>NC_064632.1:574829920-575147343 GCF_023864275.1 Schistocerca cancellata
AGCTCTGATTGTCACCTAGGAAAATCCCTATCTGCCGGTGCTGCGGACATACATTACCAAACCGACTTTTTGACTCCCAGAACACGATCTGCCGTACCGGAGCCGTTGGCTGGTTGCTTCGACGTCCTCGACCGAAAGGCGAGAGACGACTACCCACAAGAGCACCCGTACAAAAACCGAACACAGAACATTCCCGCCCCCACGACAGTGGCCGTGGTTAAACGTTCCATTCAGCAACTCGAAAACCGGCGGAAATTCCACTCCATTGCCGGAACGCTACCATTCCACCAATGGAGATTCTTGGCGCCAATTTCTGCGCCGATCTTGCTACGTCACGGAGCTATGCCCTGAGCAAGCCAATCACAGTTACTATTTTGCAGAAAGTGCGGGAATTTTCCCGCCACAGCTGCCTGGGTACACAAGTCATTCCCACGCCTCGCTGGTAGCCCACCAGAACGTGTTTTCGCTAAGTTTCTGCGAAGTAACGGAACCTCTAGCCCAGCCACTACTTCAAGCTCTGCGGGCGTGCCTCTTGACAATGTCGGTGTCTGCAAAGCATTCACTCGACTTCCTCACACCCGTCGGCTTAAAGCTTTCCAGATCAGCAGAGCCCGCCTGTCACCGGACCACCCGGGTGACGAGAGACGCTGCGTGGGAAGTCCGCGCGTGAAGGAATAGCAACTTTCCACCGCATGCAATTATAGAGGAGAATCGTAAGATAGAAATATGAGAGGGGGCTCATGCCACCTCCCAAGTTTAACAGCGCCACAGTGGGTCACGCCCATGTAGAACACATTTCAAAAAAAATTTTAAAAATAGTTGTAGTCTTCGGAATTGAATAAATTATATATCTATTGAAAGGTAATAGTCTGCAGATTCAGAAAACGCAAAAAAGTAAAAATTGAACTTTTCATGATTTTGAGCCTTTCCGGAGCCCCTTAACGACCCGAGGTCTACCTGAGTGCCAAAAGCGGGTAGTCAGCTGCGTCGCGCGTCATACGCCCTGTCCAGGGCGGCAGCCTGAGGCGCCACGGCGCTCTCCCGCCTCCGACCGGCGCGACTCGGTGCGTCGCCGTGGGGCGGCCGGCCGTCCTTGGAGGCGGCGCGTGCGACAACGCATGGAAATTTAATGAGTGCGCCATAAAGCGGTTCCCGGAACCAATTACTGGCGGCGCAGCGCGACCGGCTTCGGAGAAACGGCCGACAGTGTCCCGCTGTCCCGCCGCGGCGTATTTACGGCCGCGGAGGCGGCGTTACGCAAGGGGGGCGGCGTTGTCTGGGGACGCCGGGCCTCCGCGGCGCCCGCGGCTCTTCTCGCGGAAGACCGCGGCAGACAATGGCCGGCTGCGAGGCCCCTCAAGTCCGCGCCGAGGACTTTTCTCTACTTTACGAGCTCCCTCCTGCCGCTTTCCGTCTCGAGACTCGACTCGTCCCACTGCGTGTGGCCACCGCACCGACAGAACACGACAGGGGGACAGCGTGGCAACCACAGAGAGGCAAACTCAACTGCGCTGCGCCACATTTTACACTACTTGCCATTAAAATTGCTACACCAAGAAGAAATGCAGATGATAAACGGGTATTGATTGGACAAATACAGGGTGATTCAAAAAGAATAGCACAACTTTAAAAATGTGTATTTAATGAAAGAAACATAATATAACCTTCTGTTATACATCATTACAAAGAGTATTTACAAAAGGTTTTTTTTCACTCAAAAACAAGTTCAGAGATGTTCAATATGGCCCCCTCCAGAGACTCGAGCAATATCAACCCCATACCCCAACTCGTTCCACACTCTCTGTAGCATATCAGGCGTAACAGTTTGGATAGCTGCTGTTATTTCTCGTTTCAAATCATCAATGGTGGCTGGGAGAGGTGGCCGAAACACCATATCCGTAACATACCCCCATAAGAAAAAATCGCAGGGGGTAAGATCAGGGCTTCTTGGAGGCCAGTGATGAAGTGCTCTGTCACGGGCTGCCTGGCGGCCGATCCATCGCCTCGGGTAGTTGACGTTCAGGTTTCATAACTAACCTTTTACGTAGGACTCTCCATACAGTTGATTGTGGAATTTTCAGCTCTCTGCTAGCTCTGCGAGTCGATTTTCCTGGGCTGCGAACAAATGCTTGCTAGATGCGTACTACATTTTCATCACTCGTTATCGGCCGTCGAGAACTTTTCCCTTTGCACAAACACCCATTCTCTGTAAACTGTTTATACCAACGTTTAATACACCACCTATCAGGAGGTTTAACACCATACTTCGTTCGAAATGCACGCTGAACAACTGTCGTCGATTCACTTCTGACGTACTCAATAACACAAAAAGCTTTCTGTTGAGCGGTCGCCATCTTAGCTTCAACTGACGCTGACGCCTAGTCAACAGCGCCTCAAGCGAACAAATGTACAACTAAATGAAACATTGGAGCTCCCTTAATTCGCCGACAGGTAGTGCTTAGCTCTGCCTTTTGTCGTTGCAGAGTTTTAAATTCCTAAAGTTGTGGTATTCTTCTTGAATCACCCTGTATATTACGCTTGAACTGACATGTGATTACATTTTCACACAGTTTTGGTGCATAGAGCCTGAGAAATCAGCACCCAGAACAACCACCTCTGGCCGTAATAACGGCCTTGATACGCCTGGGCATTGAGTCAGAGAGACCTTGGATGGCGTGTACAGGTACAGATGCCCATGCAGCTTCAACACGATACCACAGTTAATCAAGAGTAGTGACTGGCGTATTGTGACGAGCCACCATTGACCAGACGTTTTCAGTTGGTGAGAGATCTGTCGAATGTGCTGGCCAAGCCAACAGTCGAACATTTTCTGTGTCCAGAAAGGCCCGTACAGCACCTGCAACATGCGGTCGTGTATTATCCTGCTGAAATGTAGGGTAGAGCCACGGGTCGTAACACATCTGAAATGTAACGTCCACTGTTCAAAGTGCCGTAAATGCGAACAAGAGGTGACCGAGACGTGTAAGCAATGGCACCCCATACCATCACGCCGGGTGATACGCCAGTATGGCGATGACGAATACACGCTTCCAATGTGCGTTCACAGCGATATCGCCAAACACGGATGTGACCATCATGATGCTGTAAACAGAACCTCGCTTCATCCAAAGAAATGACGTTTTGTCATTCGTGCACCCAGCTTCGTCTTTGAGTACGCCATCGCAGGCCCTCCTGCTTGTTATGCAGCGTCAAGAGCGAACCGCAGTCATGGTCTCCGAGCTGATAGTCCATGCTGCTGGAAACGTCGTCGAACTCTTCGCGCAGATGGTTGTTGTCTTGAAAGCGTCCCCATCTGTTGACTCAGGGATCGAGACGTGGCTGCACCATCCGTTACAGCCATGCGGGTAAGATGCCTGTCATCTCGACTGCTAGTGATACGAGGCCGTTGTGATCCAGCACGTATTACCCTCCTGAATCCACCGATTGCACGTTCTGTTAACAGTCATTGGATCACGACCAACGCGATCATCAATGTCGCGATACGATAAACCGCAAACGCGATAGGCTACAATCCGACCTTTATCAAAGTCGGAAACGTGATGGTATGCATTTCTCCTCCTTACACGCGGCGTTACAACAACGTTTCCCCAGGCGACGCCGGTCAACTGCTGTTTGTGTATGAGAAATCGGTTGGAAACTTTCCTCATGTCACCACGTTGTAGGTGTCGCCACCGGCGCCAACCTTGTGTGAACGCTCTGAAAAGCAAATCATTTGCATATTACTGCATCTTCTTCGTGTCGGTTAAATTACGCGTCTGTAGCACGTCATCTTCGTGGTGTAGCAATTTTAATGGCCAGTAGTGTAAGTCATCGACGCAAATGAGGGCGGGCTGTCAGAATGCTACATAATGCAGCAAGTAACTATCAAGTACCACGCGACTGCTAATGTTCAGCAGTTACGGCGAGAAATACGAGGTGTGTTCAAAAAGTAAGGTGACTTTATTTTCGTGAAAAAATATTTATGTATTCATCAATATTCATGTTGTCCCCTTCAAAGTAATCCCCCTCAGATACAATACACTTGTGCCAACGCTCCTTCCAGTCCTCGAAGGACTTCTCAAAAGGACTTTTTGGTGCAGCCATTACTTCCAGCGATGCACTTTTTATTTCCTAAGTCCTTGAGAATCTTCGTCCTCTCATAGGTCTCTTCCGTTTTGCAAACAGGAAAAAGTGCAGGGGGCCAAATCCGGTTTAATATGGTGACTAGGCATGATTGTCGTGCTGTTTTCGGCCAAATGATCTCTCACAAGCAACGATGAATTAGCAGGTGCATTGTCGTGATGCAAAAGCCATGAACTGTTTTTCCACAATTCCGCATTTTTTTGCATATTGCTTCTCACAAACGGCGCATAACTCCTTACTGACCCTACGACCTTGGGGCAAAAATTCATGACGCACTACGCCATGATAATTGAAAAAAAACAGTGAGCAAATGTTTGACATTTGATCGAACTTTGCGTGCTTTTGTCGGTCTTGTCTCTCCGGGATGCTTCCATTGGGACGATTCGGCTTTGGTTTCAATGTCATAACCGTAAACCCATGTTTCGTCACCAGTTAAAATCGTCATTAACGTCATTCGAGAGCTCCTCAGCGATACTGATGTGACAGTTCAATTGTTAAGGCTTTCGTGGCCACTTGTTGACAAACTGGCCATTTGCTTCTGTCTCCGGTTCTTCGGCCGAAGAACCCGACACAGAAGGAAATAGGCAGTTTGACTTCTGATCAAAATTGAGAAGCTTTGGAACAAACTTCGCTGACACACGTTCCTGTCCAAAACATCCGAAAACATTGCATGACAAGAGCCCACCGATATGCTAACACCTCAGCAACTTACCTTACGGCAATTCGACGATCTTCCGAAACAATTTTCTTCATAGCTTCGACGTTTTCATCTGTTATTGATGTGCTGGGGAGTACAGAGCGAGGTTCGCAATTGGCATCTTTTCGGCCATCTCGGAAGAGCTTTTACCACTAGCAAACATTTCTTTTTTTTTTACTTAGGGCAGACTGGCTGTATGCCACTGTCAACATTTCAAGTGCTTTAGAGCACTTGATTCTATTTTTCACGCAAAATTTGATGCAAATCATTCGCTCCATTTTTTATAATAATCAAATATCGCCGAGCGCACTGAACCGTGTCTAGCATTTATACCTGTCAAAAACAAACGAAGTATGTTGTACACTTCAAACTGTGAACGTATGTTCGCGATATGTGTACCAACATAACAAAAAAATCGATAATCGAACGTACGTTGCCCGCGCAGTTTGAAAAGTCACCTTAGTTTATGAACAGCCCTCGTAATCTGATTAAACTGGATGAATACTTGATTTACGTCACCTTTCGGTAGTAACTACAACATACTCTTAAAATACTCCAATTCCAGACAAGCGACTGTATGACATTCAGAATGAGAAGACACGTTAGGAAAAATTCAGTTCAGGTTTCGTTTTCCTGTCGTTTAATACACCCTTTTTAATAAACAAAATACGTTAGTAATTTAAGAAGCCTCCTCGCATTATTGGCTTCAATTATCGTGTAACCTACAGCTGGTATTTATGAACAGTGGGATTATTTGTGTGGTAATACAAAACGAGCATTTGGCTTAAAAAAGACAATAAAAGTTAACTTAGCTTCGGTGCCGTCGACGCAGAATTCTTCTTCGGTAGGCCGTCTAGTTCGATGATCTTCACTTTCTGCCACAGGGACAGGTTGCTGCTTTCATATGTGCGCTGTGAAATGTAATGCTGAAGCAGGAACTCAGATCTTACATCAAAATTTTTGAAATCTTTGTCGATTAATTCACTTCATGGTACTCAGAACACCTTGCCTAGTGCGAAGAAACCGTCTACAAAAACGTATATTCAATACAGTTCAACGTGACTGCCTGTACCTCATTTCATTATACCTCACAACACCACATTCCAGAGTCCAGCCAACGAAGCCATCACACAGCTACAACTAACTCACAAATAGCTTCGACTCATACTGCCTATTGCTTGGCACACGTATCAGTCAGCATATATACACGAAGTCTCAATTCAGAGATATTTGAATACATTGATCTTTGATGTTACAAAAATATATGGTTCAAATGGCTCTGAGCCCTATGGGACTTAACATCTGAGGTCATCAGTCCTCTAGAACTTAGAACTACTTAAACCTAACTAACCTAAGGAAATCACACACATCCATGCCCGAGGCAGGATTCGAACCTGTGACTGTAGTGGTCGCGCGGTTCCGGACTGAAGCGCCTAGAACCGCTCGGCCACACCGGCAGGCGACAAAATATATGTAATTATCGATATCATCGAAATTATTTCCAAAAAGAAACAAATGTAATAATATTTCATTAATAAAGGCACTGCTTATGTCACAGAATAAAAAAGAATCGTCCGACCTGCCACGTCTATATTTCTGTAAGTAACAAACACATACAACGAATTTTGTTTTTTGATGAACGGGAAAATCGCAAAATTCTTATTCATACCTTTTCATAGGTGTTCAATAACCCCCCCCCCCCCCCCCCCTTGAGTTGCACGGCATACGTGAATGCGGTATTCAAATTGTTCCCACACTGCAGCTAGCATGTCTTGAGTTACAGTTTCCACAGCTGCTGTTACGCGATGTCTCAGTTTACTCATTGTTGTTGGTAACGGAGGGCCATAAACAGAGTCTTTTATAAACCAGCACGAGAAATAATCACACACAGTCAGGTCCAGTAAGCCTGGAGGCCAGTAATGAAGGCTGAATCATATGGTCCAATGCGACCCATCCATTGTCCAGTAATTAATTGATTTAAAAAATCCCACACTTTCAAATATCCTGCTGGTAAATGAAGTGTTCGAATCAGTCTCCAACTGTGGGAAACAAAAAAGTTCTCATGCATATTGAGATGTGTGCTTCCTGTAACAGTGTTCTCAGCAGAGAAAAATATACCATACCTCTTTTCCTGTGGAGCTGCACAAAACACATGTAAATCTGGAGAGTCCCTCTCACATTGTACAACTTCATGCGTTTGTTCTGTACCCGTGCTCTCACATTATGAGGGTTTACCTTTACATTTAAATGGAATGTTGCCTCATCACTAAACACTAACCGTGGAAGAACACTATTATCCTCCATCTTGCCAAGAACTAAATTACAGAACTCCATACGTTGTTGTTTGTCACCTTCACAAAGAGCTTCCAGTAGCTGAATTTTGTATGATTTCATGTGTAAACGACGACACAACAACCGCCAGATGGACACTGGGGGCATGTTGAGCTGTCGAGCTGCACGGCGAACGGATTTCTGCGGACTCCTTGTGAAACTATGGCGGATGCGTTCGATGTCGGTGTCAGACACTCGGGGATGGCCCTGCGATTTGCCTTTACACAAACAACCTGTTTCTCGGAATTGTTCATGTCATCGTCTAATGCTCTGTGTTGTAGTAGCATCCACACCATACCTAGTACAGAAGTCACGCTGGACAGTTATTACTGACCCGCATTGTGCAAAACGTAGAACACAAAACGCTCTCTGTTGTCCCGAAACCATTTTCACTAGAATTGAAATGGGCGCACACTGCTGCTAGCTAACGGGAACCATGAAAAACTCGTGAGTTTGCTCTTTTCAACAGTACGTTGGTCACGCACATTTCTCAAATTCTTAATCGTTACGATCTTCTTAAGTCGGATGATTCTTGTTGATAAACCCAGAATATCTCATTAAACTGGAAGAACACTTGATTTACACTCCTGGAAATGGAAAAAAGAACACATTGACACCGGTGTGTCAGACCCACCATACTTGCTCCGGACACTGCGAGAGGGCTGTACAAGCAATGATCACACGCACGGCACAGCGGACACACCAGGAACCACGGTGTTGGCCGTCGAATGGCGCTAGCTGCGCAGCATTTGTGCACCGCCGCCGTCAGTGTCAGCCAGTTTGCCGTGGCATACGGAGCTCCATCGCAGTCTTTAACTCTGGTAGCATGCCGCGACAGCGTGGACGTGAACCGTATGTGCAGTTGACGGGCTTTGAGCGAGGGCGTATAGTGGGCATGCGGGAGGCCGATTGGACGTACCGCCGAATTGCTCAACACGTGGGGCGTGAGGACTCCACAGTACATCGATGTTGTCGCCAGTGGTCGGCGGAAGGTGCACGTGCCCGTCGACCTGGGACCGGACCGCAGCGACGCACGGATGCACGCCAAGACCGTAGGATCCTACGCAGTGCCGTAGGGGACCGCACCGCCACTTCCCAGCAAATTAGGGACACTGTTGCTCCTGGGGTATCGGCGAGGACCATTCGCAACCGTCTCCATGAAGCTGGGCTACGGTCCCGCACACCGTTAGGCCGTCTTCCGCTCACGCCCCAACATCGTGCAGCCCGCCTCCAGTGGTGTCGCGACAGGCGTGAATGGAGGGACGAATGGAGACGTGTCGTCTTCAGCGATTAGAGACGCTTCTGCCTTGGTGCCTATGATGGTCGTATGCGTGTTTGGCGCCGTGCAGGTGAGCGCCACAATCAGGACTGCATACGACCGAGGCACACAGGGCCAACACCCGGCATCATGGTGTGGGGAGCGATCTCCTACACTGGCCGTACACCACTGGTGATCGTCGAGGGGACACTGAATAGTGCACGGTACATCCAAACCGTCATCGAACCCATCGTTCTACCATTCCTAGACCGGCAAGGGAACTTGCTGTTCCAACAGGACAATGCACGTCCGCATGTATCCCGTGCCACCCAACGTGCTCTAGAAGGTGTAAGTCAACTACCCTGGCCAGCAAGATCTCCGGATCTCTCCCCCATTGAGCATGTTTGGGACTGGATGAAGCGTCGTCTCACGCGGTCTGCACGTCCAGCACGAACGCTGGTCCAACTGAGGCGCCAGGTGGAAATGGCATGGCAAGCCGTTCCACAGGACTACATCCAGCATCTCTACGATCGTCTCCATGGGAGAATAGCAGCCTGCATTGCTGCGAAAGGTGGATATACACTGTACTAGTGCCGACATTGTGCATGCTCTGTTGCCTGTGTCTATGTGCCTGTGGTTCTGTCAGTGTGATCATGTGATGTATCTGACCCCAGGAATGTGTCAATAAAGTTTCCCCTTCCTGGGACAATGAATTCACGGTGTTCTTATTTCAATTTCCAGGAGTGTATATCGCCTTCCGGCAGTAACTATAACATACTCCTAAAAATATTCCAGTTCCAGACGAACGATTATATAACATTCAGAATGAGAAGACACGTTATGGATAATTCAGTTTAGGATCAGTTTTCCTGTCTTTAATACACCTTTTGTTATACAAAACTTATATTAGTAATTTAAGAGGTCTCATTCCACTTATAACGTTGTTGCTTTAATTTGTGGTGTAAGCGGTGCTGATAGACAATAAAAAGCTGTGGGCTGTCTGGGGAAGTTAACCTTGCATTACTGCGCAACTGTTTCACCAGGTATCCAGTCTAGCTTACCAAATTCCCAACCAGACTAACATTAATTATAATCTTTTAATAGTCATACGACAACCGGTGATATATATAAATAAAAAAGAATTTAAATAAAAAGAAATAAATCAGTTTATATTTGGAAATTTATTTTAACATTGATCATTGAAAATTCAGCATATTAAACTTCAGTCGTAATTAAGCTGGTGCCTTATTTAGGATTGTGAAAATGTGAGATTGTAATCCTACAGAACACATAAAATATGGAGCCAAGATTGGGAGACTCTATACAACACTGCATTCATAAAATAACACACGAAGAACGTTGAAACATATGCAAGAGGAAATTAACCACAACCAACCGATTCGATTTTGACCCAAAGAAATTACGTTCGTAGCACAATCCTGTCCGTCATATAATTACCACACACTGGTATACTAAATTCATACTAACTCTCTGTGAAATCTTCCCAAAAAGAATAGCTGAGGGCTACTTTGATGATTACAACACATGCTTCACGTGGTCAACTTGGTTTACACAAAGCGTGTAACTCCACAATAATTTTGATAATTAAAATAAATTAGATCGAAAACCTCGAACTGGTTACTAACGTCTTACTATTAACCTGATGGGTCAAACAATTATATAAGCACGTGATAGTGGTCTCACAAAGTACACCCCATGTGGGTTGAACATAAAGAAAAGTTGCTATAATGAGAAATACTGTCAAGACGAGACGTTATAATCTCACGCACATTCGGATTTAAGATTGGTGATCTTAGTTAGAGTTACTGATCAACACGTGGTTCCACTTTACTCACAAAGTAGTGACAAAGCAACTACCAGAATATATTCTGAACTTCACACGCGAATTTCACTGCATTACAATTTAAGATAACATTAGATATTTTAGAGCTAAACCTGAAATAAAGGTGATTAAATTTTCAGTTAGCTGAACTTAAGAAATCCATTGTCCTACGGACTTAGCAGACACGCGCTTAGCCGGAGATCTTACCACTTCAGACGCTCGCCACGGACAGACTGACCTGGTCCCTTCCTGAGGGGGGGCTCACAAATTCAAACGGATGTGGCCAGAGGGGCAGCTTCCTATACCAACATGACAAGAGACAGAAAGGACCATACTAAGGATAGAAACCTCTTTGCTTTTAGAAAGCGTAGCTACCTGTTCCGACGTTGGTCCTACTGTTCTCTACCAGACAGGCCTGTCTGCTACCCTGAGGCATGCAACTAAAAATACATTTGCTCATTCATCCTCTCACACAGAAGGGAAGGGGGATGACAGTATCTTATCATATACAGTATATAAAAGAAATCGGATGTAGGTTCCGTATGAGACTGTGTGACATGAATTACATATAAACTGTGTTTTAAAGTGTAGTAGTGAGACAGACCGTTCTTGTTTATGTGTAAAAGTAACACGTTCCACTACTCAGTCTCCTCCCAGATAGTCGGAAACGCCACAGTAAATTTAGACGAGGAATTTATGCCGTAAATAACAACAGATTTAAGAAATTAACATGAAAGGAATCCAGCAGAGTCCTTTCACACTATTACCCTAGAACCACCAGTTGGGCATTTATGAACACCGGGATTACTTGTGTGATAATAGGAAACGAGCAAGTGAGCGTTAAAAACAGTAAAAGTTACTTAGCTTCGACCTCATTGACGTAGAATTCTCTTACGGTAGGCTATCTAATTCGATGATTTTCGCTATCTACCACACAGATAAGTTGTTGCTTTCATATATGCATATTTTTGGAGTCATCAGTCTTATTACTGGTTTGATGTGACCCGCTACTAATTCGTTTCCTGTGCCAACACCTGCACTTCAGAGTAGCAATTGCAACCTACACCCTCAATTATTTGCTGGATGTATACAAATCTCTGTCTCCCTCTAAAGTTTTTACCCTCTACAGCTCCCCGTGGTACGTAGGAAGTCATTCCCTGATGTCTTGACAGATTTCCTTTGATACTGTCCCTCCTCCTTGTCAGCGTTTACACATGTTCCTTTCCTCTTCGAGTCTGCCCAGAATCTTTTCATTCTTTACTTTACCAGCCCACCTAATTTTCAACATTCGTCTGTATCACAATTTCTCAGATGCTTCGATTCCCTTCTGTTCTGGCTTCCTCGCAGTCCATGTTTCACTACCAGCTTTTCATTCTTTACTTTACCAGCCCACCTAATTTTCAACATTCGTCTGTATCACAATTTCTCAGATGCTTCGATTCCCTTCTGTTCTGGCTTCCTCGCAGTCCATGTTTCACTACCATACAATTCTCAGAAATTTCTCCCCCAAATTAAGGCCCATGTTCGACACTAGTAGACTTCTCTTGGCCAGGAATGGCCTTTTTGCCAGTGGTTGCCAGCTTTCGATATCCTCCTTGCTCCGTTCGTCATTGGTTATTTTGCTGCCTACGTAGCAGAATTCCTTAACTTCACCTAGACACAACAAAAAAAGTTTTGCATCACCTCTGTACCGAGAGTTCCGGAACCTGTACAGAAAATTGGAATAGAGATCAACTTAAACATCATTTCCACTCTTTTTATTGCTCATGAAAACCACACAATGCATTTTGTACCACCATACGGCGAGATGTTCAGAGGTTGTTGTCCAGATTGCTGTACACACCGATGCCTCTAATCCCCAGGTGCACGTCCTCTTGCATTGATGCATGCCTGTACTCGGCATACTAACCACAAGTTCATCAAGGAACTGTTGGTCCAGATCGTCCCACTCCTCAACGGCGATTCGGCGTAGACCGCACAGAGAGTTTGCTGGGTCACGCAGTCCATAAACCGCTCGTTCCTATCTATCCCAGGCATGTCCGATAGGGTTCATTTCTGGACAACATGCTGGCCACTGTGGTCGAACGATGTCGTCTCGTTTCTGCTATTTCTCATTATTTTCGCCTTTCTTCGATTTACTCTCAATCCATACTCCGTGCTCATTATATTCTTCATTCCATCCAGCAGGTAATGTAATTCTTCTTGACTTTCACTCATGATAGCAATTTCATCAGCGAATCGTATCATTGATATATCGTATCAATGATATCCTTTCAACTCGAATTTTAATTCCAGTCCTGAACCTTTATTTTATTTCCATCATTGCTTCTTCGATGTGCAGACTGAACAGTATTCGCGAGAGACTACATACCTGTCTTACACCCATATCAATCAGAGCACTTCGTTCTTGGTTATCCACTCTTATTATTCCCTCTTGGCTCTTGTAAATATTGCGTACTACTCGTCTCTCCCTATAGCTTACCCCTATTTTTCTCCGAATTTAAAACATCTTGCGCCATTTTACATTGTCGAACGCTTTTTCCAGGTCGACAAATCTTATTAACGTGTCTTGGTTTTTCTTTAGTCATGCATCCATTGTCAACAGCAACATTTGAAATGCCTCTTTGGTGCCTTTGCCTTTCCTAAAGCCAAACTGATCGTCATCTAACACATCCTCAGTTTTTATTTCCATTTATGTATGCACGGAGAAATGTAACAATGAAATAGGAACTCAGATCTTACACCAAAATTTTTGAAATATGTATCGATTAATTCAGTTCATAGTACTCAGAAGACTTTGCCTAGTTCAAAGAAAACGTCTACAAAAACTTATGTTCAATATAGTTCATCGCGACTGCCTCTACCTCATTCCATCATATCGCACAACACCAGGTACCGTAGTCCAACAACTACGCCATCACACAACTACAAGTAAGTCCCAACTTGCCTGGACTCAGACTGACTGCTGCCTGTTGCACATTTCAGTCAACATACATGCATGAAGTCCCAGTTCAGAGGTACATGAATATATCGATCTTTAATGTTACAAACGTATGTGTAAATATCGATATGATCGAAATTATTTCCAGAAAGAAACAAATGCAATTAATATTTCATTAATAAAAACTCTGGTTGTACGGCACAATAAGTGTTATGTTATGGATGTATCAAGAAGGTACATACTTTAGCATTTGATGTATCGTAATCTACACTACTTAACGAATAACGAGGTGTGTTGAGCAATTTCATTGTAGTAAGAGGAACGTGTAATGCACAAGTTTCGGAGAACGGAGAGTTGAGAGAGAAGTACAGGTACTAGCAAGAGTTTAAGTAAATCGTATCTGCAACATTGTTAACTTTAATCTGAATTTGAAAGAAAATTTCTGTTACAGCGGACAAATATGAAAACTCCGACTCATGGATCAGTTAAATTTCAAGGAGACTTTTGAAGTAGTTGTCTGGTTCTAAATTAATGAAGTTAAACCTTCAGACACAGCCTATCCAAACTGCCATTTTCGTAAATAAGTTTACCATCTTCTCATTACATAGATACAAGTTTGGAAAATTACTACCTGTTTATAATAGAGTTCTGAGTGATGATTGTTTCACGCAGCAATTTAGACTACGCACTTTTTACTTTGCGTACAAACTGCTTCCACTACAATTTGGACCTATAATTTAATACTAGTAACCGTCTGCTCACAGTAAATTACACGCCTTTCCGTATGTAAACTATGTTTCCTAATTGGAAAGCAAACTTCATTAAAAATTTAACAGAAGCAACAAAAACTATTACAGGAGAAGATATAAACCGAAAGTCACATGTCAAAAAAAAAAAAAATAAAATGGATCTGAGCACTATGGGACATAATTTCTGAGATCATCAGTCCCCTAGAACTTTAGAACTACTTAAACCTAACTAAGCTAAGGACATCACTCACATCCATGCCCGAGGCAGGAATCGAACCTGCGACAGTAGCGGTCACGTGGTTCCAGACTGTAGTGCCTAGAACCGCTCTGCCACCCCGGCCGGCAGTCATATGTCAGCGATCTGGCCAGGGATGGGCTAAAATGCTATTTTTCTGTATCAGTCATCCTGGTTGTCATTCTTTTTCAATACTGAAATTTTGGGTTTTTATTTATAACAATGGAACATAACAATATACTAATGTAAATATTGTGCACTGTTTATACAGCAAACACTGATGTTGCTTCTCGGCGGAAATTCGTACTTATAAAAACTTTGCAGCGGCCATATTACAATTTCCGGCATAATTGAAAAATATATTTCCACAGAACCTGCCTGACTGTCGATTATTGCCTTTTTTCATAAACAAACTCGAATGTAGGCGACATTACACAGAACAATTTCCAGGAAGAGTTTATTTCATGGAACTGCCATTTTACGCCACAGTCCGCCACAGTCCGCTACAAATGCAAACTGGGAAAGAAATCCCGGTGTTTTTTAGATAAAAAACTTCTTATATTAAGAACTTAGCATAAAAGAGTTGTTAAGAAAGTCAGGATGTTATTGACAACTGGAGGTAATAAGAATACTTACTTTTTACTTCAGCTTGCTTGCCTTGCAAAGCTACATTTTGAATAGTTGACAGTCAGTCACACTTTCATTTTCAAAGCTTAGTGTAACTGTTCATTGGTATGTTGACAGAATAGTACCCATTATGCTTGAGCAGTGCTTGATTTGTAAAAAAATAAGGTTATGGTACAGCGACCTTCGTAAGGATGTTTTTCTGAAATTTAGAAGTCTTAAAACGTTATTTTAACGCTCTTTCTTCCCCAGAGGTACCGATACGGTGTACCGGCCCGTAACATCACAAATCAAACACTGTGATTGTGTGTGAATCTCACACTAAGGTTGTTTTCACAGCGATGATATAGAAAAAAGTTATTTGTCATGCTTGGCAACAGAAAAATGTATCTATATTGTAGAAGTAGTTTTCTATTTGTGAAAGTATCTTATTTCTAATAACATACGTTTAAGATACACATAACCTGTGACACCAATAGGGGCATAACATAAACCATTTGGCTAACTTGGACGCATAGTAAAAGTGTTCCTTTCTACCAAATTAGTTTTTGGAATCAAAAAACTTTGCAGTGTTCACCGTTATATGCACCATAACGACTAATTCAATGAGTACAGGCAGCATATTTTCGTTCAGAATCTGAAAATCGTATCATCCTCTTTAAACTTCAGGGTAATTCATCCACTGTAGTAGTCATCTTTTGTAATCGGAACGTTTTCACAGTGAAGCCGAAGATATGCGGTTCCGACTCTCTTCACTTACATATAATCAATATTGATGCTAACAGCCAAGTCATTATCAGGAACTGCAGGGACAAAATTTATGGGTATGGGATGTTTTTCTCATCTAAGAGACAAATTGAATTGGGTTTTAATTATTCCGAACAAGTCGCCAGCCTATATGTTCTGCATTTATTTATCATCCCTTTTAGGTTACAATCAGTTTAATGACACCACTCAAAGAGTTTCAGCACATATTCTTTAAGTTTCAGAACTTCCAAGCTGCGAGTTCTGCAAGTGTTTCCTACGAATTCCTGGACGTTGACTCCTAGATTGTGATAGACAGACGTGTAGGGCAGTCAGCTATTGGAGTGGGAACTGCACCTGGAAGACCTCAAGGAGCATGAAACTTTTCTGCTACGGTAGTCGAATAGCAGTGTTATTTACGCTGCATTTGCAAATCAACAGTTCACGTAAGTTCACCCAGAAATTACGAAACTAAAGTTTCTTCAGACGACGACATTCCAAGCCTGGAATGTAAAATTCTACAGTTCTGCTGTGGTGGAACAACGGCTTCTCTCTACGCCATGTGATTGAAAATTTCGTTCACACATCTGTAAACATTGCAGTATGCTTACATTTCGTATTCTGAACACGAACTTGGGCTGGACTTCATGCGAATTCATGTTATGTTTGTCAATATTACACTAAACTTATTTTCACACTCGTTTCATGGCCACGAATTTTATAGACTTCTTTGCCTTTAAAGGACAAGTTTAATTGATACTTACTGTGGACTCTTTTGTTAGGCTGAAATTTTCTCTTTGTACTGAGATTTCCCACTCCTCAAGTCACATTTTGTCAGCTGGGAAATTGAATGGGCTGACTTTTTGGCCTGATAGGTAACTGCAACAGAAGAACACAGCACTGTTTAGCGAATGTGCCTGACGATGCCTGTTTCTAATAACAGCTCACTGATGTATAAATCATTTACTAATATTTACGAAGATGGTTCGTTAGAATGAAATTACAATGAAATGAACACCCTTAGGTGCATACAGGCGCTGACATACGTCAACGGGGACAGATGAAAATGTGTCCCCCGACCGGGACCCGAACCCGGGATCTCCTGCTTACAGGGCAGACGCTCTATCCATCTTTTTTTTTGACGCTACCCCTTTTTTATTTTTTTTATTTTTTATATTTTTTTTTGTATTTGGCGCTACCCCCTTTTTTATTTATTTTTAATTTTTTTAAGACGCTACCCCCTTTATTGGCCACTTTTTTCCCTTAAAAAGCCCCTTAGGAAAATGGAACTAAAAAAAATAAATAAAAAAAATAAAAAACCTAAGTGCCACCGCCACTTGTCATCTTATAACAAAAAAAAATCTGATCCACTTCAGGCGTTGGCTCCTGAGTAAACCCACCCCCGAGAGCTGCCTATAGACCACGGGAAGTATGGGAAATCAAGGTTAGGGCTATCCGGTGCCACTTTTTTTTATATATATATGATTACATTTAGGAAGCGTGTACAAATGAGAATTCTAGTAACTAAGTGTTACAAGTAAGTGTTCCAACAACAAAGGTGGCATAAAAGAGTAACCAAAAAATAAAAATATAAACCACTGATGTAATTCTAACTAAAAGGTTCTTCACTAATGTAACTGGTTCCACTTGGAGCCTCGATCCATCTGAGCCACCGAGGACACGCAGGATAGCGCGACTGCAGCGATTTATCTCTGGCACGCCTCCCGCGAAACCCACATTCTCAACGTATTGTCCCGCACAACATTCGTAGTGCCCCCGACCACTATACTCATTACTCGCGGCGCGTTGCCGATTCCCGTAAGAGTTCGGGCACTGTTTGCGCGAATCGGGGCACACAATTTCATCTGTCGCCGTTGACGTATGTCAACGCCTGTAAGCACCTAAGGGTGTTCATTTCATTGTAATTTCATATAAATCATTCACACGGCATCGGATATTTAATACTACTTTATACTGTTATAGTGAAATGTTACCGCAGCGGTAAACTAGGCGACCTCATTAATAATCTAGATATGAGGGATACGAGGGAGGTATGTCACGACGGCAACCTCCGGTACACGTTCCTAACAGACCAATCAGAATGCAAGTTACATCTGTATGTATCTTGCATCATTCTTGCCAAAGCGACTGGAAAAAATTGCCCGTTTTGTGCGGATCACATCGCTTACCACTGTAAAAAAAATCTACATCGGCAGAATAACTGGTGAAAGTTCAAGGTAAATATCTAAATCCAAAAGAAAGAGGCAAGCGGATAATCTCAAAGCTCTCCTGACTAAAATGAATTTTTCATGAGACATGGACTCACACGGTTCTTCTCAGGAACCTCCAGCAATAAACTTTGGACCTCTTATCAAAATTCGTCAAATCAACACTGAAGGCATAAGTAGGTGAACTATGTTCATACACCCCACACTGAATGTTGCCTACATCATGATCAAGCATACATTCAGAGGCAAACTTGATTGATTTACGACTTTAACCTACTGTTCTGCTAAGTGGTCTATGACCCACAAGGTGTTCATTTATGACCCCAAGGGGATAATCCGTCCTTCTGAGAACCTCCCAATCCCTCCCCCTCCTCTCTAGCTCCCTCCACTCCCCTAGGAAATCCACAATCTTGCTTCTCACCCTCACCAATAGAAATACACTTTTGAATTAAAATTAATTGAGTAAATAATGAAATAGATCAGTTAATTAATACCTCCTCCTTCTGGGAAATATCACAGCACCCCTTTCACCTCCCACCCCATATTCGCAGGAGTTAGATCTCCCTTGCTCATCATTTTGTGCTGTCTTGGAAGATGCAGGTATTGTAAAATACATAGAAAAGAAATAATTAAATATACTACGGGCCATTAAAATTGCTACACCACGAAGATGACGTGCTACAGACGCGAAATTTAACCGACGGGAAGAAGATGCTGTGATATACAAATGATTTGCTTTTCAGACCATTCACACAAGGCTGGCGCCTGTGGCGACTCCTACAACGTGCTGACATGAGGAAAGTTTCCAACCGATTTCTCATACACAAACAGCAGTTGACCGGCGTTGCCTGGTGAAACGTTGTTGTGATGCCTCGTGTAAGGAGAAGAAATGCGTACCATCACGTTTCCGATTTTGATAAAGGTCGGATTGTAGCCTATCGCGTTTGCGGTTTATCGTATCGCGACATTGCTGCTCGCGTTGGTCGAGATCCAATGACTGTTAGCAGAATATGGAATCGGTGAGTTCAGGAGGGTAATACGGAACGCCGTGCTGGATCCCAACGGCCTCGTTATCACTAGCAGTGGAGATGACAGGCATCTTATCGGCATGGCTGTAACGTATCGTGCATCCACGTCTCGATCCCTGAGTCAACAGATGGGGTCGTTTACAAGACAACCATCTGCACGAACAGTTCGACGTTAGCAGCAGCATGGACTATCAGCTCGGAAACGACGGCTGCGGTTATCCTTGACGCTGCATCACAGACAGGAGCGCTTGCGATGGTGTACTCAACGACGAACCTGGGTGCACGAATGGCAAAACGTCATTTTTTCGGATGAATCCATGTTCTGTTTACAGCATCATGATGGTCGCATCCGTGTTTGGCGACATCGCGGTGAACGCACACTGGAAGGGTGTATTCGCCATCGCCATACTGGAGTATCACCTGGAGTAATGGTATGGGGTGCTATTGGTTACACGTCTCGGTCAGCTATTGTTCTCATTGACGGCATTGATGGCACTTTCAACAGTGGACGTTACATTTCAGATGTGTTACGACCCGTGGCTCTACCCTTCATTTCAGTCCCTGCGAAACCCTACATTTCAGCAAGATAATGCACGACCGCATGTTGTAGTTCCTCTACGGGCGTTTCTGGATACAGAAAATGTTCGAGTGCTGCCCTGGCCAGCACATTCTCCAGATCTCTCACCAATTGAAAACGTCTGGTCAATGGTGGCCGAGCAACTGGCTCGTCACAATACGCCAGTCGCTCTTGTTGATGAACTGTGGTATCGTGTTGAAGCATGGACAGCTGTACCTGTACACGCCATCCAAGCTCTGTTTGACGCACTGCCCAGGCGTATGGAGGCCGCTATTACGGGCAGAGGTGGTTGTTCTGGGTACTGATTTCTCAGGATCTACGCACCCAAATTGCGTGAAAATGTAATCACATGTCAGTTCTAGTGTAATATATTTGTCCAATGAATAGCCGTTTATCATCTGCATTTCTTCTTGGTGTAGCAATATTAATGCCTAGTAGTGTAGATCGCTTTCTTCCGATCGGGTATCATCACGAAATCCATGTCAGCACGACTAAACCCAAGTAAATACGCTTTTAAAAGTTTTTCGATCCATTCTTCGCACTGACCAAGGGCCAGTCGTGCCAGCTGGGACTACGCCCGCACGAGAGGCCGCACCACGTTCGCTCACCATCGTGAATGCTTTCGGCCGCCGCTGCACCGCCAGCCATCTCACTTACGGGGCTCCGGAACGCCCTATACTTGCAATGTTAAAATAACGCTTATAAATTACATCTTTCCTCACAGAGTATTTGAGGTAGGAAGTTGAACTTTTTACAGATTATTTATTGGAATATGGGCTAAAACTTAACACAGGGATTTTACAAAATTTTAGTTCAGTTATTAAAGATGATTTTTTTCAATTGTAATGAAAATTCACAACTTTTTTTTTGCAATTTTTTATTTATATATTCAAAAATATACAGTTTTTTGGAAAAAGGCTGTGTTAAATTATGCATAAGGTACTGTGTAACATTTACTGAAAGTTTGAAACAAATATGTTTGGAAGATCCTTAGAAAACATGTAATTAGTATGAGAAAATAAAAGTTTTGGGAATCGAGCGACAAAGATTGGATTAACTTTTTAGTGCATTCCAGGTCCATAGGATGGATTATCTTCATCCTCTGCAAACTCCTCCTGCAGCTTCCTCTTGTTCCTCCTCCTGTTTACTCTTGCTTGTATTTCTAGACTCTTTACAGCCCTGTCTGCAGCCCGAAGGCGTTCCTTGTCTAAAGCAAGCATCGCTCGTACCATGTTAGAACCTATCTTCATTCCCATATTTCTAAATACCTTGCACTTTTCAATGTTGCCATCATTGAAAGTCGCAACAGCATCATACACATAAAAGTGAAGTGTTTCTATTCCAAGAAATACAGTCTTGGGGATTCTCGACCATATAACACTATTTACACTTTCATTGGGGTTTTGAGTTTTTCCGTGAATACACTTTTTCAACAGTTCAGGTGCTGCTACGTCTCTGAAAATAGGTTTTATCACCTCCATTATTGCATGAGGCAGACTATGCTTATGAGTGTACACTTCACCAGTTAGCAATCCTTTGTTATATTTACACCAACTGTCTTCTTCTTTGGGACACAAGCTATGTTGGGGATTTTCATCGGTTGAAGAAGTATGAAAAAAAAAGAGCCCAAACAGCCTTCTTCATTTCGTCGACACTTTGTGTATTTTGCCTAATAGCCATGCCATAATAGTTCTGTATTTTGTCAATTACACTGTCAGTTAACCTTCCCTTCCCATCCAACCCCTTACCATCACTGTGTTTTTGTACGAAGCTTTCAGTCGCCGAAGTCTTGTTCCCATTCGCTTTTGTACGTGTCCAATACACTCAAATTTCTGCAATCAACATCATCACCATAGGGCTTCAGTCCTTGAACATGTTTGAAACTTTAGAATCACTGTCACCAAGGTAATTAACATATCGCACAGCGCCACAGTGGGTCACGCCCATGTAGAACACAATTCAAAAAAAATTTAAAAATAGTTGTAGTCTTCGGAATTGAATAAATTATGTATTTATTAAAAGGTAATAGTCTGCAGATTCAGAAAACGCAAAAAAGTAAAAATTGAACTTTTCATGATTTTGAGCCTTTCCGGAGCCCCTTAATACCTCGCACGTAGGTCGGGAGAGAAGCGCGCAGTCGAGAAGTCGCCCTAATCCCCGAGTAGGGTATCAGGTGGCGGCATACCTCTGAAATTTGATACCCGAGAAATTCCTATCGAAACACTTGCTCTCCCTCTCTCTGCTTTGTCTCTCTCAAATGGTTCCTTCCTGTCTGTGTGAACCAACGTATGCAAGCACACACAAACCAAGATTCTCACCCCCCCCCCCCACCCCATACCTCCTCTCTTCAACTCCTCCTCCCCTGGATCCGTCGCCACTCATGCAGACCTGGCTCTGATAGTCCGTACGTCCTTTCGTTCTCACGCTTTCTTTGCTGTGGAAACCTGTAGCGGACGGAGCAAATACATTCGAGAAAAAGTTGATAGCATCTGTCATGTGGCACACTAACCACTCCTTTGTCCTGAACAAAGTAGTGGGTACAAGGTAAATCCCCAGCTGCGGTTATCTTGGGATTATTCCCTCACTCTGTCAGATTGATTGACTAATTAGTTGATTAAATCGATACCCTTTGGGTGCAGGCAGTTTTTCCTTGCATACTGTTGGTGGATACTAGGATTGGTATATTTGGCAGGATTCGATCCCGCAACCCAGTTTCCAAACCCTTCCAGATTTCTTATCCCTTGCCTCCTGTTGGCAGATAATGGCACAGTTAGGTCATTTCGCATGCAGTCCATTGCTTTGAAGGCAGCTGAGAATTTCATATTTCAGCTCAGTTGCATGCTATGTCCCTAAACAATCTGCGGAGGGGATGGATTGATGTGTGTGCTCTCAGTACCACTACCGGAAGCAATAAATTTATCGATCGGGAATTTGGTGGTGCGATTGCCCTTTTAAGGCGCTATATAATCGCTAAGTTGGTTCTCTCAGCTACGCCAGGACGAAGAATGAGCAGGAAAGGGTCTACCATGTGATAGGACAGTAACAACAACGAATACCACTGCCACCTTTCCGCTGCAAGACAGAGTCGACTGTCGTAGATTGCTGAAACACTCGTGCATCCCACATGCATATGTACTGACTTCCATACGCAGCACCTCAAGCCAGAGAGTCGCACAACACTAGTTGCCACCTTGTTGGCACAGTAATCGTACCAGGTCAGCGGCCGGACAAGACCTATCTGAGAGGATTGGAGTGGCAGGAATTCAGACAGTATCAGTACATCCAGCGCCAACTCTTGTCAGTGATCGACATTGAATCTTGTGAATTATCCACGTAAAAATCGGAGAATAGTCGTAACGCACTTGATCGTGTAGGCAGCCCAACACATACTAGTGTAAGTTCGCTATTCACTCGCTTAGAGGACGACCACGGTTGTACCCCCTACCCGCTCCCACCCCACCCCCCCACCCTAATCGCTTAGTGAGCATCCTATATGTATCGTGTAATTTCAGTATTGGTCGAAGTCATGGCTCACACCCTAAGCAGAAACTCGGTACGAATTCGTTTCCTGTGCCAACATCTGCACCTCAGAGTAGCACATGCAACCTACGTCCTCAATTATTTGCTGCATGTACTCCAATATCTTTCTTTCTCTACAGTTTTTGCCTTCTACAGCTCCCTCTAGTGCAATGGAAGTCAATCCCTGATGTCTTAACACATGTCCTACATCCTGTCCCTTCTCCTTGTGAGTGTTTTCCACATATTCCTTTCCTATCCGACTCTGTGCAGAACCTCCACCTAATTTTCAACATTTGTCTCTAGCACCACATCTCAAATACTTCGATTCTCCTCTGTTCCGGTTTTCCTACAGTCCTGCCGACTATGGCTCTGGAAATATTAACAGAGTATCTATATCATTCTTACGACTGGACATAATTTTCGACGTAAAGTCTTTGATCTTCCTTACGGCTATCGAAGCGCTGAAATCACAATTTTTCTCGACAGAGCTAAACCTCCCTTACGACCTGACACACTCATTTGCTTTGCTCCAGTTGGATGTCGTTTACACTGCCCAATTGCTACCCTCCCCCTCCACAACTTCGTCGTTATCATATATTTTTTGAAGAATAAAGGGTGTAGTTACAACTAAAAGAGCCCTTGCTTCTTTTTTATTTTCTCGATTTCGCCACCTGCATGAAATCCTTTCGTATTTTTGATATTCGTAAATCCAGCCAAGCTGGAGTTTGTGTTACTGTATTTGAGCCCTACGACATGCATACAAGCATACCTATCGTAGACCTAACACCCAGAACATACAAATTTCCCGACTAAGACATCACTGCAAGTGCAAAACGGCCGGCCGCAGTGGCCAAGCGGTTCTAGGCGTTTCAGTCTGGAACCGCGCGACCTCTACGCTCGCAGGTTCGAATCCTGCCTCGGGCATGGATGTGTTTGATGTCCTTAGGTTAGTTAGGTTTAAGTAGTTCTAAGTTCTAGGGGATTGATGACCTCAGATGTTTAGTCCCATAGTGCTCAGAGCCATTTGAACCAAGTGCAAAACACTAGAGTACGTCCATTCGAGTTTAATTTGCGAGGGCCAGGCAAACGGGTAGAGAAACGTTTGCACACCACAATGTTAACCCAAAACTGTTCCGCATCGAGTCTAAACACATTTTAAGCTCCTCTTGCTAAGCACCGTACCTGTTTAACGGTTTGGAGGAAGAACGCCCCAAGATGGATCCGAAGCAGCTACAAAAATTTACTTTATTACGAAAAAAAGAAACCTTTTGCAGCGCTATACAAAGGTTTTGTCGTGTTACATTTGCGAGAATACTATGACTTCGAGCAATACTGAAATTACACGATACATATAGGATGCTCAGATTACGACCGTCCTGCATCCTCTGTCTTCTTTGTTCACGGTTGCATCACCTGCATCTCAAACCAGCAGACCAAGGTGTCCCAGGTTATTGTGCTCCTACTGGCTAATGGTGGGTCAGATGTTCCAGAGTACTGTGTTCCTATTGGATGCCGCTGACGCAGTGAAGGTATATAAACCCTCCCCCCTCCACTTAAAGTCCCATTCTGCATTCGTCCGTCGCCGTTGTGCGAGATCGATTGCCTTGTTCTCGCTCGTGTGCGTCAGCCATTAGTTTGGTTCATCCCTGATCTGACACGAGGCGTTCAGCGCATCAAGCTGCAGCAGTGCCAGTGGCACAGACCGTCAGAGGAGGATGGAGAGTTACTTTGTAAGTTAATATCCAAGTCAAAATGTACAACATTCCGTAGTAGCGATATTAAATACATGTCGTTTTATTGTTTCAGCGTATATCCACCGAATTGCTGAGGATCAAAGTGCTGAGACGCATCAGCGGCAGCAACAGCAGCAGCAGCAGTTGTATCGTTGTAAGTATATATTTTCTTCTTCTTCTTCGTAGTATGTGTAACATATTGTGACCAACGTGTCTGAGGTTGTTGTAAATGATTTCGAGGGACAGAAATCGATAAATGTAACTTTTTCAGTAAGCATTTTTCAGTATTGAATAGATGTCGTCTTATTGTTTCAGCAGTTTTCCATAGGATAATTGACAATCTGGATGCTGAGAAGCAACAGCATATACCGGGTGATCCAAAAGTCAGTATAAATTTGAAAACCGAATAAATCACGGAATAATGTAGATAGAGAGGTACAAATTGACACACATGCTTGGAATGACATGGGGTTTTATTAGAACCAAAAAAATACAAACGTTCAAAAATTGTCCGACAGATGGCGCTTCATCTCATCAGAATAGCAATTATTAGCATAACAAAGTAAAACAAAGCAAAGATGATGTTCTTTACAGGAAATGCTCAATAAATCCACCGTCATTCCTCAACAATAGCTGTAGTCGAGAATTAATGTTGTGAACAGCACTGTAAAGCGTGTCCGGAGTTACGGTGAGGCATTGGCGTCGGATGTTGTCTTTCAGCATCCCTAGAGATGTCGGTCGATCACGATACACTTGCGACTTCAGGTAACCCCAAAGCCAATAATCGCACGGACTGAGGTCTGGGGACCTGGGAGGCCAAGCATGACGAAAGTGGCGGCTGAGCACATGATCATCACCAAACGACGCGCGCAAGAGATCTTTCACGCGTCTAGCAATATGGGGTGGAGCGCGATACTGCATAAATTTAGTACGTTCGAGCAGGTGTTTATCAGCCAGGCTGGGGATGATGCGATTCTGTAACACGATTGTCATGCGCAGTCACTGACGTTTTGATGTCCAGCGCCTTCTGTCGGACATTTTGTGAACTTTGTTTTTTTTTTTTTGTTCTAATAAAACCCCATGTCATTCCAAGCATGTATGCCAATTTTTACTTCTCTATCCACATTATTCAGTGGTTTATTAAGTTTTCAAATTTATACTGACTTTTTTATCACCCGGTATATATAATTTTTCTTCCTCTTTGTAGTACAGATAATTTCTTTCTAAAATATTGTTGCATATTCTCTGATGTTGTAGACGATTTCAAAGGACCAAAATTCGTAACTGTAACTTTTTGTTGCACTAAGAACTTCGTATAGCAATCGTCTTATTGTTTCAGTATTTGTCTAGCGGATAATTGATGAGTTGGGTGCCGAGAAGCAGCAACAGCAGCGGCAACAGCGTCATATGTAGTATAATTTTTCTTCCTCTTCTTAGCAAACGCAATTTCTTTCTAAAATTTCATCATATACGTAATATGTCGCATATTCTGTGCAGATGATTTCGAGGACCAAAACTCATAACTGTAACATTTTTCACTAAGAATTACGTATTGAGTACATGTCGTCTTATCGTTTCAGTATTTGCCCAGCGGATAATTGACCAGCTGGATGCTGAGAAGCAGCAAGAGCAGCAGCAACAGCATCGTGAATAGTATTTTTTTTTTTGACAAAAATTTTATCATACATGTAATACGTTGCTTCTTCTTTGTTGTTGTTGTAGACGATTTCCTGGTAGAAGAAGAGAAACAGGGAGCATTATGTGCCGAACACAATCAGGAGCCACCGCAGATATCCTGTAAGTGCATGTTCTAAAAAGTATATTTTACTCGTCGTTTTTGCGTGCATGTCCGCCCGGTAGCTGAGTGGCGGCCGGGATGGTAGCTCAGCCGGTTGGGTCAGAGTGTTTGGCCACCCTCTGTAATAAAAAAACTCAGTGAACGGATCAACGAACAACCTGAACGAGTGTTATCGGACGTCAGCCACGAATAAAGTCGACGAACAACATAGAACGAAATGAGAAAAACAAGTGGTCAGCGCTGCGGTCTGTCACGCCAAGGGGCTCGGGTTCGATTCCCGATTGGGTCAGAGATTTTCTCCGCTCAGGGACTGGGTATTTTGTTGTCCTTATTATCATTTCATCATCGTCAGTGGGAGGCAACGGGACGCTCATGCGGTGGACCTCTCTAACGAAGCTTCCCCCATGACAAGACCTGTCGTGAGGCAGAACACAAAGTTTATAAGTTTTGCGTGAATACGTGTTTTTATTACGAAAAACTTAGCATGTAGTATTAGCTGGTATCACTGAGATGGACAGATGGCTCTTGTTGTGGCGTAACAAGACAGCCACGCCACTCGGAAGTAGCCGAAATGCACGCGTTAAATTCAAGCAGGCTTGCTATGGTCTGAAACAGGATACGTAATGAATGCTATAAAGAAAAGTACGTAGCTTCTGTAATACTTTAATCCATCATTTGTATACAGCATTCTTGATGATACAAGTGAGACTCTCTCTATAGATATGGCTAATGGCGCCTTGCTAGGTCGTAGCCATGGACTTCGCTGAGGGCTATTCTAACTATCTCTCGGCAAATGAGAGAAAGGCTTCGTCAGTGTAGTCGCTAGCAACGTCGTCGTACAACTGGGACGAGTGCTAGTACATCTCTCTAGACCTGTCGTGTGGTGGCGCTCGGTCTGCAATTACTGACAGTGGCGACACGCGGGTCCGACATGTACTAATGGACCGCGGCCGATTTAAAGCTACCCCCTAGCAAGTGTGGTGTCTGGCGGTGACACCACAGCTCTTACCCAATTCATGCGAGGATGAAATGCCACACTGGTTGGAGGAGATGGAGAGAGAGATATTGGTCGACTTGAGGAGACGCTGAACGACATGGGAGAGATGCCAATGAGCCAGACAGAAATAGGTAATACGTTCTCACTCTGATTACAAATAACCAGCGTTCTTTCTTTCACTGCAGCAGCAGCAGCAGCAGCAGCAGCTGCCGATGTGTGGAACATTTTGCTTAATGATGTTCGTTATTCGTATCACCGCCGTCCATTCAATACGCCGTGGCGCAGGTACCGGGGACGGGGGAAGCCTGCTTCGCGAAGCCCGGCCACAGAGGAACGTGCCCCGCCGGCGAGGGCGCCGGTAGTCGCCGTCCGGCAAGGGAGGATGCTAAGTTCACCGGACTTGGATACGATGTGACGTCATTATGACATATACACGCTACACCGAAAACGATAGATACCGTATATCGACTATTCGACTTTTGTGAACTTTCGAGAGGTTGTGACTGGGTAGCGCTGTGCTCTGCGCCATTCGTATAGATGTGTTTTGCGTTCCTTGCGTTTAAATCGTGTATTGTACGGTGTTTGTGTCCTGTGCGTTGTTTTTCGTTTGCTCATCTCTAATTATGTGTTCAGCATTCGAGACACTAATGAGAGAAAAGCTGAAAGAGTTCAGCATCGATGACGACGGGCAATTGCGTGGTTATTGTGAATCTCAAGCAGAAATTGATGTACTTCTGACCCAGCTGAAGTGCGTCGGTTATTCGTACTCGGTGAGAAGAAGCACTCAGCAGCCAAAATCTTTAGATGCGTCAAGACACTAACCTTTGGTTAAGATTACATTGAGAAATCCACTTCCCCTCATACTTCATCTCCGGTCGACGATTTTTCTTCAACACTGCCTCATATTTTTCTTTTTAAGTTCGAAATTCAATCATTCTACACACCAGTCATTACTGGACACTAAGGTACCTGTCTCTGCGGTCCGAGTGTAAAATTACTTGGAATTATGGTTGATAAAGGACTATCTTGGTATGGACATGTAAATTACTTAGCTAACAAACTTGCACGAGTTCTCTTTCAGCTATATAAATTAAGAAAAGAAAGTCAGCAAGAGTATGTTGCTACACTCTAATATGTACTGACAAGACCAATTGTATGAAATCATACTAAAATATTGATAATAAATAAATATTATTTTCGGCGTATGCGTTCAATACAACAATCACACAATCTAATCTGGTCGGGACATAAGAAGACTTCACTTTTTTACGAAACGTGTTGTCCGTGGTGTTTTCAAGGCCACGGTCAGGAATATTCTATTAATATCCAGCTCTTTTACTTTTATTTTGGCGAAATACATATACGCTGCAACACTGAGCCGTTATCAGAATCGCACGTGTCAAAACAAACCACTAGCTGAAGACAGTTTAGAATCTCGAACGTTCGTAAAAGTCGATACGTGTGTTAATCGACTAAAGTGTATATACGTCATAATGACGTCACATCATATCCAGGTTGGGTGAACTTAGCATCCTCCTCCGGCAAGCCGTGACCGCCGCCACATCCGCCGCCTCCGCTGCCGCCCCCGCTGCCGCCCCCGCTGCCGCCCCCATACCAGCTCTGCTCTGTCGTTCATGGGCCACCCTCCCCGGCAACTGGGTCGCGACTGCAGCAGCAGCAGAGGCAGCAGAAGAGGCAGCCGGGCTGCTCGCACTGGTCTCATAATACAACATCTCCTCCTCCTCCTCCTCCTCCTCCTCCTCCTCCGCACCGATCCGCCCGGGTTCCCGGGTTCGATTCCCGGCGGGGTCAGGGATTTTCTCTGTCTCGTGATGACTGGGTGTTGTGTGCTGTCCTTAGGTTAGTTAGGTTTAAGTAGTTCTAAGTTGTAGGGGACTGATGACCATAGATGTTAAGTCCCATAGTGCTCAGAGCCATTTTTTTGAACCTCACCGATCCGACAAGGTACGGCACGAACGGCTCAACACTTCACCACAAGCAGTTCCGTCATCTGGTTGCAGTAGTGTTAGATGTAGTAATCGTGTTGCTAGCCGCAGTTCCATCTCCGTCCTTTCAGTGAACGACATCAGCTCAGTGACACCTTACCATGTCAGAATGCTCGGTGATTGTGGACGTTTTTAAGGGGGGGTAGGGTGTCAAACGGGCACCACAGGACATTTTAATTTCCACTGTCTATACTTTTACGAATAAATTCATAAAACTTTGTCAGCATGACCAGGAAGTATTCAGGATTCACACTCCGAGCAGCGGAAGTTCAAAATCATAACAAAATATTTTTTTTAAATGTGAAATTTCATCATTTTTTCACTTACTATTGGCTGCATTTGTTGCTATAGGTACACTTTTCTTCATAAGTAAGAGAGACTGTTCGATGAATTTTACACAGCTTACAAACCATACTTACAGGTGTCTGAAACTCTAGAATCTATATAATTTATGAAAAAAAGGAATTAGCTGTTACGTTTTAAACTTTATGTTTAGAAAAAAAAATCAAATTTTGTAGTTAATTATCTCAGTTTTTGCCACAGGTTTTAATAGATTAGGAAATTTCTAAAAAAATGTATTTTGTTATGTTTTTGCACTTCCACTGCTATGAGTGTGAATCCTGAATCCTTCCTGGTCACGCTGCCAAAGTTTTATGAATTTATTTGTAAAAGTATAGACAGTAGAAAATAAAATGTCCTGTGGTGCTTCTCCTGCTCCAAGTCGGCCCGTTTGACGTCCTACCCCCCTTAAGCAGTGAATCCCGTCTACTGGGATCGAGAATCTGGCACGAGGGCATTGCGACCCTGTTGTGTGCGTTCCTGTCGTGGAAAAGGAGCTTCTCAAGCTTGTTAATGATCCGCGTATCCTACCATTAAATGCGATACAGTCCTGTACGTCGAACTGCCACACCTTCCCAAAGTTGCATCTGGCGTTAAAGAGACTTCATTATCCTTGGGAGGAAAATGGCATGATAACGTGGAGCACATCAATCGCCAGGGGGTTTCGTGAAACCACCTTCAGTGCAATACTGGCCCAGTTTTCCGATATGAAAGTTAGAGGGTCAGCTAAAGCACGCAGCCGAATACTACACCAGCACACCTACACACGTCTATGAGGGTCTAGCTACACTATGTGATCAAAAGTATCGGGATACCTGGCTGAAAATGAGTTACAAGTTCGTGGCACCCTCCAGCGGTAATGCTGGAATTCAATACGATATTGGCCCACCCTTAACCTTGATGACAGCTTCCACTCTCGCAGGCATACGTTCAGTCAGGTGCTGGAAGATTTCTTGCGGAAATGGCAGCCCATTCTTCATGGAGCGCTGCACTGAGGAGAGGTATCGATGTCGGTCTGTGATGTTTGGCACGATTTTGGCGTTCCGAAACATTCCAAAGGTGTTCTAAAGGATTCAGGTCAGAACTCTGTGCAGGCCAGTCCGTTAAAGGGATTTTATTGTCCTTCGACCACTCCGCCACAGACCGTACGTTATGAAAAGGTGCTCGATCGTGTTGAAAGATGCAGTCGCCATCCCAGAATTGCTCTTCAACAGTGGAAAACAAGAAGGTGATTAAAACATCAATGTATGCCTGTGCTGTGATAGTGCCACGCAAAACAGCAAAGGCTGCAAGTCCCCTCCATGAAAAACACGATCACACCATAACACCACCGCCTAGGAATTTAACTGTTGGCACTACACACGCTGGCAGACGACGTTTACCGGGCATTCGCCATACCCACACCCTGCCATCGGATCGCCACGTTATGTATCGTGATTCGTCACTCCACGCAATGTTTTTCCACTGTTCAATCGTCCAATGTTTACGCTCCTTACAACATGAGAGGCGTCGTTTGGCATTTACCGGCGTGATTTATGGCTTATGAGCAGCCGCTCGGTCATGAAATCCAAGTTTTCTCACCTCCTGTCTGACTGTCATAGTACTTGCAGTGGCTTCTGATGCAGTTTGGAATTTCTGTGTGATGGTCCGGATAGATGTCTTCCTATTACACATTACGACCCTTGAGAGGTGGCATGAGCCCCCTCTCATTTTCTATCTTACGATTTTCCTCTCTAATTGCATGCAGTGAAAAGTCGCTATTCCTTCACACGCAGACTTCCCACGCAGCGTCTCTCGTCACCCGGGTGGTCCGGTGACAGGCGGGCTCTGCTGATCTGGAAAGGGTTAAGCCGACGGGTGTGAGGAAGTCGAGTGAATGCTTTGCAGACGCCGACATTGTCAAAAGACACGCCCGGAGGGGTCTGAAGTAGCGGCTGGGCTAGAGGTTCCGTTACTTCGCAGAAACTTAGTGAAAACACTTTTTGGCGGGCTACCAGCGAGGCGTGGGAAGGACTTGTGTACCCAGGCAGTTGTGGCGGGAAAATTCCCGCGCTTTCTGCAAAATAGTAACTGTGGTTGGCTTGCTCTGGGCATAGCTCCGTGACGTAGCAAAATCGGCGCAGAAATTGGCGCCAAGAATCTCCATTGGTGGAATGGTAGTGCTGCGGCAATAGAGTGGAATTTTCCGCCGGTTTTCGAGTTGCTGATTGGAACGTTTAACAACGGCCACTGTCGTGGGGGCGGGAATGTTGTGTGTTTGGCCTGTACGGGTGCTCAGGGTAGTCGGCTCTGGGCTTTCGGTCGAGGACGTCGAAGCAACCAGCCATCGCCTCCGGTACGCCAGATCGTGTTCTGGCAGTTAAGAAGACAGATTGGTAATGTACGTCCGCAGCAGCGGCAGATAGGGATTTTCCTAGGTGATAATCAGAGCTCAGCAGAGCTCGCCTGTTCTTCTTTTTCTTACTTTGTTCTGTCTTGAGTAGCAGCAATTAATGTTGGGTTAGGTGTGTGTGTCTCTTAAGATTTGAGTGGCAAGGAATTGGCTCCACATACCACTTCGTCTTAAACCTCAAAATCTCGTTTAGGGACAACTTCACCTTCACAGCGTTTGTTTGAGTATACAATTTGACCCAATTTGATGTATTATAAATGTTTCATGTGGTTTTGTTTATTATTTTGTGTTTAGTCTTAATAAATCCTATTGTTATTTTGGACAGAACTTTCATTCTGTTAATCGGTAGAGCAACCCATCATTTCTCACTATGTTAATGAAACCTTCCTTTATTTAACTTATTTATCAAATTAAATTATTGCAGGTTCCAAACTCTTTTCTACTCCACTTGCAGGGTCGATTACAGTCAGTTCGCGTATATTTTTTATCCATGTGCAACAGCTAAAGTCGGAGTTAGAATGGGGGGGCTTAGATCATCATTTACATATGTAGATTCTAGAAGAATTTAGTGTTAAATACACTGCTTGCCCCGGCACCTCGCACCCTCTTCAACTGTCGGCGTTCTCTTCTCAGTCAACAGACGAGGTCGGCCTGCGCGATTTTGCGCTGTACGTGTCCCTCCACGTTTCCACTTCACTATCACATTGCAAACAGTGGAGATAAGTATGTTTAGCACTTTGGAAATCTCTTGTACAGACGTATGATACAAGAGACTCCCAGTCACCTGACCACGTTTGAACTCCGTGAGTTCCGCAGAGGCCCCATTCTGCTCTCTGACGACGTCTAATGTCTACTGAGATTGCTGCTATGGAGTACCTGGCAGTAGGCGGGAGCACAAAGCACCTAATATGAAAAACGTATGTTTCGGGGGTGCCCGGATACTTTTTATCACATGGTGTAGCTAGAAGCTATTAGACGGCGACTGCGAACATACTCCCAGAGATAACACGGTAGTCTACAATGAAGAAATTACAGTGCATAAGTAAATAATCTGGTGTTGCCTAAAATATGGCATTTAGCACACATTTTTCCAGTTACAACGGTAGTAGCATGTGCAATGGCTGTTGCGCGGTTAGTGCAGAAGGGTGAAACATTTAAAATTCCGCGAAATGTAATGCAGGTGCCCTATGGAAGAGGACGCTTACACTTGTAAACACGAGAGTAAAATGCATCTCCTCCTTCTTGTCAGATTTGCTTCATCACCGTCAACATCTTCAAAGAAGCCTCAAATGCTGTATCATCAACGAGGTAGAGCCATTAAGAAGAAAGCCGCCAACTTATGTGAGCCCAGTCGGTCTCCATGTTGGATACCTACGCACGTTCTTCACAGCGTATAGCTACACAGAAAAATAAATTGAAGGAAATCCAACGATTAAGAAGCTATTTAAGGGAACATGCGAAGAGCATACCAGCAAGTGGCAACTGAGAAAAACTGCAACGACTATGAAAACGTATGGCGAAATATTGACAAACCACTGATCAGTTCGAATGCACGATTTCTGTGGCACGGGGTTATCCACCAAAAGATTACAATCAACAGCGAACTGATTAAAATACACTTACACCCTTCCCTATGTGAACTCTCTGTGACGTAAGACGGAACGATGCGTCATTGCCCAACATACCGCGAGAGGCTGAAAATTTGGCAGTGGACGAGACAAAGACTTCCAATAATAACACGAACTTCATCATCCACTTGCAGTTCAGAAAACATACGTTTCCCGAACAAGTCCTGGCTCCTAGGCAGTGACATCTATTACTGAGGTGCAAGAAAACTGAAATTACTACCTAAGATTATTGGTATTACAGTGAAGCACAACTAACTGTTACAATGCACGAAATACAAATATCCCAGATTTTGGACCATTGTAATGTCACACTGATCCATGCTGCAGAACGAAACGATACTTACAGTATTAGGGAGTAGAAATCGGTAGTGAAAATTGGTAGTGTAGCATTGTGAATTACGGCTAAAGAAACCTCTATATCATCCACTGTCTGTTCCAGAAGATCATTTTAGTTAAAATTTGTACGAGGGGCGCTGCTTATTTTAAAAGAGGAGCGTCGTTGTTTTAAAATAGACGTCTTGTACACTAGGCGATAGAGAAGAGTTTGTCTGATTTAGAAGAATTGCCTCGTTTGCGTTCAAGAAGAACTTGTCTAGCTTATAAGCGGTGCGTAAGTTTGTTTAACATAAAGGAGAAAGTTTCTCTTTAGAAGGGAAATTTTTTTTTTCCTCGAAGGAGAGATTTATTGTTTTTCGGAGAACTGCTGTCTCACAAGAAGAGGGTCGTAGTCTTAAGGGATGAGTCTTTCCTTTTATAGAACAGGAGCCTTTTTTGTGTCAGAAGAGATGCCTTCTTGGCGTTAGAAAAGAATCTCTGATGTAAAAGTTGAATCTCATTAGGTTTAGACAAAGAAGAGACGCCCGGTTTGTTTTAGAAGATGTGCAATATTTGTTTCAGAAGAGGAGCAGTTTCCATTCCAGAAGCTGTAACTTGTTAGCTTTTGGATGTGGATTTTTATTTGTTATAAAATAGGAATCTTGCTTGCTTTATCTGCTTTGGAGGAGGATTTCTGTTCGGTTTGGCAGTAGTATAATGTTTGCATTTTGAAAAGAACTCTTTTCGTTTTATTTAGAAGATTAACATCGTTTTTATGTTACGTTGTTGAGGGATATTGTTCGTACAGCTTAAACGTAGTGGAGGGATATAGCCTGACAAAAAATTAGTAAATAAAATGTGTAATAAAAAGATCAGCAGAACAATAAAAGGGAACCGGTAGAGCGCTTCCTCGCGAAACGCAAAGGTCCCGGTTTCGACTCCGGGTTCTGCAGGCTGTTCTACTCCACTGGGAAGTTTGAAATCAGTGGACACTAACCCGAGACTGAAACTTCATTCTGGGAAACTTTTATCCAACAAATCAAACTGTGTGATACGCCGGGGGTTTTGCCTGAATCCACGGTGGTTCTTTAGGGCAAGGTTCTTTTGCCGCAGGAACAAACTAATCCTCGATATTAGGATGTGCTTTAGGATCCTGTAATAGGCTGTTTAGTGTAGCGCCATAGCTTACACTACCACACGTTGAGAGGTGCCAGGGCTAGCAGTGTATTTAACACTAAATTCTTCTAGAATCTACATATGTAAACGATGCTCTAAGCCCCCCCTATTCTAACTCCGACTTTTGCTGTTGCAAAAGGATTAAAAAAAATACGCGAACTGACTCTAATCAACCCTGCCAGTGGAGTAGAAGAGAGTTTGGCACCTGCAATAATTTAATTTGATAAATAAGTTAAATAAACGAAGGTTTCATTAACATAGTGAGGAATGATTGGGTTGCTCTACCGATTAACAGAATGAAAGTTCTGTCCAAAATAACAATATGATTTAGTAAGTCTAAACACAAAATAATAAACAAAAACACATGAAACATTTACAATACATCAAATTGGCTCAAATTGGTTACTCAAACAAACGCTGTGAATGTGAAGTTGTCCCTAAACTAGATTGTGAGGATTATGACGAAGTGGTATGTGGAGCCAATTCCTTGCAACTCAAATCTTAAGAGAAAACACATAGCCAACCCAACATTAATTGCTGCTACCCAAGACAGAACAAAGTTAGAAAAAGACGAACAGGCGCGCTCTGCTGAGCTCTGATTATCACCTAGCAAAATCCCTGTCTACCGGTGCTTTGGACATACCTTACCAATCTGTCTTCTTAACTGCAAGAACACGATTTGGCGTACCGGAGGCGATGGCTGGTTGCTTCGACGTCCTCGACCGAAAGGCGAGAGCCGACTACCTAGAGCACCCGTACAGGCCGAACACACAACATTCCCGCCCCCATGACAGTGGCCGTGGTTAAACGTTCCAATCAGCAACTCGAAAACCGGCGGAAAATTCCACTCTATTGCCGGAGCACTACCATTCCACCAATGGAGATTCTTGGCGCCAATTTCTGCGCTGATTTTGCTACGTCACGGAGCTATGCCCTGAGCAAGCCAATCACAGTTACTATTTTGCAGAAAGCGCGGGAATTTTCCCGCCACAACTGCCTGGGTACACAAGTCATTCCCACGCTTCGCTGGTAGCCCGCCAGAAAGTGTTTTCGCTAAGTTTCTGCGAAGTAACGGAACCTCTAGCCCAGCCGCTACTTCAGACCCCTCCGGGCGTGTCTTTTGACAACGTCGGCGTCTGCAAAGCATTCACTCGACTTCCTCACACCCGTCGGCTTAACGCTTTCCAGATCAGCAGAGCCCACCTGTCACCGGACCATCCGGGTGACGAGAGACGCTGCGTGTAAAGTCCGCGTGTGAAGGAATAGCGACTTTTCACTGCATGCAATTAGAGAGGAAAATCGTAAGATAGAAATATGAGAGGGGGCTCATGCCACCTCTCAACGTTTGTGTATACTACCAGATCAAAAGTATTGCGACAGCTATTAGTGAACATTAATGTGGGGTGTGTCCACCCTTTGAGCTTATGATGGCTTGGACTCTGCTGGGGATACTTCCAATTAAGTGACTGAATGTCTGTGGAGAAATGAGATCCCATGATTGCATCTCAAAAAGAACTTTCTTTTTGTTTCGAAGACTAGCCATGATTGTTCTTCTACGCTCTCTCTTCTGCATTTAACAGTGAAATTCCCACTGCACTCTTAATGTTATCACCCTTGCTTTCAATGTCACCGAAGGTTGTTTTGACTTTCCTGTATGCTGAGTCTGTCCTTCCGACATTCATTTCTTTTTCAATGTCTTCACAATTTTCCTGCAGCCATTTCGTCTTAGCTTCCCTGCACTTCCAATTTATTTCGTTCCTCAGTGACTTGTACTTCTGTACTCCTGAGTTTCCCGGAACATTTTTGTACCTCCTCCTTTCATCGATGAATTGAAGTATTTCTTCTGTTACCCATGGTTTCTTCACAGTTACCGTCTTTGTACCTACGTTTTCCTTCCCAACTTCTGTGATGGCCCTTTTTAGAAATGTCCATTCCTCTTCAACTGTACTGCCTACTGCGCTATACCTAATTGCTGTATCTATAGCGTTAGAGAACTTCAAACGTATCTCGTCATTCCTTAGTACTTCCGTATCCCACTTCTTTGCGTATTGATTCTTCCTGACTAATGCCTTAAACTTCAGCCTACTCTTCATCACTGCTATATTGTGATCTGAATATGTATCTGCTACTGGGTACGTCTTACAATCCAGTATCTGATTTCGGAATCTCTGTCTGACCAGGATGTAATACAACTGACATCTTTCTGTATCACCCGGTCTTTTCCAAGCATACCTCCTTCTCCCCTTGTGCTTCTCGAACAGAGTATTCGCTATTAATGGCTGAAATTTATTACAGAACTCAATTAGTCTTTCTCATCTCTCATTCCTTGTCCCAAGCGCATATTCACCTGTAACCTTTTCATCTACTCTTTCCCTTACAGTCCGCCGCTCGTGGTCTCGCGGTAGCGTTCTCGCTTCCCGAGCACGGGGTCCCGGGTTCGATTCCCGGCGGGGTCAGGGATTTTCACCTAACTCGAGACGACTGGGTGTTTGTGTTGTCCTCATCATTTCATCATCATCCAGGAAAGTGGCGAAATTGGGCTGAGCAAAGATTGGATACTTGTATGGGCGTTGATAACCACGCAGTTGAGCGCCCCACAAACCAAACATCATCATCATCATCATTTCCCTTACAACTGCATTCCAGTCCCCCATGAGTATTAGATTTTCATCCCCCCTTACATACTGTGTTACCCTTCCAATATCATCTTCCACTTTCTCTATCTCTTCATGCTTGCGACGTCGGCGTGTACACCTGAACTATCGTTGCCGGTGTTGGTTTCCTGTAGATTCTGATAATAACAACCCTGTCACTGAACTGTTCACAGTAACACACTCTCTGCCCTACTCTCCTATTCATAACGAATCCTCGTCCAATTATACCATTTTCTGCTGCTGTTGATATTACCCTATATTCATCTGACCAGAAAACCTTGTCTTCTTTCCACTTCACTTCACTGACAATTACTATATCTAAATCGAGCGTTCGCATTTCCCTTTTAAGATTTTCTAGTTTTCCTACCACGTTCAAGCATCTCGTGTTCCGCGCCCCGACTGGTACAACGTTATCCTTTCGTTGATTATTCAATCTTTTTCTCATGGTAACCTCCCCCTTGGCAGTCCCCTCCCAGAGATCCGAATGGGGGATTATTGCGGAATATTTTGCGAATGGAGAGATCATCATGACACTTCTTAAATTACAGGCCACATATCCTGTGGATACACGCTACGTATCTTGAATGCAGTGGTTTCCATTGCCTTCTACATCCTCGTGCCGTTGATCTTTGCTGATTCCTCCGTCTTTAGGGGCAATTCCCCACCCCTAGGACAAGAGAGTGCCCTGAACCTCTGTCCGCTTTTGCGCCCTCCCTAACAAAGCCGTTGGCAGAGTGAGGGTGACTCCTTATGCCAGCAGTCTTCAGCCGCCAGCGCTAATCATCAATCAAAATGTAAGCAGCGGCGGTATTCGAACCCGGGACCGAAGACGTTTTGATTATGAATCAAAGACGCTGCCCCTAGCCCACGGCATGACAAAAAAAATTAATTAGTCGAAGAAGGTTGTAAAATGTAAACTTTCACGACCGGAATTGTCACACTTAATAAAATGTTCGTGGCTATTTTGCCGTGGTCGAAGTGATTTCACTTTAAAACCCGACGTTTCGTCTCCATCTGTGGAGGACATTTTCAAGGGGGATCGTAGCTTTGCTGAATGTCCGATTAACACACTGGCTCGCTAATGACTACAACAAAATTCCGCTTCCGAGAGTTTCCGCGCAATAGCGTGACGTCACATGTTTCGAATACGCGAGGGGAACTTGCAGTTGTTTGACTGCCGTCGTCCGCTTCTACTATCACCCCATGGTGGAAGACCGGTACACATCTTCTTCAGAACTGGAATCCAAATTTCATTTAATTTCACACCATATTCCTTCCTATTAAAATGCTGGGGATTTCCACAATGTGTATGGCCTCTCTGTACAGCCTTTCGTGGTATCCATTTGTGGCTGCTGGAACTCAAACTCGGGTCTCCTTGCTTACTAGACAGGAATGCTGACCATTGCACCATCTCAGCACCATGGTTAACGTTATTGAACGGACTACCCAAATCCAGTGCCCCTCCACAACAAAAACTTCAATTCATACCTTCAGCTTACTTTTCCACTAAACCGCCTCTATTGCCGGCGCTCTCCAGCTTTCGAATAGCACCCCAGCGTTGGACATAAGGGGGAAGTCCTGTACCTCAGGTGATCTTATACAGCTAATAGTTAAATTTTCCCCCAGTCATTTAGGGTCTCGTCTGTTGTTGTTGTTGTGGTCTTCAGTCCTGAGATTGGTTAGATACAGCTCTCCATGCTACTCTATCCTGTGCAAGCTTCTTCATCTCCCAGTACCTACTGCAGCCTACATCTACATCTACATCTACATTTATACTCCGCAAGCCACCCAACGGTGTGTGGCGGAGGGCACTTTACGTGCCACTGTCATTATCTCCCTTTCCTGTTCCAGTCGCGTATGGTTCGCGGGAAGAACGACTGTCTGAAAGCCTCTGTGCGCGCTCTAATCTCTCTAATTTTACATTCGTGATCTCCTCGGGAGGTATAAGTAGGGGGAAGCAATATATTCGATACCTCATCCAGAAACGCACCCTCTCGAAACCTGGCGAGCAAGCTACACCGCGATGCAGAGCGCCTCTCTTGCAGAGTCTGCCACTTGAGTTTGTTAAACATCTCCGTAACGCTATCACGGTTACCAAATAACCCTGTGACGAAACGCGCCGCTCTTCTTTGGATCTTCTCTATCTCCTCCGTCAACCCGATCTGGTACGGATCCCACACTGATGAGCAATACTCAAGTATAGGTCGAACGAGTGTTTTGTAAGCCACCTCCTTTGTTGATGGACTACATTTTCTAAGGACTCTCCCAATGAATCTCAACCTGGTACCCGCCTTACCAACAATTAATTTTATATGATCATTCCACTTCAAATCGTTCCGCACGCATACTCCCAGATATTTTACAGAAGTAACTGCTACCAGTGTTTGTTCCGCTATCATATAATCATACAATAAAGGATCCTTCTTTCTATGTATTCGCAATACATTACATTTGTCTATGTTAAGGGTCAGTTGCCACTCCCTGCACCAAGTGCCTATCCGCTGCAGATCTTCCTGCATTTCGCTACAATTTTCTAATGCTGCAACTTCTTTGTATACTACAGCATCATCCGCGAAAAGCCGCATGGAACTTCCGACACTATCTACTAGGTCATTTATATATATTGTGAAAAGCAATGGTCCCATAACACTCCCCTGTGGCACGCCAGAGGTTACTTTAACGTCTGTAGATGTCTCTCCATTGAGAACAACATGCTGTGTTCTGTTTGCTAAAAACTCTTCAATCCAGCCACACAGCTGGTCTGATATTCCGTAGGCTCTTACTTTGTTTATCAGACGACAGTGCGGAACTGTATCGAACGCCTTCCGGAAGTCAAGGAAAATGGCATCTACCTGGGAGCCTGTATCTAATATTTTCTGGGTTTCATGAACAAATAATGCGAGTTGGGTTTCACACGATCGCTGTTTCCGGAATCCATGTTGATTCCTACATAGTAGATTCTGAGTTTCCAAAAACGACATGATACTCGAGCAAAAGACATGTTCTAAAATTCTACAACAGATCGACGTCAGAGAGATAGGTCTATAGTTTTGCGCATCTGCTCGACGACCCTTCTTGAAGACTGGGACTACCTGTGCTCTTTTCCAATCATTTGGAACCTGAATCTGCTTAGTGTATTCATTTCTTGGTCTCCCTCTACGATTTTTACCCTCCACTCTGCCCTCCAGTACTAAACTGGTGATCCCTTGATGCCTCAGAACATGTCCTACCAACCGATCCCTTCTGCTAGTCAAGTTGTGCCACAAACTCCTCTTCTCCCCAATTCTATTCAATACCTCCTCATTAGTTACGTGATCTACCCAGCTAATCTTCAGCGTTCTTCTGTAGCACCACATTTCGAAAACTTCTATTCTCTTTTTGTCTAAACTGTTTATCGTCCATGTTTCACTTCCATACATGGCACAATCCATACAAATACTTTCGGAAACGACTTCCTGACGCTTAAATCAATACTCGATGTTAACAAATTTCTCTTCTTCAGTAACGCTTTCCTTGCCATTGCCAGTCTACATTTTATATCCTCTCTACTTCGACCATCATCAGTTACTTTGCTCCCCAAATAGCAAAACTCCTTTACTACTTTAAGTGCCTCATTTCCTGATCTAATTCCCTCAGCATCACCCGACTTAATTCGACTACATTCCATTATCCTCGTTTTGCTGTTGTTGATGTTTATCTTATACCCTCCTCTCAAGACACTGTCCATTCCGTTCAACTGCTCTTCCAAGTCCTTTGCTGTCTCTGACAGAATTACAATGTCATCGGCGAATCTCAGTTTTTATTTCTTCTCGTTGGATTTTAATGCCTACTCCGAACTTTTCTTTTGTTTCCTTTACTGCTTGCTCAATATACAGATTGAATAGTATCGGGGAAAGGCTAGAACCCTGTCTCACTCCCTTCCCAACTACTGCTTCTCTTTCATGTCCGTCGACTCTTATAACTACCATCTGGTTTCTGTACAAATTGTAAACAGCCTTTCGCTCCCTGTATTTTACCCCTGCCTCCTTCAGAATTTGAAAGAGAGTATTCTGGTCAACATTGTCATAAGCTTTCTCTAAGTCTACAAATGCTACAAACGTAGGTTTGCCTTTCAAAATCTTTCTTCTAAGATAAGTCGTAGGGTCAGTATTGTCTCACGTGTTCCTACATTTCTACGGAATCCAAACAGATCTTCCCAGAGGTCGGCTTCTACCAGTTTTTCCATTCCTCTGTAAAGAATTCGCGTTAGTATTTTGCAGCTGTGACTTATTAAACAGATAGTTCGGTAATTTTCACATCTGTCAACACCTGCTTTTTTTGGGATTGGAATTATTATATTCTTCTTGAAGTCTGAGGGAATTTCGCCTGTCTCATACATCTTGCTCACCAGATGGTAGAATTTTGTCAGGAATGGCTCTCCCAAGGCCGTCAGTAGTTCCAATGGAATGTTGTCTACTCCCGGGGCCTTGTTTCGACTCCGGAGTTTCAGTGCTCTGTCAAACTCTTCACGCAGTATCATATCTCCCACTTCATCTTCATCTACATCTTCTTCCATTTCCATAATATTGTCCTCAAGAACATCGCCCCTGTATAGACCCTCTATATACTCCTTCCACCTTTCTGCTTTGCCTTCTTTGCTTAGAACTGGGTTTCGATCTGAGCTCTTGATATTCATACAAGTGGTTCTCGTTTCTCCAAAGGTCTCTTTAATTTTCCTGTAGGCAGTATCTATCTTATCCCTAGCGAGATAGACTTTTACATCCTTACATCTGTCCTCTAGCCATCCCTGCTTAGGCATTTTGCACTTCCTGTCGATCTCATTTTTGAGACGTTTCTATTCCTTTTTGCCTGCTTCATTTACTACATTTTTGTATTTTCTCCCTATCAACGTTGATTTCTTCAGCTTCCATCATTATCGTACATTCATTCCACTTCAGCTAGTAACATTCAGTTCGATTTTAGCACTCAGTAACATATGTGAGCGTGGGTTGCCATTCGATGTTGTTGATCTGTGGTCTAAATTTACGGGTGCTGTCTGGTGGGGTTGGTGGTGGAGGGGGTATGAGAAGGGGGGAGTTGGAACTCACCTCGGTGGACGAGACAGCGGCCGCGCGAACACACACACACACACACACACACGCGCACAGACAGATACCGCTGCTCGGCGCTCAGAACTGCGGCGCTTCCACGAAGCTGATAAGCGGCGAACAAACAAGTTGCCCAGGGGCTGTGGCCCGGAGCGGGTGACTTGCCGAGCATCACTGCACTACGTTATCTCCGCCGCTTTTATGGACAACGGCGTTTCCGGGAATCCCCGCAGATTAGCGAGTGTGCCCGCGAGAGATTAAAGTGCGGAACCGTAAGCGTTTTAATGGAAGTGGCCGTTCAGTATCGCGTCCTGTTTTAATATGTGGTCGCGGCGCGCGTGGCGGGATTCTCACTACTCTGTGTACGCTTCAGTAGCCGCCGCGGCCAGCGAAACATTAATAACTCTGCACAGCCGTTTGTTCTTGGTCCACTGCGAGTGGAGCTAGGCTACGCTCTTCCGCGGAAAGGATTCTGCATTCGTGTCCACAATAATATGATATTAGCGTGCAACGTGTGTGGGACTGTTCTATTAAAGGGTGCACGTGCTGGCATTTCTCGGACTCGAAGCACAGGACTCGCTTTCTGCGCTGCGCCGTTTCATCGTAGTATTTCATTTACTCCCGCACCACTTCACATGACGTAAACGTAATTTCTCTGTATTTCCATCTTTTCATAGATGTTTGCGGGACTCGGTTGTTCGCTACAGGATGTCAAATCCAGCACCTTTCAGCCGTCTAATTTCCGAACTTATTTTGTTTGGCTACCAATTTCGGCTGTTTATTACGCCATCTCCAGGTCCAGTGTACAGACAACATTGGTGCCATTATGAAACAGATAACCAAACAAGGAGGGGGTGGTGCAAGTCCTACATGTAGTGGTAATGTTGTGTACATACACTCCTGGAAATGGAAAGAAGAACACATTGACACCGGTGTGTCAGACCCACCATACTTGCTCCGGACACTGCGAGAGGGCTGTACAAGCAATGATCACACGCACGGCACAGCGGACACACCAGGAACCGTGGTGTTGGCCGTCGAATGGCGCTAGCTGCGCAGCATTTGTGCACCGCCGCCGTCAGTGTCAGCCAGTTTGCCGTGGCATACGGAGCTCCATCGCAGTCTTTAACACTGGTAGCATGCCGCGACAGGGTGGACGTGAACCGTATGTGCAGTTGACGGACTTTGAGCGAGGGCGTATAGTGGGCATGCGGGAGGCCGGGTGGACGTACCGCCGAATTGCTCAACACGTGGGGCGTGAGGTCTCCACAGTACATCGATGTTCTCGCCAGTGGTCGGCGGAAGGTGCACGTGCCCGTCGACCTGGGACCGGACCGCAGCGACGCACGGATGCACGCCAAGACCGTAGGATCCTACGCAGTGCCGTAGGGGACCGCACCGCCACTTCCCAGCAAATTAGGGACACTGTTGCTCGTGGGGTATCGGCGAGGACCATTCGCAACCGTCTCCATGAAGCTGGGCTACGGTCCCGCACACCGTTAGGCCGTCTTCCGCTCACGCCCCAACATCGTGCAGCCCGCCTCCAGTGGTGTCGCGACAGGCGTGAATGGAGGGACGAATGGAGACGTGTCGTCTTCAGCGATGAGAGTCGCTTCTGCCTTGGTGCCAATGATGGTCGTATGAGTGTTTGGCGCCGTGCAGGTGAGCGCCACAATCAGGACTGCATACGACCGAGGCACACAGGGCCAACACCCGGCATCATGGTGTGGGGAGCGATCTCCTACACTGGCCGTACACCACTGGTGATCGTCGAGGGGACACTGAGTAGTGCACGGTACATCCAAACCGTCATCGAACCCATCGTTCTACCATTCCTAGACCGGCAAGGGAACTTGCTGTTCCAACAGGACAATGCACGTCCGCATGTATCCTGTGCCACCCAACGTGCTCTAGAAGGTGTAAGTCAACTACCCTGGCCAGCAAGATCTCCGGATCTGTCCCCCATTGAGCATGTTTGGGACTGGATGAAGCGTCGTCTCACGCGGTCTGCACGTCCAGCACGAACGCTGGTCCAACTGAGGCGCCAGGTGGAAATGGCATGGCAAGCCGTTCCACAGGACTACATCCAGCATCTCTACGATCGTCTCCATGGGAGAATAGCAGCCTGCATTGCTGCGAAAGGTGGATATACACTGTACTAGTGTCGACATTGTGCATGCTCTGTTGCCTGTTTCTATGTGCCTGTGGTTCTGTCAGTGTGATCATGTGATGTATCTGACCCCAGGAATGTGTCAATAAAGTTTCCCCGTTTTGGGACAATGAATTCACGGTGTTCTTATTTCAATTTCCAGGAGTGCAGTTCCGCGTAGTCAGCGCGTACACAACTTTCCCAATAGAGCGTGCCCCGCTAAGCACAACAGTGCAGGCGCAGCGCTCTTCCGTCTCCGCACTACGAGATGGCGCTGTCTTAGATACGGACCAAATTCTGCTTCCGCCGATCCGCGTATTAATATGTAATGCAGCCAATGGGATTGCTGCTAACGTAGAACCCTTTCTCCTCGCGGATCACACTTGCGCAGTGATACCTCAACGCGCGAAGTATTATAACGAATGTACAGACCTCCGATCAGTCAGTCTGCATTAGTCTGCATTAGTCTGCATTTATCTGCACCTGTCTGTACCACTCTGCATCAGTCTATAGTCAAGTTTCAGTCTGCGCCTAATACGATTACTATATTCCTGTACATAGCGATGAAGATAAATGTATAGACACTTTTGTCAAGTGTCAGAGATATATGTGAGAATAAGATTAATGTACCAAGACCAAAGGAACTTCAGATTGTCAATTGTAAATAGCATCCACAACCAAGTTAATTTATTTTTATGCTTGTTATTATTTTAATAAATGGTTCAAATGGCTCTGAGCACTATGGGACTCAACATCTTAGGTCATAAGTCCCCTAGAACTTAGAACTACTTAAACGTAACTAACCTAAGGACATCACACACACCCATGCCCGAGGCAGGATTCGAACCTGCGACCGTAGCAGTCCCGCGGTTCCGGACTGCAGCGCCAGAACCGCTAGACCACCGCGGCCGGCTATTATTTTAATAAATGAGTGTGAAAATTAATCAAGTTCTGTTTAAAGTTGGTCACCATCAATCTGCTACTCTAAGTGTGCAAGTGGCATTTCTATCGTCTGACCTAACAGCAGAAGATAAACACGCCACGACAAGACCACGAGACGTATTGCTGACACTCGCCTACTTCGTTAGAGCGACAAGTCAAATAATCAGACGGTGTGTGTACCGAAGGTCTTACAGTATGCACACCACAGGTAACAAGTAACAACATAAAACTACCAACCGGTACAGGAGGCTAAAGATGAATTAAGGAATAAAATAAGACAACAGTTGCACACTGTATTAAGTTAAACCAGTGACAAAAGTTTAAGTTAATATAGTGTGCAACTGTTCTCTTATTTTATTCCTTAATTCATCTGTAACTTTAAGTAACTTCCTGTACTAGTCCGTATTATTATGTTATTAGATACTGTATTACCACTGTACATAGGACTTGTACCATCCCCGCGTTTTTGGTTATCTATTTCATACTGGTACTACTGTTATCTGTACAGAGTGCCTGCAGATGGCATAGTAAACCGCCGAAACTGGGTAGCCAAATAAAATATGTTTGGCGATTCGGCTGAAAGGTGTTTGATTTGACATTCTGTAAACATACACTACTGGCCATTAAAATTTCTACACCAAGAAGAAATGCTGATGTTAAACGGGTATTCATTGGACAAACATGTTATACTGGAACTGACATGTGATTACATTTTCACGCAGTTTGGGTGCATAGATCCTGAGAAATCGGTACCCAGAACAACCAACTCTGCCCATAATAACGGCCCTGATAGGCCTGGGCATTGAGTCAAACAGGGCTTGGATGGTGTGTATACGTACAGCTGCCCATGCAGCTACAACATGATACCACAGTTCATCAAAAGTAGTGACTGGCGTATTGTGACGAGCCAGTTGGTCGGCCGCCATTGACCAGACGTTTTCAATTGGTGAAAGATCTGGAGAATGTGCTGGCCAGGGCAGCAGTCGAACATTTTCTGTATCCAGAAAGGCCGGTACAGGACCTGCAACATGCGGTCGTGTATTATCCTGCTGAAATGTAGGGTTTCGCATGGGTATGAAGAGTAGAGCCACGGGTCTTAACACATCTGAAATGTAATGTCCACTGTTCAAAGTGCCGGCAACGCAAACAGGAGGTGACCGAGACGTGTAACCAATGGCGCCCCATACCATCAAGCCGGGTGATACGCCATTATGGCCATGACGAATACACGCTTCCTATGTGCATTCACCGCGATGTCGCCAAACACGGATGCTACAATCATGATGCTGTAAACAGAACCTGGATTCATCCGAAAAAATGACGTTTTGCCATTCGTACACCCAGGTTCGTCGTTGAGTACACCATCGCAGGCGCTCCTGTCTGTGATGCGGCGTCAAGGGTAACCGCAGCCATGGTCTCCGAGCTGATGGTCCATGCTCCTGCAAACGTCTTCAAACTGTTCGTTCAGATGGTTGTTGTCTTGACTCAGGGATCGAGACGTGGCTGCACGATCCGTTACAGCCATGCAGTTAAGATGCCTGTCATCTCGACTGCTAGTGATACGAGGCCGTTGGGATCCAGCACTGCGTTCCGTATTACCCTCCTGAACCCACCGATTCCATATTCTGCTAGCAGTCATTGGATCTCGACCAACGCGAGCAGCAATGTCGCGATACGATAAACCGCAATAGCGATGGGCTACAATCCGACCTTTATCAAAGTCGAAAACGTGATGGTACTCAGTGCTCCTCCTTACACGAGGCATCACAACAACGTTTCACCAGGCAACGCCAGTTAATTGCCGTTTGTTTATGAGTAATCGGTTGGAAACTTTCCTCATGTCAGCACGTTGTAGGTGTCGCCACCTGCGCCAACCTTGCGTGAATGGTCTGAAAAGCTAATCACTTGCATATCACAGCATCTTCTTCCTGTCGGTTAAATTTCGCGTCTGCAGCACGTCATCTTCGTGGTGTAGCAAATGTAATGGCCAGTAGTGTAGTTTACTGCAGTGTGCATGACGAAGGATGTTTCATGCTGTTGCCACTCCTCTCCCCGTTACCCTCGCGAACAGAAATTTTGTGTGTTTGTGTGTATGAAACCAAAAGTGATGAGATCTGAATAAAAAGGCCTAACAAATAATAGTATGACTCATTCCCTGAGAGTTCAGCAGACATTTACCAGGTGTACAAACATGAAACTGGAATTTCACTATAGATGGTGCTAGCCGTCAATGTAGGGCCATTGAGACCGCGTCTGCAGCGCCTTCTGCTGGCTGTAACGGCTGACGACGAATGTCAGCACACAGTAACCCAAGTTGCGTACATCGGTATCTGTTTCAAACCCGTAAACATGTCGACTTTTGTGCCTACGAACTACGGTTTGCGGACAGCATTGGTTTTCTGATATCTTTCGAAGATAACTGCTGCAGAATCGCATCGAATGCTTGTCGAAGCTTTCGGCGAACATGGCCTTGGGAAACACAGTGTTTCGACTGGTTCAAAAAATTCCAAAGTGGTTGTTTTGACCTGAGAGACGACGAGCATGGGAAACCATTGAAAAAGTTTTAAGAAAACGGATTTCAGGTCTCAAACTCAACACAAACTCGCGGAACAATTGAATGTGACGCAGAAAGCCGTTTAGCTTCGATTGTTAGATTTGGGAAAGATGTAGAAAGTGGGAAAATGGGTTCCGCATGAACTGGATGAAAGACAGCAAGCAAATGGTAAGACCACTTGTGAAATGCTGCTCGCCAGATACAAAAGAAAGTCGTTTCTCCATCGAATGGTGACAGGTGGTGAAAAATGTATATTAAGCCTCGTAAATCATGGGTGAATCGAGGCAGACCATCGACATCCACTGCGAGACCAAATCGCTTTGGAAAGAAGACAATGTTCTGTGTTTGGTGGGACCATAAGGGTGTTATCTATTATGAGCTGCTGGTGAAACCGTTAACACAGATCGCTGCCAACAAGAAATGATCGATTTAAATGGAGCATTACTTGAAAAATGACCGAAATATGGAAAAAGGCAACACAAAGTCGTATTGCTCCACGATAACGCCCCATTACACACAGAAAAGCGTGTCAGGGAAACGATCGAGGCGTTCAGTTGGGAAATACTGGGCATGCGGCTTATTCTCCAAACTTGGTTCTGTCCGATTGTCATCTAATTGCATCACTGGGACACGCTATCCCTGAACAACGCTTGAATTCGTACGAAAATATACAAAAATGGCTCGATGACTGGTTCGCTTCAAAAGAAGAACTGTTTTTTGGCGTGGCATTCATAGCCTGCCGGAGAGGTGGGAGTAATGTGTAAACAGCAATGGAGATTATTTTGAATAAAATATTGCTTGTCAAAAATGGTTCAAATGGCTCTGAGCACTATGGGACTTAACAGCTGTGGTCATCAGTCCCCTAGAACTTAGAACTACTTAAACATAACCAACCTAAGGACATCACACACATCCATGCCCGAGGAGGCAGGATTCGAAACCTGCGACCGTAGCTGTCGACTCTCGTGTAGAATCACACTTGCTACAGGACAACTCTGTAGGTACTGAATGTTACGCGGCAGAAGACTCGGTGGCCGCAGGCGTGCGCTTGCGCACAGTTCTAATTTGATTATTGTTTTGTTTTCACTTCATAGTATATTTTTTTATTATTCCATAAGTCTTATCCTTTTTCCATGCTTCACAAACATTGTTGCAGACGCCCGGGTGTTGCAAAATTATTTGTGAGCATTTTCTCAATCAGAGCATCTACAAGAGAGAGGAAGCTGTAATTTAGGATGTGTCTCAAGTTGGTTCTTCCTTCAGCTGGACTCTCCACCATTTTATTGTTTAGCTTCGAAAGATGCGAAATCTTTCGAAGGCTTGATAAGCCTCAATTCTGCTTGCTTTTAAAACAAGTATGTGGTACATTACAGTTCATACATGATGCGGCTGTTTTTCACGTATCTCATTGTTTATGACGTCATATCTACTGAACTATGTGTCGTGCAATGATATAATTTGAATTTACATTCACTGGCTGCTGTCTGCAAAATGTGTTTCGAATATGGTTAGTAGGAAAGAAGAAACAAAATGCCATGCCACTTTCCTGCGTGAACGGCGGAAATCTAATGAGCGCTATACATTTTTCCTTTCATCATTTTACAGGGGCTGCCAGCGAGAAAAATTTTTGTAAATTCTGAAATTATGCAAATCGCTAAGTGCTCTCATTCTCAAATACTGGGTGAATAAAATCTCGAAAACCACATGTAGCGCGCTATGTTTCTTTTTCACAGTCATTCTCACCCCTTCGATTGGTAGGTGGTTAATACCTCCACAGAAACTATTCATGGACGGTAAGGTATACGTGTATATGTGTAACAAGTTTGGCTTAAATCGGCGCACTGGCTTAGGAGGAGATAAGGAACATACGCACAGTGAGACAATCATTTAACTATACGAAATAAAATCGTCATAACTTCTGAGTGGTCTGCGTTAGGACGTTCAAACCGCACAGTTGGCCGTGGGACATGATGGGAATTAGTATGGTTCCGTTTAGCGATAAAGCCCACTTTCATTTGGATGGGTTAATCAATAAGCAAAACTGGCGCACTTGGGGGACTGAGAATCAGCTTTTCCTGATCGAGAGGTCTCTTCATCTTCAATGGGTGGCTGTGTGGTGAGCAATGTCCAGTCACGGAATAATGGGTGCGATATTCCTTGATGACATGGTGAATACCTAGCGATACGTGAAGGTTTTGGAAGATGACTTCATCCCCGTTATTAACAGTATCCCTGCTTTCGAGAAGATGTGGCTCATGCACAACGGAGCCTGACCCCATCGAAGCAGGTGAGTGTTTGATGTTCTGGAAGAGCGCTTTACGGTCAGCATTCAGGCTCTGCAATACCCAGAGCCCACTGTCATGGGCCTCGAATCTCCGCCATTTTTTTCTGTATTAATGAAAAAGTGTACGACAATAACCCCAAAACCATTTATGAGCTGAAAACAGCCATTCAGAAGGTCATCGACAGCGCTAGATGATCCGACATTTCAGCGGGTCATGCAGAATTTCGCTATTCGTCTGCGTCACATCATCGCCAATGATGCAAGCATATCGAACATGTCATAACCTAAATTCGAATATCTGTTGTTAAGGCGTAAAGTCAGGCGCCGGCACACCAGTCGGGAACGAGAGAGGAGAGAGGGCTGTAGAGAAGACGTCGGCCAATTGCACACTGAGCGACGCCTCTCCAGGACGACAACACGACAACATCGGCCCGTATGCGAACATAAACGCCGCGCCCAACTTGCCGCGGCCCAGTCCTACGAGAAGCTTCAAGACCAACGACCTGAACAGTAGCATCAAAGCTCATTGCTTTGCTCATACATTCTGTGTAACTCAAACTTGGATCTGTATATTCTGAAAAGATTTCTTATCTGTCTGTCGTCCATTTCTTGCGACGCATCTAGGTATTGCTCAAAGTTAGGTATTGTCATTTACTTTCGTAATAAAACTTTTTAATTCCATTGGCTTGAATTGTTGTCTAGCGAACCGAGAAAGCAGGTTTCCTAGACATCCCATCTTTGACGACTAGGCTCGATTCAACATCTGTAGTGACGTTTGCATGTTGAATATAGCTCGCGCATGTCATAGTTTGTAACTAATCTACTTTTGTTTCATATGGTTCAATAATTGTCACCCTGGACGTACACTCATACATACACACATACATACATCAATTTATATAATATTACCGATTTCACAATTGTGACAGTTGGTGTCCAGGCTCCACTCGCATTCCAGCATTTGATTTGTGCTGCTAGAAATGTGTGAGACGTTCTTGTTTGAGGAATTGTTGAGAAAAGGCTGTGAGTTTTAGAAGCTTTCCAGGCGGCCGTTGACATGGATATGCGAAGGTTTACTCGAGCGTCACTCACTCATATAAACTGCTACTGAAAGGCAGCGTTGTCAGGCTGTTTGTTGTGGAGACGATAACAGAATTACGCTACGAAAAAGAGGACGCATGTCTGAGGGCATCTGGCGGTTCCCTTCCAGTGGCGCCTTGTGTTATTTCCGTGACTGAGTTGTTTATTCCCGAGCGAGATGCAGATGCGGTGAAGCGCAGGACTTGCATTTCCAACATCTGGCTACAAACGCTCCATCCGAAATACTAAGCAGCTAACCCGGGGCACGATAACCCCCTCCATGTTGAAAGTTACACTGAAAGTTTTCTTTAAAAATTTGTTTTCGTTTGATTCTGAACTCGTACTTGGTTGGTTGGTTCGTTGGTTGTTATTAAGCTGAAACTTCCTGGCAGATTAAAACTGTGTGCCGGACCGACACTCGAACTCGGGACCTTTGCCTTTAGCGGGCCAGTGCTCTACCATATGAGCTACACAAGCACGACTCACGAACCGTCTTCAGAGCTTCAGTTCTGTCAGTACCTCGTCTCCTACCTTCCAAACCTCATAGAAGCCCTTCTACGAAGATTTTAGTACCCGTGTGGATGACCTCGCAATTTTCTTTGTTTAGGGCCAATTGTCACTTTTCGCACCATACAGAAATTCTCTCTAGATGATTTTGTAATTGGAAATGATCGTCTGATAATTTTACTAGACGGTAAATTACAGCGTCATCTGCAAACAATCTAAGGGGGCTGCTCAGATTATCACCTAGATAATTTACGTAAATCAGGAACAGCAGAGGGTCTATGACACTACCTTGCGGAACGCCAGATATTACGTCTGTTCTACCAACACCGACTCAAAGGAAGGCCTCGGCGCTTGTTCGTGACGTCACGCCAGGTAGGCACGGCGAATGCCAGGTCTGTTGCAGGCAGAAACGCCTGGGCGCGCTTATCACTATAAATCTCTTATACTTGGACAAAATGTTTGGTATTGTTTTGGATTCTGCAGTTTTATTTAGATGAAAGATTTTCGTACTATCGTAAAGCTACAAATGAAGATCATAGTTCTGTATTACTGAATCCTGTCGAAACAAACGTAGATCAATATGATAAGCTGCTTTGCCCCATTGCAAGCTTCGGAAGTTTTACATTCAAGTAACTATATTTACTTAATCCATTTTGTTATCAAAACTTAACCCAACCCCCTTACAATGAATTCGTTTCTTTTATTTATTTATTTTCGTCTGACATCGTCTCTGAAAATGTGAACTAATTTACATGTGTAAACGTCCAACTGTTGCCAGTCATTAGATTACAGACGTTTTCAACGAAGGGAATTCTAAACAGGAAACAATATAGCTTCATACATCGAAAATACGGCTGAGCTTAAACTTTTTTTAAACACGCACATTAGAAAAGATAAATATTCCCCTCTTGCAACTGAAAGGAGAAAGTTTATAGGGTAAAACAATTTTATTTGATAAAACAAGTATCTCTCTCTTGCCTCTTCTTCTGTCCTCCACCCCCTGCATCAACGTGTACAATCGCAAGATATTTCATTAACATTCAGTGCTCCTCACCCCATAGTCAACCAAGATACCTAATGAAGAGCACCAATATGTTCACAGTTTCTTGTAAAAGCAACCCAGTACAAACGTAACTTCCTCAGATTTACAAATAAGGTAAAGGAGCACGAAGTCTGTTGGTGCTGGACCATGAAGTCGTTTTTGTATGTCAATCCTTAAAACAGATGGAAATTGAAGTTCAGGAGTACACTATTTGTTAAGAAGTGTAATGCAGAATTAATTGATTGCAGAAATCTTTCAGAACAATGTGTGTCGGTCAACTGCTGCCAATAGTTTCATATTTTCCTGTGTCAGGGAGACACCACAATTATGAGTATAATATAAATAGTCCCAGGTGCTAACACTTTGTACACATTTAAATTTTTTACATACAACTTTTTCACTAATCAGTAAAACTAGCTATGAAACCCGCTATGCATGTAACATAACACATTTCCAGATCCTTCAGTGATAAAAGGACTGTAGAATATACACTGACTGTGCAACAAACTAAAAATTAACCGACATTCAAGTACATCAGTATATGCTTTGCTAAGAAGTGTGATGAATTATGGATTTCACCGGTTGCACAAGTCACTCGATACAGATATGTGTTGCTCACTTACCAACTCAAGTGTCATGTTTTCTTGTTAAGAGGAAAAACACACTACCATTATGAATGTAATGGAAAAGAAAACAATCTTACGTGATAACACTTCAGAATGTACACAATAAAAATTAAATTTTCACATCTTGCAGTGTAATGAAGAAACTTTATAAGCCAACACAATTTTAAGAAATAAAATACATATCTTTGTGTCATTCTTCCTTCCTTCTGCCGCAATGTGTACAGAGACAAGAAATTTCATTTCATTAACTTCCAAAGCTCCAAATACCATAGATCAACCAAAAAGCCTTCAGAAGAGCCCAATTGTGACCATAGTGTGTTGCAGAAGCAACACAGTGTGCACTAACTTTCTTATAAAATGTATTAATAATGTATAAACAGCAACAGCTCTGTTGGTGTTGGACTATGAAATTTAAGCATGGCAATATATGCTTCGACAAGGGATTTAATGAATTACATACTTTACTGCTTGTGTAAGTCACTTGAACAGTATGTGTTGAAAACTTATGGTGTTGTACAGCATAAATTTCATTTTCTTATCAGGGAGGACCATAATCATTACTGTAAAACAGAAGCAGAAATTTGTTTGTCCTAGTACTTCAAATAAATTTCAACTTTTGACCTACCACTCTTTTACCAGTATTTAGCATAATCTTCTATCCAGGTATGACATTTTCAGTGTCCTGAGTGGTAAGAGTTTAGAAAAAAAACTAAATGCTATTTCCTTTTGTTTTAATAATAACACAATTACAATTACATTCATATGGGTCATTCCATGTTAAAGAGACTTTGTGACAAAAGAAATTAAATTGACAATATTACAAATATAACCTTAAAAATACCAAGTTAAAAGTATATTTGTTCATTGCAAAATAATCATGAATATGAAAAAATGAAATTTCTACCTTCACTAAGTGTTTAAAGTGCACTACTCTATGGCACCACAGAGAGGTATGTTTTATGCTATTTCGAGATGAGTATAGTTGTGTTATCTATTGCCGATTGTTCTATTGTTGCAAAAAATATTGAAGTCAACATTGTTATAGCTCATAATAATTCGTTTTGTTGAGGTAAGCTAATTGGATTTCTTTATTTTGTTAGTTTTATAATATATATGCAGCTTGTAACACCCATAACAAAAAAGATACAAAAGTTTAATTTCGAATCCAATAAATTTGTTCTGTACAATACCTTTCTGTATAAGTGAGGTTATGCACATGTTTTTTCAATATCATATCATTATGTGGCATTTTGAAATCTTACTTAACACTCTTAGAGGTGTTACCGGTGTTAGTAATTTTTGTTTCGGGTGTTACTTAACACATGTGTAACACCCGTAACTTGAATTGGAAGGTTTAATGCCACCTTCATCTTTAGTAGGCCTAGGCCCTATATTTAAATTATAACCAAAGGGTGTTATTATGAATGAAAAAAGTTTTTTTAAATATGTTTATTACATATGAAAACAGTTTTAAGCATGAAAACTAAAATTTTTATTCCTCTGCATACATTTGTTTAAGCACTACACCTAAATTATAAAAGTTAATTAGGGCATTAACATGACTCAACTGACAATCTCCTAAAAAGTTAATTAAGCCCAAAATTATTTAGATTACATATAGTTTATGTGTTCCATTCTAACTTATCCAAGAACAACAATATTGCTAACCCAAGTTTTAAATATTATATAGGCCCAGTAAACTGCTTATTGAGGTAAATTCGAGTCATTCAATAAGGGCCTGTGTTTAACAATGTCTTTTACTTTTATCTCTCTGCACAGTGTTATGTTTATACATTAATAGGCCTACATTATCAGGATTTCTAATCTCTCATCAAATAGACTTTGCAGAGAATTATGCTTTAATTTCACAAGATGAGGTACAGAGTGCACACTGGGCACATTCACAAGTAACTATTGGCACTTTCTGGATTTGGTTTGCAAACCATGAAGTCAGATCCTATGCAGTCATCAGTAACGACCTTTCACACAGAAAATATTCTGTGCAGACTTTTCTTAAAACAGAGATTAAAAAAGCGTTTCCTAAAGTTAAAAGAGTTCAAAAATAAATATACTTTGTCCTATCTACGTTATTTTGAGAGAGACTTTGGATTGAGTGGAATTTTTTGCCAGTTCACATGGATTGGCCATGGATGTCATTGGAGGTGCACTGAAGAAAAGTGTGTGGACAGCTGTTAGATCTAGGAAAGTTACTATTAACAACCCAATTGACTTTTATGACTACACTCGGAAGAATTTTTCTAAAAGTAAGGCCTATGGATTGATAAGATAACAGTGGAGCATAACATTCCTATTTTGGGTGAAGGGTGGAAAAATTTACAAGCAATTCCTCAAAATCAAGGGCTGCCATCACTTTCAGCCTCATAACACAACTGATTTGCTGGTTTCAAAAACAGCAGTGTCATTAATGAAAAGGGTGTCAGTATTTATTACTGAGGAGGCCAAAGTTAAAACATTACATGCAAAAAGATGCATAAACTTCTATGAAGTGTGCAGTTCTGATGATTCTGATCAGGAGACTGTTTAACTATCTGAATCACAAGACAATATTGGAAGTGCTTGTGAGTTAAGCCTAACTAACAAAATTGAAAAACCTGATTTAAAATTTGGGTTATTTGTCTTGGTTGACATTCCAAGTGACAAAAAGAAGCCAACCCTATCCAAAATTCAATACCATTACTTGGGAATCTGCCAGAGTGTGGTTGATGAAGAGGAGGTTGTGAAAATACTGTTTCTGAAGTCAGTAGGAAAAAGTAAAACACTTTTTAAACTAGATGAAACTGATGTTTGTTTTGTGAAATTCGGTGAAGTATCATCTAAGGTAACAACACCAGAAATCAAACAACAAGGTAACCGTTTGTACTATGAGTTCAATTTTGAGTTGGATGTTGCTGAAAAAGATTATTAAATGAAGTTTTTAAACCTATAAATAATAAGAAAACATTTTTGTCATAAAATTATTAGGCCTACAAAATGAGGTAAATGTTAGGTAAGTAAGGATATCTTGGCCTAGTTGTACTATAAAATTGTAACAAAATTTTTTGTGTAATAAATAGCATTATCCTTCAAATATGTTTTCTTAAGTACATGCTTTTATTCCAAATAGACTACAATACCAATTTCCTTGTTATGCAATTGTAAGAGGTAGATTTATTCCTTCAAGAATCAAATCTGATGCATCTATGTAACACCTGTAACATTTAATGTAACACCCATAACAGCAATATATATATATATATATATATATATATATATATATATATATATATATATATACTGAGTTATGATGTCCAAAAAATAAAAATTTATATTTCAAAATAAAATTTGGGGTAATACCTCTTAACAGTTGTTTTACAAGAATAAAAGTTTCATCAAGTATGCAGAAATTAGAGAATTCCCTAACTCATAACAGGGGCCAGGTCTACTTTTGGTAACACCTGTAACACTAATTTTTTGATTGATAACCAGGAGAACAATAAAACAATTCCAGTATCAACATTTCTAACATGAAATATAATGTAAGCCTTACAAGTTTTCAATATTAAATTCAATAAATATTTTTCCTTACAATATTTTTCCTGATTTTAAGGTGTGTACATGAAACACCCGTCATTATGGAATTGCCCACATATTTCTTAACTTACAGTCTGTACTTTCCTCTTCTTTTTAGCATTACTACATTCATAAATTTTTTCACATAGACATTGAGGAGAATATTTGTAGAAACAAGTAACAGCTCACTTAGTACTCTATGTTTACAGTGTCCTTTTTTACAAGTGAAGTGTGGTAGGAAGAAACCTAATGTGTTTACCCTGCTAGTTGTCAAATTAATTACAAGCTCTCTCTGATTGCTGTGTCTCAGGAATGCTGTCTCCCTGCTACTATCAATTAGCTTCTGTACTGTTATGTAGTTGTACATGACAGCATTCACCATATCCAAGTGTGGGTACAGCAGGCCTCCCCTGTCCATAGCTGCTATTGAAGTATTATTACAAGCACTGTTTTCAGGCAATGCTCCCCCGTCCAAAAGCACAAAGTTCACATTGAAGTCTCTTTAGAGCAATCCGAGTACAATATCCAGATAAATATGTAAGAAGAGGAAGCAGTTTCTCCAGCTCCTTCACATCTGTAGGTGAATATTCAATGTGAATTGTGCCACTAACAGTAGATATCGACGATCCAGTAGTGGTTTCCAGATCAAATGGAAAATATGTAGGGATATATTGTTCATCGGTATCTGTAAGAGAAACAGTTACATTCCCAAAGAAACTGGATTGCAATGGAAGGAGGTGTTGAAGTCTTATCTTACATTCAGTTTCAAAGACTTGTCTCAGTGATACTACATATTGTGTACCTGCATATGTTCTGTAATTGCCAAACCTTGCCTCAAGAGCATCTGTCTGTATTTTACCTGGCAAAAAGTACTTGAAGCCAAGTTCATTAATACAGTACTTGGCCATTTCAATTGAACAATGAGCGGTGTTTGATAGTGCCCAGTGGGTGTCTCGTGTAAGGCAGTTGTACTTAACCCTATCTGGTCCCAAACATCTAGCCAGTTCAAAAACTTATTCAGAAACAAGAAATTATCCTCATCTCCTGTCACAGTCAGTGGATACTTAAGTGAATTTTTCAAAAGTTCACCTTTGTATTTTGTTTGTACATTCACCACTGACCACCAGTTTTCAATTAAAGTAATAAAATCTGCAGTACTCTGATATTCATAAATGTTTTCCTCACCTAAAGTGAGAAGCCCCTGTACAACATATGGATTGAAAACATTTAATGCATATATTACATTCTGCCTTTCAAAATTTGATGGACAGAGAGATTTAATACACAAGCTATAGGAGTACTTAATGATTGTTTTACTTTCCAAGGCATGGAGTTTCTTCAGAGTAGAAAATGAAGCAACTTTTAATGTCAAAGTTTTGTCCATGTTTTCAAAATTGGGATATGTGAGGACCTGCTGGGCATCTTTCTGGTTGATCCAATTGTTCCGAATGCATTTCAACACATGCACACTATCAATGATAAAAAATAATGGTGAACGAGGGTCTGAAGGATGGGGATAAACCACACTCGTTTTTGGTGGTGTTGAGAAACATGCCATACATTTTCTGTTTATGGAATTGTTATCAGTCACAACACAAATCACTTTAAAACCAATACTGTGCAAGCCTGTTATAACATTTTTGTCATATGTAGAAAGATCACATGCCTGAAGAGTGTTTACAGGAACAATATGTACAACGTCTTTAAATGAAGACAAAAGGCTCTGGATCATAAAAACATATACAGAGCTAGCTGCAGTGGTACCATTGAATGCAGTTCCTAAAATATTGCCTCCCTTATAGTCCAAGTATGGTTTGATGTGCATCTCATCTATCATTAATAAGACATCATGGGCCTCTGTCTTTAAATAACTAAACTTCTGTTTAACATAAGCAAGAAAGTTATCTTCCACCTGTTCCTTCTGAGGGCTTGCACCAAACTTTAAACATATCTTCTGAAGTGTTCGAGGATGTGGCACAGACATGTCATGAGACTTTCTCATAAACCTATATGCATGTGGGGAAATTGAAAATAATATGGCACAAAAAACAATAAATTCAGGAGAATACCTCAAGCATTCTTGGGCTACAGGCAACAGCCTAACTTGTTCCATTAGAAATTCTATATTTCTCTCTTTTCCTTCTGTAACTTTACTAACGTTTTGCAACACATCACAGATTATATTAATGTTGTCCTGTGTACTTTGAACATTGGCACTTATGGACAGTAGTAGTTCCAAAATATTATTCACTTGACCAATATCCTGAATCTTTTTCGGAAAAATGTGACTCCCTACAGTTTTTAAGGCTGTTTGTTCTTTAAAAACATTTATCTCTAAATCACAAGTTATACAAGCGGACTCTGATAAAAATGGCACAAAATTTGAAGTGTCAATAAAAGTAAATAATACGCATTCCTTTTTCTTAACCACAGTCCAACATTCACTAAATGTTTCCCGTTCCAAACAGTCCATAAATTCGCTAAATATTGTGAATCTTCTCCTTTCTGCAAACATTTTATATGTACACAAGGATTCAGATATTGCAGCAGACACAGCGCGGTTGTCCAATCTTATTCTTCTTGCCTCTGGGTCTTCTCGTTTTTTCTGTATCACTGTCAGCTATTGAGGACAGTTGGGAAAAATTGATGGCACAGATTGAGCTCTAAGTCGCGGTGTGTAGAGTGGAGCCACTATTTTCTGTCCAGTTGTCTCGTCAAAGCACTCTGTATATTTCAGAACATCCTCTTTTGGAAAGTGTAGTTCACATACCTGAAAATAATTTCGAAAATAGTGACTGAAGTTGAAGACTAATTCGATTGTGTTAGAGCTCATACACATCGTACAATTATTTTCAATGGAAATCTTTGCTACAAACTGACTTGTCACAACACAGTTAACTGTATGATCTTTACTCTGAAAAGCAGTATTTGCCTCCATGCAGGTCAAATAAATCGTGCCTTCGAGGAAATAAAAAGTAATGTAGGAAACGCGATTTCGTTTATTCAAGTGTGAATACTAGTTGCTGAACTGACCGGTCAAAATTCGCTTACTACGTAAGACCGAAGACACAAAACCAGTAGTGGTGCCTGGGTACAATATCGTACAGGTCTTCAAACACTATAAATAAAGAATATAGAACTATAAAAACTGAAAACATGGAACGGTATCGGATTTACTTACTTTGGAACACTTGGTTGGTGAAAATGCATCCCTGTGAATGGCGGCAATCCACTTACGACGAAGGTTTTCATCGTTAGGAAACGAAAACACATGGACCTTAGGTCCATTTGGATAATTCCCGTTACAGCGAGGAACACAGCACTTGTACACCATGGTGAAAACTCTCACTATATCTGCTGTAGTGGAAAACACACAATAAGTTACACAAAAGGAACGGCACTGCACAGCTAACACTCACGATCGTTCGCCATGTGGCTTGCCTAGCCATTGTGACGTCACTGACGACTGATGACGTATCGCCCGGGCCTTCCTTTGAGTCGGTGTTGGTTCTACTCGATGATATACCGTGTATCACTATGATCAGTGACCTCTCCGAGAGGAAATCACGAATCCAGTCACACGACTGACACGACACTCCATATGGTTCGTAGAAGAGCTTCTGTGAGGTTTGGACGGTAGGAGACGAGGTACTGGAAAAATTTAAGCCGTGATGACTGGTCGTGCTTCGGTAGCTAGGATGGTAGCCAGCACGGTAGCTCAGCGTGTTCGGTGAGAGGGTTAGGTGCTCTCTGTAATAAAAAAAACTGAGTTAATGGATCAACGACGAACTGAAATGGATGTCTTACGACGTCCGCCCCGAGCAGATGCAACGAACGGAAACGAACAAAGTGAGATAAAAAAAAAATGGTAGAGCACTTGCCCGCCAAAGGCGAAGGTCCCGAGTTCGAGTCTCTGTCCGGCACACAGTTTTAATATGCCAGGAAGTTTTAATCTGCCAGGAAGTTTCACTCCGCTGCAGAGTGAAAATCTCATTCATGTTATTTTGCTGTTGTTTAGCTTTGAATGACTTCGCGCATTTCCAGCTATGCGAGAAACCAAATATATCAGCCTGAGGGAATGCAAAATGAATTTGACTCTGTTTTTTAATATTTCTAAAAATATGCAAACTGGTTAAATCATGAACTTTACTATTAATCTTGTAACAACAACGACGCTGTACTATTGTACATATAAGTAAAATTTTTTTCCATATGATTTTTCGTTAAATTAGTGTAATTGATGTTCTGATTTCATTTCTTTTTTGTTTCATGTTATTGTGTTAAGAAAACTGTAAACAAGTTTAAAAAAAAATTGCTCTGAGCACTATGGGACTTAACATCTGTGGTCATCAGTCCCCTATAACTTAGAACTACTTAAACCTAACTAACCTAAGGACATCACACACATCCATGCCCGAGGCAGGATTCGAACCTGCGACCGTAGCAGTCGCAAAACAAGTTTCAATGTGAATATTAATGTTTATGTCAAATGTCAAGCAATATTGTAATAAAATTGAAATGTAACAAATGTTGAACTGTTGTAAGATGTTTAAAATTGTAACTGTGTGTCTGGTCCATATGTAGGAAATGTGTTAGGATATGTAGAATGCAAAACCTCGGGTGAATACCCTGTCTGTAAGGGAGCGGTAAAAGGTGGATGGCAGGCGAGCGCGGGAAAATGCGCACGGGCGCTGCACGGCACAACGGGCTCAGCAGTAGTAGTTGGAGTCTGGTACTGGTTTGAGCAACACCTTCTGGAGCGAGGAGGCTCTACTGGAAGACGTAGTTTCACTGAGCCTCGGGTACGCTGTTCCAACGCCCTCACAGCATGGCAAAATTCCATAGGCACTAAATGGAAAAGTATTGCGACGCTAAGAAGAATTAAAGTGCCGATACGTCAAGAGCCATAGCTGTGGTGGTATGTGTGCTCTGTGCCTCGCCATTTCGCCGCTCGCCAACCGCCGCATCGATACAAGCAGGTTGAAACTTTTTGTACTGTATGCGTATGGACCATAGAGTGAACTGTTCAATAATAACCTAAATTTTACCAGAACTTTCCCCTCCTTTAATTATCCTCACAACTAACCTAGGCAGGGTCCTTTCCTAATGTTGTGCAATCCGAGTGTCCCGAAATGAAAAATTAAATTTTGTGTTAATAATAATTACTTGCAGACCTAGTTATGTTAGAATGGTGTTTAAAGAACTGTTTTGTTAATGAACCAGTAAATGAATAATGAAGGTCTAACGAAGTTGAAGGGTAACTTTAATATTGATATAGTAATGAAGTTTAATTATTTCGAGACAGTTATAAAGGTATTTAAATGAGAAGTAAATAGGATAAAAAAAGTAGTAACTCATTTACTGGAAATCTTGAATGCATGATAATTTTAGTAATCAATTTTTTAATATAGTGATCATAACAGTTTCAGGGTCCCCCCACCCCTCCCACTTTTTATTCATTTGAATTCTGAAGCGTTCCACATTGGTTTGACCAGCAAAAGTTAAAGTCAATATAAAAGCCAAAATTTATCAGTGTTATATCTTTATTAAAATTGCCATTTTGTGTGTGGCTCGAAAGTGCTATTTCTAGGATAACCTATGCCAGATTTTAATCAGATCAATAGACAGTACGAAGTTTTGTAGTATACATTATAGTGTAGTGTTATGTATTCATGGTTTTTCCATATCAGTACAGAACGTGAAACTATCAGTTCAATAGATTTTCTGGTTCTAAAATTTTATTATATTATGCAGTGTTACTATGTGTTGTTTTGCATGAATATACACCAACTTGTATAGGGGAGAAACTCAGTTAATGGCTAATTAGGCTGGCGACCGTATTATTATCAAATTGGTAGCATCTTCAGTGTTGCTTTTGGTACATACTGACATGTAATTGCATTTTGAACTTACTTGACGGATCATTGTTATTACAGAGTGGGTGTAAGTCTGATTTGCCACCATTCAGGTACACACGGTCAATATCTATACGAAAACCCTGTCTCGTAAGGTGAACCCCGCTCACTTTCCATAGTACAGGCTTTAATGAGTATTGTGTGCTCCACACGTGCGTTACAATCTCTTTAATTAAACAAAGTGGTCCCTGTGCGTTAATGATCTGCCTAATAATGCTGTTCATGAAATACTCCCTGTGCGGTGATAATTTTCGTAGCGAACTGATCGTGATATGGAAATATCTTACCTCGTAGTGTAATTGTTTGGAAACTCAGTGGTTGCTGCTCTGTGTGAATTAGCTGCCAATTTCTAACTACAGTTGCTGAGAGCTTAGTGCAATGCTCCAGACTACAAGTAAACTATTTTATACACATTATTGAGTGAGACACTCATTAAATAAAATGGATTTGGGTCGAGGATGTGGACAACTCTCTTAGATGAGATATTTCTTTAACAAATTTTTTAAATTATCTTGTATATTATTAGTTGTATGAAATTCATGTTACAACACTCATTAACACTGATAAAGGGCAACATTGACATCAAACTCCTACTCTCACGATATTAGACAAGTAATTAAAAACACCAAAAATACTTTACAATCAAAATTACTCAGTGTTTAATGAAATACCTAAAGTTCCCTGAAATGAATGTCTCATTCAACAATGGTTCCAAACTACGCGCCACTACAATGCAACTAAATAAAAAATACAACCTTCATTCCTCTTCATATGTTTTTCTAATCTCATTACATCTCGTTTCACGCTAAATCATTAATCGAATTTTTCTCCTCTGTTTCACAACATTCAATCTTGTTTTACTTAAACACAGGTGCACTTAATTTTACGTCGACATTGCCACGAGTCCTCTGGTCTGCGTGTGACTCACTACTCCTCTAACGATAGAACTTCCCCGCTCCTCGCTGCCAATCAGCGATGACAAAACAAGCACATCCTCCAGCGACAGAACTACTCTGACCAAAGACCACGCGTGAATAACAAGCAATTTCAGATATGCGAAGTATGTACAAATACCAGAAATGCAAATAACAAACTCCCAATAGACCTGCTTCAACACATCTAACTGCATCCAGGAAATAAATAAGAATATTTTTCAATTGTTCATATCATTATTGACCGAACGAAGCAATTTATAATTCTGACAGTCGACTTATTAAGACGTACGATCTTAAGTTAAAAATTTAACGCAGTAAAACAAGTATTACAATTAGAAGCCGTGTATATGTCCTCAGGCAGCGTAAGTTACGGCGAGCACGTTACCCAAATTGTAGTCTTCCAGTGCTTGAGAATGAGAGGGCTGAGCGACTCGCAATAAACTTTGCTCACAATTTCCAACGTTTCCGAAAGTTTTTCACGCTGACATCCCTACACAAAATACTGAGAGGAAAAAAACTTACCGCTCACAACATTTTCGCTACTGATGCGGTAAAACTTCAGCATGAGGCAAGACGTTTTACTTTGGTGCTTCTTTACTATCAGCTTTATTCACAACAGATTTTTCAGACAGTATCCACATATGCCTCTGAATCTACTTGCAAAATTATATCACTTTACGGCACGTGATCCAGGGGATCCGACGTCATAAATATTGAGTTTCATGGAAATCTTGTTTCCCTTAAAACGGAGTTCGATTATTTAAAGAAATGAGTGTGGAAGTGGAGGGGGGTGTTTACTGGCGCGGTCCGAGTGAATAAAACTTCTTGTTCTTTCTAAGACGCCATCTCCCAGCGATCTGCATAAGTAATTCTGATCCTGAAAGCTAGTTTCTTCTTGCTCCTTTCTTCGTTTCGCTCACTGCAAAATTCGTTTCAGTTTGATAGTTTTGTTAAAAGTTTCTGCCTTCTCATCATCCCAAAACCTCTTCAGGAATTAACTACGTTCTTTCTGTCGTTCTTATGACTATTTCTTGTCTGTTTTAGATTTAGGTTCCTCATTCATTTTATTTATTTATTTCGCGTACTGCAAAAATGCCCACAAGTTTAAACCAGAAAACAAACTTATAAAACAAACATACGGAAGTATTAACAGAGTAGTATAAGTAAATAGCAAGTGAACATTTAGATACGTTGGTAATTTCACAGAACCGTCACAGTTCTATGTACAGGGAGTTTAACCATGCAATAACCTATAGGCGCTCATGAAACCATTCCAGTCTGACTGTAAATCTTCTTATTGGCCATTCACGGATAATATGATCTATAGTTTTTTCCCGCCAGTTCCATTCAGAACTTTTCAGTTTAGCACGGAATGCTTCTGCTGGTGTACAACTGTACCATCTTCTAATGTCCTTCAGCTACAATTTTCTCCACGTTCCAGTGGACTTTTTGTCATGTTGCTTTCCTTCAATAATAATTTGTAATAAGTGATATCACCTGTTCCTCGTATTGTAGCCCTTTGTTTTGTAATATTTGGAAGTCCTGCTTGATTTTTCATCCAGTGAAAGACCATGACATTCCATGTTTTGAATATCCAGGGTATCCGCCCTATTCGTTTTTCCACACTTTGGTCCCAGGGGAAATTTTTACACCGGCAAGAGATAGGGTGGTACGTAGATCTGAATCATTGGAATTACTGTGATCATCAGTTGCTAACAGAGGTGAGACCTCATGGAGAATTTTGTCATGGTTATGAGTTGTTCAGTTCTGGATTACATCTTTCATTTGAAGCCACATTGTTGGTACAACACAGTGACTACATATTCGAAGGAGTGCATTTGCTCATTCTATTATCTTGTATCGTGAATATGTTTGGACTTCACTTTTACAGAACATCATGACTCTGCTCTTGGAAGGATTAATATAGAGGCCGAACTCTTCAATGCGTCGAACAGGGCGTTTTGTAATATGTTGAGGATAAGAATGGTCACTTCTACAAAGGCAGGCTGGTGCACATCTCTGACGTCATTAGCGAGTGTCACATTGTCTGAAGTGAAGTGTGTTGGTAGTTTTGGGCGTTTATTCTGACTTGGCTGGATTGGGCACCAGTATCCAGAACGTTCTGCTACTGAATTCTTGTTGTCGTTTTTCTCGTCGGGTGGAGCAGAACTGATTTTCTTGGTTGGTTTGTCGGCTGGCCTTCGGTTGGGTTGCCTTTCGATTAAGAGATTGTCGGTCTGGCTGCCTGTCTCACCTAAACATGCGTTAGTGTTAGTTCACAGGCCGTCTCTTGGAACCTTCTGAGCGCTGCTCCGTGTGTTTTACATAGTTATTTCCTTTTAGTCTTAAGTACTTTGGGTGGCCTTCAGCCGACTTATAGCTTATTAAAATTGTAAGCTTTTTCTCTTTAGGCCTTAAGCCGTGAAATTGTTTTGACATGTGGTGTGGCTTTCAGGGCAGTTTTAATGTCTCTTAAATTAAAATTTCAAAAGTTTGGTCTTGGCCTTAGGTCATAACATTGTTATTCCTTAGTATGAGGCCTTCAGCCGAGTTTTCATGAAATGATTTAAGCTAAGGCCCTCAGCCTCTTAAATTGAAAGCCCTTTTATCCTTTAAGCCATTAAATTGTTTGGTTGATATGCGGCCTTCTGCTGGGTTTCAGTGTATTTACAATTTACATTGAAAATCTTTGTTTCGGCCTTAAGCCATAACGCTGTTCTTGCTTAATGTGTGGCCTTCAGCCTATTTTTATTCAAGTAAAAAAAATTATTTTGAAAGAAGTGAAACTTCCATAAGAATCCTGTCCCTCAATTCCTTGCTTAGACCTTGGGCCCTGGATTTTCGTAGGTGGCTTTCGGCCGATTTAAATCAAATCAAAGGAGCTCCTTCGTTAAAACCGTGAGAGTTTTTAATTCTTGCTTATGTTGTTGTGTGTTTTAACAAATAAAATTTATGTGTTGAGTGAAACTGGCAGCAACTTATTTTGGCCCCTTTCCACAAATATAACCTCATCCACTCTGTCCTGTCAGTTCAGGGATTTCAACTTTCTTGAGAATGGTCTTCAAATAAATGTTGAACAGGACACGAGAGTGTGAAAAGTGGCAGGCAACCTGGCAAGTAATTTTTTATTTATTATGACAATTACATTCGACTAAGAGGATGATGTGAAGGCAGATTATTAGAATAATAGCTTAGAAAAGCAAACTGGACTGCAGTGGCTGCATATACTGACCTCTGACTAACTTCATATCTTAACTACATTTAACACGGCGTATGTCTTTATTTTCGCGTCATTCTCAGAGTGTTTGGGAAGAGTATGCACAAGATCTGTGACAGGCACGGCAGTGTATGAAGTAAAGAAAAAGCCGGCCTGAGTAGCTGAGTGCTTTGTGTTACGTATGAAAATTTGCATTTCTTCCATGAGATCCGTTCTTTTAATTTTTCCTATTTTGTGTAAAATTTCGAGGTTGTCTTCGAATTTCAAAGGGTGGACTGTATCTTTAATGTGATTTGCTACTGCTGGTTTGTTACATTTATCAAGCTTGTAGCAGTCTAAATGTTCTTTGAATTGGGTTCTGAAATTTCTGCCTGTTTGGCCGATATAATATTTATTACATTGGCTGCAGATAATTTTGTAAATGCCAGATGCATCAAGACATGTATCTGGTGGTTTTATGTTGTGAATAAGCTTCCTAGTTAGGTTTCTTTTGGTGCTCAAGCTGAGTTTTACTTCTGTGTTTTTGAATAGTCTTGCTAATTTTTCAAGATATGGCATTTTTACATATTTGACTTCTGGGGCACTGTCAGTTCTGAGTGTAGTTTGATGTTTGTTCAGGTTATTTTTTATCTGTTGTGACATGGTATTAATTAGAGAAGAATCATATCCATTGTTTATTGTGGTATATGTTATGGTTTCTATTTCTTGTTGGAGAACTGTATGTTGAAGTGGAAATTTGTGTGCTCTGTACAGCACTGATATATAAGCAGCTTTTTTTTATACTGTTCGTTTCTATGTAGAAATTAGAAACAAATTTTCAAACTGTGTGGCAGAAGCATTACGAACATCTTCCTTGCTGGAATAACACTATGGTATTTACAGCATTCGTTTCAGGAAGCATGCTTAACAGATATTTGAAAACTAAACGCTGTTGTATGGAAATAGATTGTATATTTCCAGATAAACATCAAAATAAAATAAAAAATACATATATAAGGAAACTGACTTCCATAATGTTTTTGTTTTATTGTTGGCATTTGGACAAAATTCTATAATTGTACATCATGTCACTCAAGGTGCACACATGTTTGTACACTTGTAAAGGCTTTACAGATAAAGTATAATTCAAGAAGACAAAAGATGAAGCTTATTATTTAGTGTCACATATCAGAATAATAAAGTAATTTAACATACATGAGGTACTGAATTTAAAACAAATGTTTAAAATTACTGATATAACTGTGGCTAGCGAAATCTGTTCATTTAAGATGAATTCAAGCTGTGTGATTTTGTGGAGGTATATCCCCATTTGCTTTAATAAATTTATGGTGTTTCCGTTGGGTTCATTATGTAATACCACCAAACTGTTTCCTGTTATGCTGATAACATGTCTAATTTTTACCACATTCTATGCTGATTTTTCTAGGTACTTAGGTGTACAGGTATTCACGCGTTTTTGGAAATGACTAGTTCAAAGAAGGGTAGCATGTTTTGTGTTATCGAGAAATAGGGGAGAGGATGTCACGGACATGATAGAGGATCTGAGGTGGAATTCGTCAAAACACGGCGCTTTTCGCTGTGGCGGGATCTTCTCAATAAATTTGAATCACCAACTTTCTCCTCCAAATGCGAAAATATTTTGTCGTCGCAGGTCTGCATAGGGAAAAAGGATTATAATAATAAAATAAGGGAAATAAAAGGTCACACGGAAAGATACAAGAGTTCGTTTTTTCCGCGCACTGCTCGAAAGTGGAGTAATAGAGAATTATAGTGAAGGTGGTTCGAGGAACCCTCTGCCAGGTGTGATTTGTAGAGTATCCTTGCAGATGTAGGTGTACACAGTTTCTGTCTGCAGCTATGATGAATGGAGGCTATCTTGCATTGATCTATGGAAGTCAAATAACAAAGTGCAATATCATTTTACAAGTACTCAGTAACTGCCGACAGAAGACCCTCCTACGCCTGAAGATACTGATCCCGAAGTAACTCGCTTTCATTGGTAATTAAAATTAATCGACCTTGTGTCCTTGCCGGAGGAGTTAATTCTGGTTTGAGCGATCAGTTCTAAGCAAGAGGCGGGCAGACAGGCCAGCTGCCCAATTTCCCAGCCTCTTGGAGCCGTTGCCGCGAGTGACACGGGGTGTTAACTCGAGTGACAGAAGCCGCGACACAAAGGCGGCGCCGCGAGACGGATGCTCCCATCGCTCAGCCGCTGGCGCCTCTCCAGCAACGCCGCCCACCGCCGGACCGTCCTTTCACGCCGGAGTAGTGCTCTTAGCTGATTTCTTCTCGTAGCCTTCTCTCTTTGCCAGCAGATTAGTTTCTCGCCTCTATTAGACTGCGTCCACAAAGACTCTTCGCAATTTCAAATACACTACTGGCCATTAAAATTGCTACACCAAGAACAAATGCAGATGCCAACGGCTATTCATTGGACAAATATATTATACTAGAACTGACATGTGACTACATTTTTTCACAATTTGGGTGCATAGATCCTGAGAAACCAGTACTCAGAACAACCACCTCTGGCCATAATAACGGCCTTGATACGCCTGGGCACTGAGTCAAACATAGCTTAGATGGCGTGTACAGGTACAGCTGCCCATGCAGCTTCAACACGATACCACAGTTCATCAAGAGTAGTGACTGGCGTATTGTGACGAGCCAGTAGCTCGGCCACATTGACCAGACATTTTCAGTTGGTGAGAGATCTGGAGAATGTGCTGGCCAGGGCAGCAATCGAACATTTTCTGTATCCAGTAAGGTCCGTACAGGATCTGCAACATGCAGTCGTGCATTATCCTGCTGAAATGTAGGGTTTCACTGGGATCGAATGAAGCGAAGAGCCACGTGTCGTAACACATCTGAAATGTAACGTCCAGTGTTCAAAGTGCCGTCAATGCGAACAGGAGGTGACCGAGAAGTGTAACCAATGGCACCCCATAGAATCACGCCGGGTGATACGCTAGTATGGCGATGACGAATACACGCTTCCAATGTGCGTTCACCGCGATGTCGCCAAACACGGATGCAACCATCATGATGTTGTGAACAGAACCTGGATTCCGAAGTTGGAAACTTGATGGTACGCATTTCTCCTCCTTACATGAGGCATCACAACAACGTTTCACCAGGCAACGCCGGTCAACTGCTGTTTGTGTATGAGAAATCGGTTGTAAACTTTCCTCATGTCAGCACGTTGTAGGTGTCACCACCGGCGCCAACCTTGTGTGAATGCTCTGAAAAGCTAATCATTTGCATATCACAGCATCTTATTCCTGTCGGTTAAATTTCGCGTCTATAGCACGTCATCTTCCTGGTGTAGCAATTTTAATGGCCAGTAATGTATTTATTACACAGGCAATTAAGAGATATCTCATTCAGATTTCTACTTTACACTCAGTGCTTAACAAGATTTGTAACCACATTGTGTTTTTGTGTTTCCAGAACCCTGTCGAAATATGAGACAAAGTGAAACGAACTCCCTACCAGTCAGCTATTCCTCAAGCGAAGACACAGTGTGTGTCACGCTTTATTGCAGCAAAATCGGTCCTCCAGACTCAGCTAAACTTAAGAATTCAGTATGACAGAGCTCAACCGCCATTTCCTTCAGTTCGTGCGTGGGACAAGAAACGTACAACTATCACGCTCTAGAGCACACAAACTTCCACTCAAAACTTTGTGACTTTACACTTATAGTGTCCAGTTTCTTCAGTCTCGGGAGCCAAATGATGAACAAAACTGAAAACATGTTGGAACGAACGTCTGTAGGTCAAACATTCCTTACTCGAGTTCGTTTAGTGATGAGCCGACGGGCCGGCAGTGTGGCCGAGCGGTTCTAGGCGCTTCAGTCTGCAACCGCGCGACCGCTACGGTCGCAGGTTCGAATCCTGCCTCGGGAATGGATGTGTGTGACGTCCTTAGGTTAGTTAGCTTTAAGTAGTTCTAAGTTCTAGGGGACTGATCACCTCAGATGTTAAGTCCCGTAGTGCTCAGAGCCATTTGAACCATTTGATGAGCGGACCTCTCATTTTTCAGAGAAACTGAATACATGAAAATATCACAGTCTGGGGATCACAATACCCCTACGTAATTTGCGAACTCCATTGATATACTCCAATAGTGAATGTTTGGAACAGGATCAGGTATGTTCTTCTCTTCGACCATAAATATAATAGACTGGTCCTGACGTCATTTTCGTGGCTCCAACATCTCTGGGCTAAAGTCACGTGAATGTTGGCAAAACATGGTTGTTTCGTGTTGCGCTTATGGCTGTACTCAGCGTTTTGTCGGGAAAATGGCTTTACATTTCACGTGTAAGTGTTTCTATGATAGTGCAGATGCGTTTATTGAAATCTGCTGAAGTGACTTTTATATGTTTTTTTACGCTTGAAATAGAGTATCACGTAAATTAAAGTGTTGAAAGCGGTGCCTGTAAAGTCAGACTCATTTTACATTTTGGAAAGTATCTGTGATAATTCGGTTACAGAAGTAAGTATAATCGTTTCTCGTTCCTAGTCATAGGTCCCGTGAGGATGAAAACCGAAGGCAGCTTTGGATACAGGCCCTGAAACGGAAAAACTTTAAGCCGTTTGCACATACGCGCCTTTGCTCGAAGCACTTCGCGGAGAAGTGTTTTGATAGGTTAGTTATTATGTACAATGTATATCTATAATTTGTATTTACAGTGTCTGTCATTTTTAAACCTAGGCTTCAAATTATTTTCTGAAACTGCAAAGTCTCATCTTTCATCTAAAATATCATTTTTTTAAACTGATAGTTTAAACATTTGTAAAAATAGTGGGAACTGAACCTTTGAAGTGCACCTAAAATTGATACTCTGACATGGACCTGCTCCTAAAGTAAACAATTTTGACACCTATAGTTGACATAATTCCCATAGCCAATTTCTTTCATAAGTGACTAGAGCTCGAAACGTTGCGAATACAATGTTTAAAGTTTTGACACGAGCCCATTCTTACTGTTTAAAAGAATTTTAACGACGTTTATAGTAATTTCGTCCCGCTGCCCACTAGAGTGGCGTTCGATGTATTTGTTAGATTTTATAAATGGTACTTTGAACAAATCCAGGTCAAATGTAGTTCTGGCATAATTTTTCACAAATAAAAAAGTAGCTTTTGTTGGAAGCGTTTGGCAGTCAATTGAGAAATGTGGGGAAAATCCGATACAAACATAGGATCGCAGACCGCTGATTTGAAATCCCGCCACGTTTTGCCAACAGTCACGTGGTTTATGTTGGAGCCACACCAGCCCCATAGCTTCTGCACAGCAAGGCCAGTCTACTAGTATCTATGGTCGAAGGTTCTTCTATGGTACGGTTTGGTTTGGCGAGATAAGAAAAACTTTTATTGTTAACTCCGATACTGCCACCATGATTACACATTTCATACAGCCATCATTTTCTGCAAGAAGGTGCACCACCACATTGAGGACTACATGTTAATGATTTCCGAATTTAAACCTTTGCAGACCAGAGGACTGGAAGCAGTGGCCTACTTCCCCAACCGCCAGCGTTCATCAGTTTTCACTCCCATCAACTTCTCTCTATTGGATTACGTTAAAGATACCAAGTAGCGAAAAGAAGAGCGGGACCTAACTGGCCTCAGTCAGAATGTTACTCATGTCACTGTCACCATCCACAGAGAACAAGGCAAGAAATGGGGCGTCGTCTTGATGTGATTAATGCAGTTTGTGGTGCTTTTAGAGAGGTGTATTTCTGGGACAAAATTAAAATTAACATATGTTGTGGGTTGGCAGGAGAGCCAACACCGGTTTACTAGAGGAAGCCGAAAGGCACGCGTTTTAGCTCACGCAGGCTGGCGTGAGGTCTGGAACAGGACAAGGAAATTAGACTTTAGAAAAATGGACGTAGCTGGTGGAATACTTAACTTTAATCCATAAATGGTGAACATCGCTCTTGACGGTACATTATTCATAATCTCAATAGTAACTGGTAATGGCGCCTTGCTAGGTCGTAGCAAATGACGTAGCTGAAGGCTATGCTAACTATCGTCTCGGCAAATGAGAGCGTATTTTGTCAGTGAACCATCGCTAGCAAAGTCGGTTGTACAACTGGGGCGAGTGCTAGGAAGTCTCTCTAGACCTGCCGTGTGGCGGCGCTCGGTCTGCAACCACTGATAGTGGCGACACGCGGGTCCGCCGTAGACTAACGGACCGCGGCCGATTTAAAGGCTACCACCTAACAAGTGTGGTGTCTGGCGGTGACACCACAACATATACACAACATTTTGTAAGAAGTTTCACATAATCACGTTGATGGGCTTGGAAACTCCCGTTGACGGTTTTGTTGTTGTTGCGCATTGAATTTGGTGTAAGCTTCGTGTTCTATATAACACCATGTATTCCTTTCTTTTATTTACCCAAACGTGTCATCTTCCGTTGGTTCCAGTTTACGTCTGTAAAAACAAAATATGAATTTCCTAGTTCCTGTGTGTTTTCATACATTAGTCCTAAACACGAAAATAAGTGTTTGTAGTATTCCGTAACTCAGGTGGTAAAAACAGAAACCTCGTCGTATCACTTTGTTGTTCATCTGTCCGTCTGTCCGAGTGTAAAAAATCTTTCTTTCTCGGAAACGGTAAAACGTATTATGTTCAAATTGACGCCACATGCTAAGGTGTACGTTCCTTCGTGGTGTCAAAAATCAAGCTTCTAAGTCAATTCAGTCGAAAGATACGTCGATTTACGTCACATAATTTGATACTCGCGAACTCACTCGTCCAAACCTACACGGTACTTCTCTCTGGCCTAGAATCGTGAAATTTTGCAAGATGCAAGGTTTCATAGTAAAAGTAATGGAAAAAAATTTGAAAATTTGTCACTTGTATCTGTCTATCCGTATTGGTTAAAAACAGTCTTGGCTGCAATTTTAGTTTTTTATTTTTCAACTACACGTTTCGCTTTACTTAGGTATCTTCAGGTTATCTTAATTTGGTATTTCTTAGAAGGATCCTTTAGTCAGTGTAGCCAAAGGGCATAATCGAATATATCAGGCCAACATCGCCTTCGTTAAACCAGTAAAAACTTTTCTGGATAGACGCGAGTGACTCCAAGACCTGCATAACTCGTCCCCGTTCACAGGAGCTCCTGTGAACGGGAAGGCGCTGTTGGCCTTATATATTCTACGATGCCCTTTGGCTACACTGACTAAAGGATCCTTCTAAGAAATATCAAATTAAGATAACCTGAAGATGCCTAAACAAGGCGAACCTCATAGTTGAAAAATAAAAAACTAAAATTGCAACCAAGACTGTTTTAACCAATACTGTTAAGCTCTGGTTTGCTGTATGCCACATATGGATTGGAAGAATCAGTCTATCCGTCTGTTAAGACCCTTTTTTCCACAGGAGTGGTTATTCGTATCATGTTGAAATTTATGTCACATATTAAGGACTGTAGTCTTGTGGCGGTGTAGTAAATATTTAATTTACTCAAAGGGACGGCCATTTTGTCACACATGTTGTTAATTGCAAAAGTCAGCCATCAAAACACACGGTATATTTCCAGTTGATCCAGAATCATTACATTTGGTAATCAGCAGCGTTTCACAAGGAAAGGAAAAAGAATCCGAAAATTATTAATGTGTAATTACCTTACACGAAAAAAAGGACTGTTATTTATTGTTTGACTGTTCGTCCATCTGTCGAAACTCCTTTTTTCTCAGAATGGGTAGACACATCAAATTGAAATTTATATCACATAGGCCTAATAAAGTCTAGAATCCTTTAGCGAATGAATAAATGTAGGACTCTAAGTTAATGTAATCAAAAATACGACCATTTATGCCACATATTTTGATACTTGCAAACTCATTCAGACCTAGAGGATACTTCCCTTTGACCTATAACCATGGATCAAGCACAAGGTTTCACATTAAATTTAAAGGAAGAAACCCGAAAATTGTTAATTTGTAATAACATCACAGGAAAAAAAAAATACTTTTCGTCATACGTTATCCACCTGCCTGTCTGTTCGTTTGTTAAGACATATTTTCCGTAGAGTTAGTGGATGTATCAAGTGGAAATTTATGTCACGTGTGAAGTCTGTGGTCCATTGGTGCTGCAAAAAATGTAAGTCAGAGTGATCTAAAGATACGGAGATTCATGTCACATGCTAGTTCCATAAAACTTCGGGTGTGCAGCCGTATTGATTTCACTTCATCTCATGATATTTCAGCTGTATACAGTCCAGCCATCTTCAGAGTGAGCCGGGTAGCAGACTTTCCAGCAGTTACTTTTATTATTTATTTATTAAGATTTTCCTCTATACAAAGGTTTTTTTCCAACATAACAGATACCTGGAAATTATTACTTCATTTATACAAAATCTTATTGTATCTTCTCAGGATGTCCTTCGAGGTGTTTCGATTTTGTGTATCTTCTTCCTCTGCGTCAAGTCTTCTCATTGTTAATCGTACGTTTTGTAGTCAGATGGTCATAGACCGTCCTCTTCTCTTATTTCCCTCTGATTCCCATTCCAGGCTCGTTTTCGAAATTCTGTTTTCCTCCTTTCTCCTTTCATGACCGCACCGTTGTAACTTTCTTCTGTCCATAACGTCATGTATTCTTTCTGTTACTTCCAAGTCTCTACTCCACACATAACTACACTCTCTATTATTGATTTATAAATTATGTTTTTGGTTCGGTTTATTACATTTCTGCTCCATACGACTAGTCAAAAAACGTCCTCGATTCCGGGTTCGAAATCCGCCACCGCGTACATGTTGATTAATAATCACCGTTATCGGCCGAAGACTTCCAACATAAGAAGTCACCCTCATTCTGCTAACGGCCATTTCAAAGAGGACGGAGCAGCGGACATAGGTTCAGGGCACTCTCTTGTCCTCAGGGTGGGAAACTGCCCCCAAAGGCGGAAGAATCTGCTATGATCAACGGCATGAGGATGAAGAAAGCAATGGAAACCACTGCATTAAGTACACGTGATGTGCATCCACAGGACATGTGGCATACAATTAAAAAAGTGTGGAGATGGCAAAAGATACCGGGGAGCTCCGGGAGGGAGCTGCCAATGGAGAGATGATCACGAGAAAAAGATAGACTAACCAAACGATAACTTCTACGAGTCGGTGCGTGGAATGTCAGATGCTTGAACGTGGTAGAGAACCTAGAAAATCTGAAAAGGGAAATGCAAAGGCTCAATCTAGATACAGTTAGGGTCAGTCAAGCGAAATGGAAACAAGAGAAGGATTTCTGGTCAGATGAGTATAGAGTAATATCAACAGCAGCAGCAAGTAGTATAACGGGAGTAGGATTCGTTATGAATAGGAAGGTAGGGTCGAGAGCCTGTTATTCTGAACAGTTCAGTGATATGTTTGTTCTTATCAGAATCGACAGCAGACGAACACCGACAACGATAGTTCAGGTATACGTGCCGACGTGTCAAGCTGAAGATGAAGAGACAGAGAAAATATATGAGGATATTGCAAGGGTAACACAGTACGTAAAGGGAGATGAAAATCTAATAGTGGTGGGGCACTGGAATGCAGTTTGCAGGGGAAGGAGCAGAAGGAAAGGTTAGAGGAGAATATGGGCTTGGGACAAGGAATGACAGAGTAGAAAGACTAATAGCGTTCTGTAATAAATTTCAGCTAGTAATAGCGAATACTTTGTTCAAGAATCTTAAGAGGGGGACGTATACTCCTAAAAGGGCGGTTGATACGGGAAGATTTCAGTTAGATAGCATCATAGTCAGACAGAGATTTCGAAATCAGATTGTAAGGCGTACACAGGAGCAGATATTGACTCAGATCACAACATGGTAGTGATGAAGAGTGGACTGAAGTTTAAGAGATTAGTCAGGAAAAATCAATACCGAAAGAAGTGGGATACGTAAGTGCTTAGGGATGACGAGATACGCTTGAAGTTCTCTCAAGGGATTAACCCACTAGCCAGTAGAGTTGAAGAGGAATGGACATTTATTAAAAGGTCAATCAGAGAAATTGGAAAGGAAAACATAGATACGAAGAAGGTAACTGCGAGAAACCATGGTAACAGAAGAAGTAATTCAGCTGAACGACGAAAGAAGGAAACACAAAAACGTTCAGGGAAGCTCAGGAATTCAGAAGTACAAGTGTCTAAGGAATGAAATAAATAGGAAGCTAAGACGAAATGGCTACATGGAAAACGTGAAGAAATCGAAAAAGAAATGATTGTTGGAAAGACTGAATCAGCATATACGAAAGTCAAAACAAAAGGGAGGCAAGACTAAAGAAAAATCAAGACACGTTATAGGATTTGTCGACCTGGAAAAAGTATTTCACAGTGTAAAATGGTGCCAGATGTTCGCAGTTCTGAGGAAAATACGGGTAAGCTATAGGGAGAGATGGGTAATAAACGATATGTACAAGAGCCAAGAGGGAATAATAAGAGTGGAAGACCAAGAACGAAGTGTTCGGATTAAAAAGGGTGGTGTAAGACAGGGATATACTCTTTCGCCACTACTGTGGAATCTGTACATCGAAGAAGCATCGATGGAAATAAAAGAAAGGTTCAGTAGTGAAATTAAAATTCAAGGTGAAAGGACATCAATGATATGATTCGCTGATTACATTGCTATTCTGATGAAAGTGAAGAAGTATTACATGATCAGGTGAATGGAATAAACCATCTAATGAGCGTACAATATGGACTGAGAGTAAATCGACGAAAGACGAAAGTAATGAGGAGTAGCAGAAATGAGAACAGCGAGAAACTTAATATCAGGACTGATGGTCACGAAGCAGATGTTAAGGGATTCTACTACCTGCGCAGCAAAAGAACCAATGGCGGACTGAGCGAGGAGGACATCAAAAGTAGACTAACACTGCTAAAATGGCATTCCTGGCCAAGAGAAGTCTACTAATATCAAACATAGGCCTTAATTTGAGGAAGAAATTTTGAAAACGTACGTTTGGAGCACAGCATTGTATGGTAATTAAACGTGGACTGTGAGAAAACTGGAACAGAAGAGAATCGAAGGATTTGAGATGTGGTGCTACAGACGAATGTTGAAAATTAGGTGGGCTGATAACGTAAGGAATGAGGAGGATCTGCGCAGAATCGGAGAGGAAAGGAATATGTGGAAAACACTGACAAGGAGAAGAGACACGATGAGAGGACATCTCTCCAGAGATCAGGAAATGACTTCCATGACACTAGAGGGAGCTGCAGAGGGCAGGAACTGTAGAGGAAGACAGAGATTGGGATACATCCAGAAAATAATTGAGGACGTAGTTTGCAAGTGATGCTCTGAGATGAACATGTTTCCACAGGAGACAAATTCGTGGGGGGCCACATGAAACCAGTCAGAAGACTGAGGGCTCATGAAAAATGCCACGTGTGTTGCGGTTCTCTGTGCATCTCTCATGGACTGTACGTGTCATCTCTCCGATGTATGAACGGATACACTCATAGGGGCTCCTATAAGCAAATTCGAAGCACCGAATCATGTTTAACGGAATGAGGAGTGCCGTTGTTTCCATGGAGGGCGAATAACCACTTTCACTTTGTGTTTGCTGAGCATCCGTCCTGTTTTTAACGATAGGCCTCCCATGCATGACAGAAAAGCCATGGATTTAAAACTTTCCATGCTTTTCTCTATGTTCCTTTTGCCGACTGTTGATTTCATTGGTAATACCTTATGTATCTGCTGTGGACACTACCTGTTGGCTTCTAAAACTACTCTCAAATGTAGAAGGTCATCCTCTCGTTAGTAGTGACAGTGAGCGAGGTGGGGCAGTGGTTAGCACACTGGACTCGCATTTGGGATAATGACGTTTTAGACCTGAGTCCAGCCATCCTGATTTAAGTTTCCCACGATTTCCCTAAATCGCTTCAGGCGAATGCCGTGATGGTTCGTTTGAAAGGGTACGGCCGATTTCCTTCCCCATCCTTCTCTATTCCGAGCTTGTGCTCCGTCTATAATGACCTCGACGTCGACGGGCCGTTAGACACTATTCTCATCGTCCTCCTCACCAACAACGTGTGCCCTGTGTACCAGAGCTTTGAGAACGCTCATAGTACGCCAAGGATGGTGGCAGCATTTGCACGTAAATATAAAACCATATGCACCGATTTCCGTATACTGCATTGAGAGGCACCCACATGACTAGCTCATACTGTGGCCTCAAGCAGTCAGGCCTGCAAGATGAGTGGTCTGCCAAGCGAGTGGATTTATTCTTATTTATCGCAATACATCAATGACTGATTATGAGCTCTAATACTCGCAAATAAGCTACAAATTATTCTCCTGTTTGAATATTACGCAACGGAAACGGATAACTCACATCTGACTATTAGTAATTTAAACAACTCTGATTGTGCACTACGCACTGGCAATACCACATTTTCTTTCTTACCCAACGGCTTTGATCAACACGTGGCCATCGCACTGAATATGAATGGCGCACACATTATAAATTCTGGATATCATGACTACACACTATTCGAAGAACAAGCCCACCAATCTTTTTCTTTTCACCATCTTTTTTATTCCGATAAATTCTATAATGATTCAAAGATAACCTAAACACACCATTATATTCTATACAACAATTACACATGAGAAACTCCGCCCAGTGGACATGGCTTTACACTGGTGATTCTCTATCTTATCGTCTCGTAATTATCTAACGCTACAGTGCACTTTCTGGATAGGATGGTGGATCTTTTGCTATATCTCACACTTCGACTCTCACACCCATCATCACGAAAATTTACTCCAGACCGAGCGGTACAAAAAGGACCATGCATAACCCACTGCCTCTGAACCTATCTTGCTACTCTCCTATGCAAACCACACAAACTTAAATTACATGAAATACACCACACTGGCAACATGGAATACAACACGAGGAATAGTCACAACGTTATAATCACATCACTTTCAGCTTTCCCACTTCAATTAGAATTCATCCCAGCTCCACACGACACTGCCCCACTTCGTAGCTTTTCTTTGCTACTATGAACTCTGGAGGATATATGCACGTCTTCCTGTGCAATGCAAGCCAAGTGGCGTTGCTGGATAGACGGCTGACTCACCTTGCTTCTCTCTCAGAGTATTAGAGTTTGAATCAAGCGTCACACGGAAACATAACACGCAAAGTAATATTAAGATCATATTCGTCATACACGCGAGTCCTCAACGGATACCTTGGACGAGTACTTCTCTTTATCCTTTGTCGCATACAAAGAGACTCACCACGTGGAAGTGCTCGTCTCTAATTTCAAGTCTTGCACACGTCATTTCTTAAATATTTCCAACTTATAGTACACACGCCAGTAATTCAGCTTAACTTTAGCACTCGGAAGTACACTCCTGGAAATGGAAAAAAGAACACATTGACACCGGTGTGTCAGACCCACCATACTTGCTCCGGACACTGCGAGAGGGCTGTACAAGCAATGATCACACGCACGGCACAGCGGACACACCAGGAACCGCGGTGTTGGCCGTCGAATGGCGCTAGCTGCGCAGCATTTGTGCACCGCCGCCGTCAGTGTCAGCCAGTTTGCCGTGGCATACGGAGCTCCATCGCAGTCTTTAACACTGGTAGCATGCCGCGACAGCGTGGACGTGAACCGTATGTGCAGTTGACGGACTTTGAGCGAGGGCGTATAGTGGGCATGCGGGAGGCCGGGTGGACGTACCGCCGAATTGCTCAACACGTGGGGCGTGAGGTCTCCACAGTACATCGATGTTGTCGCCAGTGGTCGGCGGAAGGTGCACGTGCCCGTCGACCTGGGACCGGACCGCAGCGACGCACGGATGCACGCCAAGACCGTAGGATCCTACGCAGTGCCGTAGGGGACCGCACCGCCACTTCCCAGCAAATTAGGGACACTGTTGCTCCTGGGGTATTGGCGAGGACCATTCGCAACCGTCTCCATGAAGCTGGGCTACGGTCCCGCACACCGTTAGGCCGTCTTCCGCTCACGCCCCAACATCGTGCAGCCCGCCTCCAGTGGTGTCGCGACAGGCGTGAATGGAGGGACGAATGGAGACGTGTCGTCTTCAGCGATGAGAGTCGCTTCTGCCTTGGTGCCAATGATGGTCGTATGCGTGTTTGGCGCCGTGCAGGTGAGCGCCACAATCAGGACTGCATACGACCGAGGCACACAGGGCCAACACCCGGCATCATGGTGTGGGGAGCGATCTCCTACACTGGCCGTACACCACTGGTGATCGTCGAGGGGACACTGAATAGTGCACGGTACATCCAAACCGTCATCGAACCCATCGTTCTATCATTCCTAGACCGGCAAGGGAACTTGCTGTTCCAACAGGACAATGCACGTCCGCATGTATACCGTGCCACCCAACGTGCTCTAGAAGGTGTAAGTCAACTACCCTGGCCAGCAAGATCTCCGGATCTGTCCCCCATTGAGCATGTTTGGGACTGGATGAAGCGTCGTCTCACGCGGTCTGCACGTCCAGCACGAACGCTGGTCCAACTGAGGCGCCAGGTGGAAATTGCATGGCAAGCCGTTCCACAGGACTACATCCAGCATCTCTACGATCGTCTCCATGGGAGAATAGCAGCCTGCATTGCTGCGAAAGGTGGATATACACTGTACTAGTGCCGACATTGTGCATGCTCTGTTGCCTGTGTCTATGTGCCTGTGGGTCTGTCAGTGTGATCATGTGATGTATCTGACCCCAGGACTGTGTCAATAAAGTTTCCCCTTCCTGGGACAATGAATTCACGGTGTTCTTATTTCAATTTCCAGGAGTGTACATTAATCATTATTTATAAACAAGTATTTGCCTTCTGGCTGAAAGTATTAACTACTCGTATTTGCTGTTTTAATGAAGTCAAAAATAGCGAATATCACAGGACGTACGACGAACGTATCCGTTAGGACAGTGAGGTCAAATCTGGCGCTAAAGTGTGTAAGGTGGCTATAATTTCGCACCTTACAAGCACTCATCAACATACTTCGCCGTGATCTACATACACAATTAGGTATCATGTGATAGATTGTACATCGTATATATGAATCTATGAAGGAGACTGACATTGTCACGTACGTCTTGTAAATAATTGTTAACGCTTATTGCATGAAAGATGGTGGAGTGTCTTTGTTATAAAAACGGCGTAATGAATGATTGCCTGTACTAGTAGAGGCTGGAACGCCAGTGGAAATGAAACGGCTGGCGGAACTGAAGCCCTGGGTGGAAGGCCCACACAGGTGTGTTGTTGGTCCTGCAAGGAAATAGCAAGACGGACGTCGTAATACCTGGAGCACAACAGAGTCGCGACCGGCCGGTTTTGTAGCCGAATCGGAAAGTTTATACAGGGTTATTACAAATGATTGAAGCGATTTCACAGCTCTACAATAACTTTATTATTTGAGATATTTTCACGATGCTTTGCACACACATACAAAAACTCAAAAAGTTTTTTTAGGCATTCACGAATGTGCGATATGTGCTCCTTTAGTGATCCGGCAGACATCAAGCCGATAATCAAGTTCCTCCCACACTCGGCGCAGCATGTCCCCATCAATGAGTTCGAAAGCATCGTTGATGCCAGCTCGCAGTTCTGGCACGTTTCTTGGTAGAGGAGGTTTAAACACTGAATCTTTCAGATAACCCCACAGAAAGAAATCGCATGGGGTTAAGTCGTGAGAGCGTGGAGGCTATGACATGAATTGCTGATCATGATCTCCACCGCGACCGATCCATCGGTTTTCCAATCTCCTGTTTAAGAAATGCCGAACATTATGATGGAAGTGCGGTGGAGCACCATCCTGTTAAAGATGAAGTCGGCGCTGTCGGTCTCCACTTGTGGCATGAGCCAATTTTCCGCGGGCTACGCCTGAAACTTGCCCGCACTCGTTCAACCGTTTCTTCGCTCACTGCAGGCCGACCCGTTGATTTCCCCTTACAGAGACATCCAGAAGCTTTAAACTGCGCATACCATCGCCGAATGGAGTTAGCAGTTGGTGGATCTTTGTTGAACTTCGCCCTGAAGTGTCGTTGCACTGTTATGACTGACTGATGTGAGTGCATTTCCAGCACGACATACGCTTTCTCGGCTCCTGCCGCCATTTTGTCTCACTGCGCTCTCGAGCGCTCTGGCGGCAGAAACCTGAAGTGCGGCTTCAGCCGAACAAAACTTTATGAGTGTCGTTACCATATGTCAATGAATGGAGCTACAGTGAATTTATGAAATCGCTTCAATCATTTGTAATAGCCCTGTACTTCGGAAACGATGAAAATCTTGGACGCAGGTGAGAGGAACGAAGAAGAGGCACCTCGGAAACCACGCAGTCTGGGTTATTTCCAAGGATTCTTACTCAGAAGCGTACCATTGTACGAGTATAGGTTGTTCCTCGCAAATTTGCCGCGCTGGACGACAAAAGACTAAAATATGGTTGGTCGGCGTTCAGAAGTATCTGTAGAGAGGGAGAATATTCCATGGTTTCGGGAATATGATTCGTTTTCGGAATTACGAGAGTGGAGAGCCAAGCCTTGCTGGGAAGCCAGTGCTGGAGAGACGCTCCCATGTGTGATGATCGCTCAGTATCAGCTTCTTGTTGGTACGGAGGCAGCCGGCCAGAGTGGCCGCGCGGTTAAAGGCGCTACAGTCTGCAACCGCACGACCGCTACGGTCGCAGGTTCGAATCCTGCCTCGGGCATGGATGTGTGTGATGTCCTTAGGTTAGTTAGGTTTAAGTAGTTCTAAGTTCTAGGGGACTTATGACCATAGCAGTTGAGTCCCATAGTGCTCAGAGCCATTTGAACCATTTTTGGTACGGAGGGACTTGCAGTCTTTGCTCTGTCGAGATTTTATACTTAGAACGGTTAGGCACTGTACTATTGTGAACTTATACGATTCTGGACTTCCCCTCCGGGTTGGAAGTCGTCGTTGAGTACGTAGCGTTCAGTGATTGAGAGCACTTCTTCTGCCTACAGTTACGCTGAGACGTTATCTGAACTCCGTCTTTGTGGCTGGGAGTTCCCGTTTCTCGTCTGCAGAACACAGAGAGGAGAAGACAGTATTAGAGTGTAGTAGTCAGAGGGCCGCCTTCAGCCGTCCTACTTTTTTAAAGAGTTTATTTTGTGGATGGAGTGCTTCCATCGTCGCAGACGTGTACGAGAACCATCACTTCGACGCACCGGACGCAGTACGTACCGTGATATTGCTGATTACTTTGGCTTATTAGGGGCTATAAGGCTAAACAGCTGTGATCACGTAGGATTTGTTTCCACTGACGTTGCACTCCATTCTAGATCATCTTTAAAAGTAGTGAGTTCTTGTGTTTGGTAGATAGATGATGTCAGTCATTTCGCGTTATTTATATTAGATCGCGCAGTCATATTAAAAGGGCAGAGCTGTTCAATGGATCAGTAATTTTAGTTACGAAATATAAACATTTGTAATAAAGATTGTTTTTAATATACCGGTACAATAAATGTATAAGCAGCAACAACGTTTATCATTTAGTATAATTAGTTCCCTTAATCATTCATACTTGAGGACAATATTATGGAAATGGAAGAGGATGTAGATGAAGATGAAATGGGAGATACGATACTGCGTGAAGAGTTTGACAGAGCACTGAAAGACCTGAGTCGAAACAAGGCCCCCGGAGTAGACAACATTCCATTAGAACTACTGACGGCCTTGGGAGAGCCAGTCCTGACAAAACTCTACCACCTGGTGAGCAAGATGTACGAGACAGGTGAAATACACTCAGACTTCAAGAAGAATATAATAATTCCAATCCCAAAGAACGCAGGTGTTGACAGATGTTAAAATTACCGAACAATCAGTTTAATAAGCCACAGCTGCAAAATACTAACACGAATTCTTTACAGACGAATGGAAAAACTAGTAGAAGCTGACCTCAAGGAAGATAAGTTTGCATTCCGTAGAAATGTTGGAACACGTGAGGCAATACTGACCTTACGACTTATCTTAGAAGAAAGATTAAGGAAAGGCAAACCTACGTAGACTTAGAGAAAGCGTTTGACAATGTTGACTGGAATACTCTCTTTCAAATTCTAAAGGTGGCAGGGGTAAAATACAGGGAGCGAAAGGCTATTTACAATTTGTACAGAAACCAGATGGCAGCTATAAGAGTCGAGGGACATGAAAGGGAAGCAGTGGTTGGGAAGGGAGTAAGACAGGGTTGTAGCCTCTCCCCGATGTTATTCAATCTTGTATATTGAGCAAGCAGTGAAGGAAAGAAAAGAAAAATTCGGAGTAGGTATTAAAATCCATGGAGAAGAAATAAAAACTTTGAGGTTTGCCGATGACATTGTAATTCTGTCAGAGACAGCAAAGGACTTGGAAGAGCAGTTGAATGGAATGGACAGTGTCTTGAAAGGAGGATATAAGATGAACATCAACAAAAGCAAAACGAGGATAATGGAATGTAGTCGAACTAAGTCGGGTGATTTGTTAACATCGAGTATAGATTTAAGTGTCAGGAAGTCATTTCTGAAAGTATTTGTATGGAGTGTAGCCGCGTATGGAAGTGAAACATGGACGATAAATAGTTTGGATAAGAAGAGAATAGAAGCTTTCGAAATATGGTGCTACAGAAGAATGCTGAAGATTAGATGGGTAGATCACATAACTAATGGGGAAGTATTGAATAGGATTGGGGAGAAGAGAAGTTTGTGGCACAACTTGACCAGAAGAAGAGATCGGTTGGTAGGACATGTTCTGAGGCATCAAGGGATCACCAATTTAGTACTGGAGGGCAGCGTGGAGGGTAAAAATCGTAGGGGGAGACCAAGAGATGAATACACTAAGCAGATTCAGAAGGATGTAGGTTGCAGTAGGTACTGGGAGATGAAGAAGCTTGCACAGGATAGAGTAGCATGGAGAGCTGCATCAAACCAGTCTCAGGACTGAAGACCACAACAACAAATCATTTATTTCTGTTTAGGTTGGAAATTATATGTTAAAGAGCATTAAGAGATCCTAAGATCTGCTTCAGGGGGTAGTCAGATAGGGCCAAATCTTCATTTTAGCGTTTATGATTTTCCGTTGCGCACAGTCATTTAACACCCGCCTGCAGTAGCATCATGGAAGTGCTATGGCAGCAGACGATCGACGCAAGCACTTTTGCTAAGTACCTGCAGCGCCTTTCTGGCCATGTGACCACGTCGGTTGGAGCTTAGACGAATAGAAAACCGTTGTCAGATGAGTGCCGATTTCCGCTGGTAAGAGCTGATGACAGGTTTCGAGTGTGTCGCGGACCGCATGAATCGACGGACCCAAGCTGTCAACAAGGCACTGTACAAGCTTGTGGCGGCTCCATAATGGTGTGGGCTGAACCGAACATTTTTGGAAATGGTTATGTTCGGCTACTTGTTCCATAACAACGATGGAGTTTTTATGGATGACAAGGTGCGATGTCACTATGCCACAGTTGTTCGCGATTGGTTTGAAGATCATCCCGAAAGATTCGAGCGACTGATCTGACCACTCAGATCGCCGGTCTTGAATCCCACCGAACATTTATGGGACATAAGCGAGAGATCACTTTGTGAACAAAATGGCGCGCCGGCAACACTTTCGCAGTTATGGACGGCTAAAGAGGCAGCATAGCTCACAAGGTAACCTCCCCATCACACCCCCTTCAGATTTAGTTTTAAGTTGGCACAGTGGATAGGCCTTGAAAAACTGAACACAGATCAATCGAGGAAACAGGAAGAAGTTGTGTGGAACTATGAAAAAATAAGCAAAATATACAAACTGAGTCGTCCATGCCCAAGATAGTCAACATCAAGGAGACTCTGAGCTCCGGAGCGGTGTGGTCCCGTGGTTAGCGTGAGCAGCTGCGAACCGAGAGGTCCTTGGTTCAAGTCTTCCCTCGAGTGAAAAATTTAATTCTTTATTTTCAGACAATTATTATCTGTCCGTCCGTCCGATGCGAGGTAACTGCGCCGTAGTATGGGGACGCTACACCTAAACAAACATGGAAGGGTAGAAAAATCTTTTTACCCATTCGCCAAGTGTACAAGTTAGGTGGGTGGACAACATATTCCTGTCATGTGACGAACATGCCGTCACCAGTGTCGCATACAATATATCAGACGTGTTTTCCTGTGGAGGAATCGGTTGACCTATGATCAAATGTTTTCGGTTCCCATTCGAGAGGCACGTCCTTTCGTCTACTAATCGCACGGTTTTGCGGTGCGGTCGCAAAACACTGACAATAAACTTATTACAGAGAACAGAGACGTCAATGAACGAACGGACAGATCATAACTTTGCGAAAATAATGAAATTAAACTTGTCACTCGAGGTGAGACCTGAACCAATGACCTCCCGTTCCGCAACTGCTCACGCTAACCACGGGACCACGGCGCTCCTGAGCTCACACCATCCTTGATGTTGCCTGTCTTACACATAGACTATTCAGTTTGTATATTTTGTTTATTTTTTTCATAGTTCCACACAACTTCTTCCTGTTTTCTCGACTGATCTGTGCTCAGTTTTTTCAAGGCCGGTCCTCTGTGTCAACTTCTAACTAAATCTGAGGGGGGTGCGATGGGGAGGTTCCCTTGTCAGTATTTCTGTGGGTACATCCGATGACCTCTTGAGTCCATGTCACGTCGAGTCTCTACACTACTCCGGACGAAAGAAGGTTCGACACGATACTAGGAGGTATCTCATGACTTTTGACACCTCTGTCTGTGGCACCTGTGTGGCATTGCGAATGACAGGTGAGCCATTGTGTACCCACTGCCCCCCGTATTCTCTGACTCTTGGAGCACCACACATCGGACCAGCAACCACAGGCGCGCTCCGAATACCGACTAAGTTAACCTCGGCTGGTTCGGAGCTGCGCTCGACCGCGCTCGCACTAGAGATGGGGGATCCGCTCTTGAACTGATTCATAGAGTTGAATCTTTCAAAGGAGTGAACAATCAGTGATTCAGAAAAAAAGAACGGTAGCTCCAAACGTTTCCCACGGCAGAGAGAGAGAGAGAGAGAGAGAGAGAGAGATGGAGCATATCAGCGGCGCCTCTGCTGGTCAGAGCACAGTGCACGCCACACAACACAGCCGGCGCCGGCCTCTGCCCTGCTTCTACCTTGGCTGCCTGCATTGTGCAGTGCCCCATTGGATTTTGTGTTTCACATTTGCCGTGCCGTCTCTGTGCGTCGTCTGCCGCGTGCAGTGTCTGGCGCAGCTTAACTTCGCATCGCACTCTGTCGGCGATCGTTTCAGTCGCACGTCCTGCCATCTGGGCAGTTGATGCGAGCAACAGGGCAGAAAGCCACCTAGCGGATAACATAGGAACTACTTACAACAACCTGCTCGCAAGGGAACGGACGATTTGTCTCGGAGCGGGTGAGTTCACCGTTCCCCCCACCCTCGGAACTCGCCCGCTCAACGCTCACCCCACCGTTCTCGACTCTAGCCAGAGTGTTGAGCAAAGCAACTCAGGTGTCACTCTGGTCTGTGCGGTCTTAGCTCACGCAGTAATACAGCTCGCGGCTCGACCTGCTCGACTCAGTGCTTCTGCATCGGAGTTCGTCTCTACTGGATATTGTTCTTCGTAGTAATACCGCTATGTATATTACATTATTATGTTATGTATACATCATTTGTTTTGTTTAAACTGATCAGATTAGGTTCCTGACGACTCCTCTTACTATAGGATTTTTATTATGGACACTCGAATTTACGCTTTAATTACGAGCGAACCGATAAACGTATCGCAAAATGTGATACACCAATATTTTCCTTCTTTTATTCTGCGTAAGGCTATATGCAGCACTTTCGTTTTACAGTCAAATTTATATTTTTTTTTCTTATTCTGGTACGGATTTTGCAATTTTAGGCGTCTTCAGAAGGAAATGTTCACTTTAAAAATATACAGCTTGTGATGTATTTGTATGAGGTTAATGAAATTTTAATACATTATAGCCAAATATATTGTTAATGTAAATCTCAAGTTACAACATTTTCCGATCACCCAAAAAACCACGATAGCGCAAAATAAATCAATAATCAAAAACTTTGTCATATCGTGGAAATTTCAATAAACAATACAAAATTCTTACTCATTATCTATGTTACTTCAAAATAGGATCAAATAAGATCAAAATACAGGTATAGTACTGGAATAAACCGAGTTTAAAGGGCAATGTGCCTTCCATTTATTTTCTATTGTAAATGAGTGGTGAGTCACGAAAAAGAGCTAATTCATTTCAGGGAGTGAACAGTTCTGATCCGATCTCTGAAAGGAACAGTTTTGCCCATCTCTAGCTCGCGCGCGCAGCGGCGGCGCCGTTCTGCCGCTCTTCGGCATTCCTGGAAGCGGATAAGGGCGCCGGTGCTAATTGCGCGCCCGCAGTCGGCCTACCGCCGGTGAGGGCGGCTTTGCTAAATTAACACGCGCGTCTGGTCGGCCGGCGGTGCGCTAATGCCATCAATCACCGTCCGCAAGAAGCGTTATTAACAGCCGCCTTCATTAGGTCCCCCTCACGCCCACGGCGCTGCCGGCAGATTGTTTTTGCTCTTCTGGGAAGCGCCGTGCCGCTCGGCGCCGTGCATAATTCACCTCTCCGGCCGAAGCCTGCTATAGTCTGGCGCCACGGCCTTTATCTCTCCTAGCGCTCGCCCGCGGCAAATCTGCTTTGTTTTAATGTTAACGGCTGGCACCGCATTGTTCCCGTTCCTCGCGCCGTACTGCGTTCCCAGGCGACAGACTTGCAGCTGCCCAGATTTTCTCGGTAATGAAAGTAATGATTCGCTCAAAAATCACGACCGTTACCGCGAAAGACATTTTTTGATACTCAAGTAACAAGAGAATGGAATTAGATGAAACGATGAAGTTCTAAAGGACATTTCTAAGATGTTAATCATACACTAAACTTACACTGATATAATTTTAATTAATATTGTGTGTCATACTGGTTGCTGGTGAGGAGGAAAGGTAGTTATTAGTATTTTATTAATGATCTCATTCATAAGTAGCCATACCACAGTCATCAAGTCTCTCAAGAAAGTCATAATAGACCTCATAGCAACAAATAGACCGGAACTTTTCGACTCCGTGAATGTAGAAGAGGGTATCAGTGATCATAAGTCAGTGGTTGCATCAATGACTACAAGTGTAATAAGAAATGCCAAGAAAGGAAGGAAAATATATTTGCTTAACAAGAGTGATAGGGCACAAATCGCAGAATATCTGAGTGACCACCATCAAACGTTCATTTCTGAGGAAGAGGATATGGAACAAAAATGGAAAAAATTCAGAAACATCGTCCAGTACGCCTTAGATAAGTTCGTACCGACTAAGGTCCAAAGCGAGGGGAAAGATCCACCGTGGTATAACAATCATGTACGAAAGGTACTACGGAAACAAAGAAAGCTTCATCATAGGTTTAAGAGTAGTCGAATCATAGCTGATAAGGAAAAGCTGAACGAAGCGAAAAAGAGCGTAAAGAGAGCAATGAGAGAAGCATTCAACGAATTCGAACATAAAACATTGGCAAACAATCTAAACAAGAACCCTAAAAAGTTTTGGTCATATGTAAAATCGGTAAGCGGATCTAAATCCCCTATTCAGTCACTCGTTGACCACGATGGCACCGAAACAGAGGACGACCGAAGAAAGGCAGAAATACTGAATTCAGTGTTCCGAAACTGTTTCACTGCGGAAAATCGTAACACGGTCCCTGACTTCAGCCGTCGCACGGACGCCAAAATGGAAAATATTGAAATAAACGATATCGGAATTGAAAAACAACTGCTATCACTTAGTAGCGGAAAAGCATCCGGACCAGACGAGATACCCTTAAGATTCTACAGTGATTATGCTAAAGAACTTGCCCCCTTTCTATCAGCAATTTATCGTAGATCGCTGGAAGAACGTAAAGTACCTAGCGACTGGAAGAAAGCGCAGGTCGTTCCCATTTTCAAGAAGGGTCATAAATCAGATGCGAATAATTATAGGCCTATTTCGCTTACGTCAATCTGTTGTAGAATAATGGAACATGTTTTGTGTTCTCGTATTATGACGTTCTTAGATAATACAAATCTCCTTCATCATAACCAACATGGATTCCGCAAACAGAGATCATGTGAAACTCAGCTCGCCATATTTGCCCAAGAAATTCACAGTGCCGTAGACACTGGCGAGCAGATTGATGCCGTATTCCTGGACTTCAGGAAGGCATTTGATACGGTTCCGCACTTACGTTTAGTGAAAAAAATACGAGCTTACGGAATATCGGACCAGGTTTGTGATTGGATTCAGGATTTCCTAGAAGAAAGAACTCAACATGTCATTCTTAACGGTTCAAAATCTGCAGATGTAGAGGTAATTTCGGGAGTACCGCAAGGAAGCGTGATAGGACCTTTATTGTTTACAATATACATAAATGACTTAGTTGACAACATCGGTAGCTCCGTGAGGCTATTTGCAGATGACACGGTTGTCTACAAGAAAGTAGCAACATCAGAAGACTCGTACGTACTCCAGGAAGACCTGCAGAGGATTAATGCATGGTGCGACAGCTGGCAGCTTTCCCTAAACGTAGATAAATGTAATATAATGCGCATACATAGGGGCAGAAATCCATTCCAGTACGATTATGCCATAGGTGGTAAATCATTGGAAGCGGTAACGACCGTAAAATACTTAGGAGTTACTATCCGGAGCGATCTGAAGTGGAATGATCACATAAAACAAATAGTGGGAAAAGCAGGCGCCAGGTTGAGATTCATAGGAAGAATTCTAAGAAAATGTGACTCATCGACGAAAGAAGTAGCTTACAAAACGCTTGTTCGTCCGATTCTTGAGTATTGCTCATCAGTATGGGACCCTTACCAGGTTGGATTAATAGAAGAGATAGACATGATCCAGCGAAAAGCAGCGCGATTCGTCATGGGGACATTTAGTCAGCGCGAGAGCGTTACGGAGATGCTGAACAAGCTCCAGTGGCGGACACTTCAAGAAAGGCGTTACGCAATACGGAGAGGTTTATTATCGAAATTACGAGAGAGCACATTCCGGGAAGAGATGGGCAACATATTACTACCGCCCACATATATCTCGCGTAATGATCACAACGAAAAGATCCGAGAAATTAGAGCAAATACGGAGACTTACAAGCAGTCGTTCTTCCCACGCACAATTCGTGAATGGAACAGGGAAGGGGGGATCAGATAGTGGTACAATAAGTACCCTCCGCCACACACCGTAAGGTGGCTCGCGGAGTATAGATGTAGATGTAGATAATTGAGCTTGTTTAATCAGAATCGGACGATGACTCTCCTTGTCCGCAGTCTCGATGATTCGAAGCGATCTGCAAGCCTGTAAATAAAATTTCTTGGTTTTCTTGCGTTGCGTAGTCAGTCGGGAAACCTCAGATCAAGCGGAAAGTTTGCTTTGATAGAGTTTAATTATCCGATGAAATAATGGAGCTCTTGGATCTAATAATTGCAGGTTCGTTTCCAATTCATCGGAATTTCCCTTCTGATTACCAACGACACGACACCTCCGTGCAAATTTCCAATTAGAGAATACATATATAATGAAATTCCTTACACACCTTGGATGTAAATGCTCAGTATATATTTTCTTGAGTAGCATACAATATACACTCCTGGAAATTGAAATAAGAACACCGTGAATTCATTGTCCCAGGAAGGGGAAACTTTATTGACACATTCCTGGGGTCAGATACATCACATGATCACACTGACAGAACCACAGGCACATAGACACAGGCAACAGAGCATGCACAATGTCGGCACTAGTACAGTGTATATCCACCTTTCGCAGCAATGCAGGCTGCTATTCTCCCATGGAGACGATCGTAGAGATGCTGCATGTAGTCCTGTGGAACGGCTTGCCATGCCATTTCCACCTGGCGCCTCAGTTGGACCAGCGTTCGTGCTGGACGTGCAGACCGCGTGAGACGACGCTTCATCCAGTCCCAAACATGCTCAATGGGGGACAGATCCGGAGATCTTACTGGCCAGGGTAGTTGACTTACACCTTCTAGAGCACGTTGGTTGGCACGGGATACATGTGGACGTGCATTGTCCTGTTGGAACAGCAAGTTCCCTTGCCGGTCTACGAATGGTAGAACGATGGGTTCGATGACGGTTTGGATGTACCGTGCACTATTCAGTGTCCCCTCGACGATCACCAGTGGTGTACGGCCAGTGTAGGAGAACGCTCCCCACACCATGATGCCGGGTGTTGGCCCTGTGTGCCTCGGTCGTATGCAGTCCTGATTGTGGCGCTCACCTGCACGGCGCCAAACACGCATACGACCATCACTGGCACCAAGGCAGAAGCGACTCTCATCGCTGAAGACGACACGTCTCCATTCGTCCCTCCATTCACGCCTGTCGCGACACCACTGGAGGCGGGCTGCACGAAGTTGGGGCGTGAGCGGAAGACGGCCTAACGGTGTGCGGGACCGTAGCCCAGCTTCATGGAGACGGTTGCGAATGGTCCTCGCCGATATCCCAGGAGCAACAGTGTCCCTAATTTGCTGGGAAGTGGCGGTGCGGACCCCTACGGCACTGCGTAGGATCCTACGGTCTTGGCGTGCATCCGTGCGTCGCTGCGGTCCGGTCCCAGGTCGAAGGGCACGTGCACCTTCCGCCGACCACTGGCGACAACATCGATGTACTGTGGAGACCTCACGCCCCACGTGTTGAGCAATTCGGCGGTACGTCCACCCGGCCTCCCGCATGCCCACTATACGCCCTCGCTCAAAGTCCGTCAACTGCACATACGGTTCACGTCCACGCTGTCGCGGCATGCTACCAGTGTTAAAGACTGCGATGGAGCTCCGTATGCCACGGCAAACTGGCTGACACTGATGGCGGCGGTGCACAAATGCTGCGCAGCTAGCGCCATTCGACGGCCAACACCGCGGTTCGTGGTGTGTCCGCTGTGCCGTGCGTGTGATCATTGCTTGTACAGCCCTCTCGCAGTGTCCGGAGCAAGTATGGTGGGTCTGACACACCGGTGTCAATGTGTTCTTTTTTCCATTTCCAGGAGTGTATTTTCAGTCTGTTTCTTCCAGTAATACCGCTAGCAAAATTACAATTATTCAATGCGGCTATTCGGCACGGGGAAGATCCTAAAAGTCCTCTCAATACACCAGAGATAATATTACAAAGAGTAATTATTCGCTCATGCATCTTCTGCGAGTATATAGATGGTCAAGTAGGTAAGGTAATTTACTCATAGAATTGTGCAGGGAGAATTAGTAGAATATAAAGAGATATTACACTGAACGTAAATAAAGCAAACAATTTCAATTTCAGCTGAAAGTAATTCTGTCAAAGTAAGTGTCGACGAGAATTTCAGAGATTACATAGCAAAAGCAGCTCCTTTTTTTTCAGGAATTAATACTGACTGTCACCTCAACTGGAGCGAAAGCACAAATAAACCAGCCAAGGAAATGTCATAATTCTGTGCTCTCACGAGTCATGCAATCGTTGTGTAACAGACAATGTTCTTTTGTTCCATACTGTTCCTATATCCACTTCACCTTTGACTATGCAATCATTTTTCTTTTAGTGGTTCACACAGAAAGCGTGGAAACACTCTTCAAACTTCTGGAAGGGGCCAATGGAACTATAATTAAAAATATACTGCTTGACAGTTTATAAGGAAATGAGACACTGTTCAGCAAGATTAATTACAGGCAATGAAGGACCATATGAAACACACTAGATGCATAACAGAGGTGCAATAGCATATTTATAACGGAAAATGGTGCAGATTTCACCGCATGGGAGAACAGGACGCTACAGATTGATAACGTTCGTGTTTTACACAGGCTATACTCTCAACATAAAGGCAGATATCGGACTCCCAATAAGGCACATCCGCTCCAAGTCCACTAACACATGTTTTACACCTGTTATTCATGCTGACTACCAAACTGTTGGGGAAATCCTTGTGGAACATTGTCCCACTCCTCTCTCACGCTGGTTTCCAGTTGTTGCTCGGTTCGGTGTCGGGGATGTTCGGTGAGAAACATGTCCTCCGAGAGGATCCCAGGTCTATAGGGTTTAGGTCTCGAAAGTATGCAGACCTTTCCATATGTTCAGTACGTATCATCGTGTCCGACGCCTGTTGGGTCCTGTGTGGGCGGGCATTATCGTCCACATACAAAAAGTCGAGACCCATCCCACCCTCAACAGACGGACGTGATGCGGAATAGTCTCCCAGCAATACTGCTGTGTTTTAACGGTACCTCTCGCGAAGATAAGCAGCGGTGCTCGGCCATTGTGAATAATTCCGCCGGCCGCGGTGGTCTAGCGGTTCTAGGCGCTCAGTCCGGAACCGCGGGACTGCTACGGTCGCAGGTTCGAATCCTGCCTCGGGCATGGATGTGTGTGATGTCCTTAGGTTAGTTAGGTTTAAGTAGTTCTAAGTTCTAGGGGACTGATGACCACAGATGTTAAGTCCCATAGCGCTCAGAGCCATTTTTTTTTTAATAATTCCTGTCCACACCATAAAGCCTAGGGCTTACCGACGACAATCATAAACATTCTGTGGTCATCATCATCATCTTGGACAGTTTCCAGCCACTGGCTGGGTCTGTCGGGAACACAAGCCTCTCCATCGTATTCTGTCTTTCCACTATTGCCCCTCTTCCACTTTCGTCCAGTTCTCTCCTCTTCTCATCACACATTCCTTCACTCCCTTCACCCATCTATCCCTTGGTCTTCCTCTGGGCCTAAAAACTTCCCAGTTAGAGTCCTTACGTTTAGGGTGCCCAGTCGTAAACCATCTCGTAATCCTTTTCCATTGCTTGGTCGGCTTCCTTTAGATCCGTTCCATGATCCGAGGCATGTTCCCTTTTTAAAAGCGGTTGATTTATCCACTACTGGCTTGCTAGGCCTATCGCAGCTTCACCAGAGAGGGCCTTCTCAGCTACCGTAGCGGTCCTGGGGCACACGAAGTCCCTGCTGTACATCGCCCCTATAGGCAGTCCCCTACTTTGTGCCGTCGCCCATCTCCCACGACTTGGACGAGGGGTTGGACTTATGGGACTCTGTGGTCTGTAACGTATATCCCTCTCTCTCCATACCAACTGGTCACCTGAATCACTTGCCACACTGAAGCAGTACTCGTCGGAGAACATCACCCTGGTCCACCGTTGCTGACCCCCAAGCAACACGCTCCCTACACCAACGTACTCCATAGCGACGATGGCGTCGCTTCAGTGGAATGCTTTTAAAGGTCCTACAGTCTTCCGAGCATAGCAACCAACATGATTTAATCACCACGAAATGATTCTGGCGTACGTCTGCAGCGATCTGCCTACGAGTGAGATACTTGTTCCTTTTGCCCATTATGGCTACGTGTCGATCCTCTTGCGGTCTGGTGACCCATCTATGACCACCGGCATGCTTTTGCATTGTATTTCCATCTTCAACGGTCTTTTTTAATCGTGAGATGACTCTTTTGGACACATCCACTGCTGTGGCCACAGTAGTGATACTTGGAGCGGCCTCGACTCGTCCAATTGCTCGTCCACGATCACAAGTGTTGTGACCACTTTAAACGCTGTGCGGTTCGACAGTGGATACAGGAGCGAGGAACAGATGCCGTTCATGAATGGATATAAGTTTACTCTACTTCTAATAACTTTATTGCAGTATTTCCGCCGTCAGCTGCTAACAGTAAACGTGAATGAAGAAATGTATTCACACACGAAAGATTCACAAATCTGTCACTCAACTCAGTGTTTGTTTAGAAGGCGGAAGATGTCGGGCCCTGGCCACTACGAAAGTCTGTAAACGTTATTCAACTCGCAGACACGCAGAAATGGGCTCAGTGCAGCAATGTTCGAACTTAACTACAGAAGATTGCAGAGTGACCCACCACCTTAGTAACTATAGTGGGTCGCTTGCTGCTACAAACTAGAAAACTTTCAGAATTTTAGAACTTTTCTTGTTTTTATATAATTAAATTGTTAAGTAAAGAAGGAAAACAAAAGAACACAAAACACATAAAGTACAATTGGGAAATACATAACTCTATTCTTAAGAAGAAAATAAAAAGGTAGGGGAAGATTTAGATAGAAAGAGACGTCCCTTTACCTTTATCTAGCTATTTCAAGTGGAGGGCTTCGGTAAACACTTCAGGCCTATCTCACCTGAATTAGCATAATATATCCTACTATAGCTACGTGAGTTCCACAAGAAAGTGTACGCCGCTATCTGTATGAAATGAATGAAACTATTATAAATATATATATATATATACATGGCAGTACACGTTATGACTAATTGCGCAATTAACTAATACTTAATCCACAACCGCCACCATTATCGATAATAGCTTGCCACATTTTTGGCATTCTTTTCAAGAGGTTCTCTGCATATTCTCTCGGTAACGATCTCCATTTTGTCCTGATTTTATATGACGGCTGCTTCGAAGTATATAATATATTGGCTTTCCTTTAAGCATCTTCTTAATATGCGACCCAATATTTGCGATCGGATTCGCATCCGGAGACACTGCAGGCCAGTCCAGCGTTTGCACGCTGTACAGCGACGGCTGCGATGTTTCGGAGCATTATCCTCTTGAAGCACCTAGTCTCCCTCGTTCGAACCAAATAACTTCTTGAAGGACCTCAGAGGGCATTTTTGATAAATATTGCACATTTTTCAGCGTTTAAACTGGCTGTAGGTAAGTGCAAACTCCCAGAACCGCGTTTAGAGAAACATTCCTAAACATGCACTTTTAGCGGGCCATTGACAGTCCGTCCAAGCGACCTTCCACACTTCGAACATCAGGCTTTTGAAAGAGGAGAACAGGTCCAAAAATATGATTTACAAGGAACATTGCCTCCTGACGCTTCAGATACCTTTCACTCTCTTTAAAATGCTATCGACAAACCGAAACACTCAATTCTCACACTGTTTACCTAGGCACTGTGGAACGCCCGCTAAATCACGCAGGACTAAAAGGTAATTAGTATTGTGGAAAGGGCCAAGGGAGATGAGGTCGGATTCATTTCACAATTGTAATTTATTATCATTTATTTCACAAATACACTTCTGAAAGAACTACGTTGCTTGTCGGCTGAAAGCCTCCAAACAGATGCTTAATAATAAGTTCAATTTTGAAAAGACATGACACACAGTTAAATTTACGAACAAGATAAATCGTATACACAAATGAGATCAGCATGCGGAGCTGCTGAAGGCCGCCGTATTAAATGTTCAAAATTCCAAATATACTATGATGATTACTGAAGATATGGTTTTAAGATGCTAACAGGGCTGATGGCCCACAAGGTGCATACAAAGAGAAAAACAAACGCAATAAGATGGCTGAAGGCCGCAAAGTTAAATTCCGCAAATTAAGGAAATATGTATTGCAACAATCGGCAAAAGAATACATTAAGTTTAAAAATTTCCTTTTGCAACACCAACGGCGCTAGGCCCACAATAACTTGTAAAATCTTTCAGAGGAAATTGCAATAACCTTTCAAGAGCAGAAGGCTATAATGTTTGGACTTGAAAGAAACTCTGACAACATATATCCTGGGCTGAAGGCTCACAACTAACCTTGCCAAATTAAAAATATAAAATACAGTTAAATTACAACAACATTAAGACTGCCAAAAGGATAATTAAGACAACGCCACTCTGGAGTCTCCAGTGGATCGGTCTGCCCTCGTTCACTTAGGCGAGACAGGTGGTGAGTCCAACTACACTTGATTCGTGCGAACCCAATCAAGGAACAGTCACGACCCGAGCGACAGACAGCTTGGTTGCCACGACGGAGTACCCGAGAATTCAAGCCCCCCCCCCCCCTCAAAAAAATTACAAGTATCATTATCCCCAAAAAAACGCGTATGTGAACTGAGCTGCCAAAACTACACACCTTGTTGGGCAGCAACAACAGGTGAGGGAAAAGACACTGCCTAAAAGCTACGTTAGCGGCCAGGGCAGGTCACTGGAACACCAACGGCCACAAGGCAGAAAATTCCGCTGGTGCACTCGAATTATATCAGCCAATATAGTTAATTGCACCGCACGCCGGCTAAATCATCATCATCATCATCATCATCATCATCATTTAAGACTGATTATGCCTTTCAGCGTTCAGTCTGGAGCATAGCCCCCCCTTATACAGTTCCTCCATGATCCCCTATTCAGTGCTAACATTGGTGCCTCTTCTGATGTTAAACCTATTACTTCAAAATCATTCTTAACCGAATCCAGGTACCTTCTCCTCGGTCTGCCCCGACTCCTCCTACCTTCTACTGCTGAATCCATGAGTCTCTTGGGGAACCTTGCTTCTCCCATGCGTGTAACATGACCCCACCATCTAAGCCTGTTCGCCCAGACTGCTACATCTATAGAGTTCATTCCCAGTTTTTCTTTGATTTCCTCATTGTGGACACCCTCCTGCCATTGTTCCCATCTACTAGTACCTGCAATCATCCTAGCTTCTTTCATATCCGTAACCTCAACCTTGTTGATAAGGTAACCTGAATCCACCCAGCTTTCGCTCCCATACAACAAAGTTGGTCGAAAGATTGAACGGTGCACAGATAACTTAGTCTTGGTACTGACTTCCTTCTTGGAGAAGAGAGTAGATCGTAGCTGAGCGCTCACTGCATTAGCTTTGCTACACCTCGCTTCCAGTTCTTTCGCTATGTTGCCATCCTGTGAGAATATGCATCCTAAGTACTTGAAACCGTCCACCTGTTCTAACTTTGTTCCTCCTATTTGGCACTCAATCCGTTTATATTTCTTTCCCACTGACATTACTTTCGTTTTGGAGATGCTAATCTTCATACCATAGTCCTTACATTTCTGATCTAGCTCTGAAATATTACTTTGCAAACTTTCAATCGAATCTGCCATCACAACTAAGTCATCCGCATATGCAAGACTGCTTACTTTGTGTTCACATATCTTAATCTCACCCAGCCAGTCTATTGTTTTCAACACATGATTCATAAATAATATGAACAACAGTGGAGACAGGTTGCAGCCTTGTCTTACCCCTGAAACTACTCTGAACCATGAACTCAATTTACCGTCAACTCTAAGTGCTGCCTGACTATCCATGTAAAGAGCTTTAATTGCTTGCAAAAGTTTGCCTCCTATTCCATAATCTTGTAGAACAGACAATAACTTCCTCCTAGGAACCTGGTCATATGCCTTTTCTAGATCTATAAAGCATAGATACAATTCCCTGTTCCACTCATAACACTTCTCTATTATTTGCCGTAAGCTAAAGATCTGGTCCTGACAACCTCTAAGAGGCCTAAACCCACACTGATTTTCATTCAATTGGTCCTCAACCAATACTCGCACTTTCCTTTCAACAATACCTGAGAAGATTTTACCCACAACGCTGATTAAAGAGATACCTCTGTAGTTGTTACAATCTTTTCTGTTTCCATGTTTAAAGATTGGTGTGATTACTGCTTTTGCCCAGTCTGATGGAACCTGTCCCGACTCCCAGGCCATTTCAATTATCCCGTGTAGCCATTTAAGACCTGACATTCCACTGTATTTGATGAGTTCCGACTTAATTTCATCCACCCGAGCCGCTGTATTGCACTGCAATCTATTGATCATTTTTTCCACTTCCTCAAATGTGATCCTATTTCCATCATCATTCCTATCCCATTCTACCTCGAAATATGAAACATTACTGATCGCATTTTCACCTACATTGAGCAACTCTTCAAAATATTCCCTCCATTTGCCCAAGGCATCCACAGGATTCACCAGCAGTTTTCCTGACCTGTCCAAAATACTTGTCATTTCCTTCTTACCTCCCTTTCGAAGACTGCTAATTACACTCCAGAATGGTTTTCCAGCAGCATGACCCATAGTCTCCAACCTGTTTCCAAAGTCTTCCCACGATTTCTTCACGGCTAAATTTGAGCAATAAAACACTCGATGTTGCTCACAGGATAACCTCCTCAATGGCGAACCCCCGAAACGAACCACACAACATGAACGGACGTGGCTTGGATAGTTGAAACCCCTACTCAGCTTTGACGTCCTGGGTCGGTGAACCACGAAGAAGTTCGCAGCGGTCAGACAGCTCCACACGCGCTCCGACACTGCGCAGAGACCGCCAACGGACCCAGCCGACTGCACTGCGCGGAGACAACTTCCCTGGTCCGCAGCAAGCGACCGACTCGCCGCAGAATGCCGACAACATCTAAAATGGTCGTCAGTGGAAATAACGCCAACTACACACACAACCTGACAAACACACGAAGACCTGAACGTTACCCAACAGTGACTAAAGCCGTCGGCACACGGACCGTGCTGTCGAACGTTAACGTTGAGCGTGCCAAGTTCAACGTGCTGCTGAACGCTCAGGAACGATGCGACTTGTGCATACGGTACGTGGGCCCCAACGTGGTATACGCGATCGCAACGCACTCCAGCGGCAGTTGAGGGATGTTTCTACTTCGTAAATCACACTGTTTATTCAACGGGCGCGCTTAAAATTCCCACGTTAGCTCTATTAAAACGCACATTTCTCCCATCGCCCACGAAAAGGAAAGTACCATGTCCAATCAATAAGGACAGAGACATATAAAAGTTCCATTACAAACAGGGGGGCACCAATTTGGAATACTTCTCCGCATAAGATAAACATTATTTTATCATTCCCACATTTTAGTAAAAACTCAAGGTCATTCTTACTTAATCACTGTTCCTACCCAGTAGCAGAATCTTTGCAACATGTGAATTACGAAGCGTAAAAGAAAAAGGAGAAAAATATCTTTATACAAGTAGAGCAAGCTGTCCTGTAGATTAAGCCAATCGAACAAAGTATATACTTGTATTAAACTAATGATAAATTATCATAACCTAATAAAAACGCGAATGTTAGGATATAAAATATAGTAGTGTCAAGACGCGAACCTCCGCCCACCACTCAAATCAATAGTAGACTGCGACGCTACTCACTACGCTAAACTAACAAAACCCAAAGCGTTAGAAATCAAAGTATGTTACCGTTGCAGAAAACCTTGTCGTAGATGTGTTACTAATTGAAATTTAATTATAACAAATTGTACCAAGAACAATGCGTTTTGGCTGGATCTTCCGTGTGTCGCTGCCTTCAAATAGTCTACTCTCATAATACGCAAGTTACAACAATTCTTTTGCCATAATTATGATGTTTCTTGTTATTTTATTGGAACGAATCTCACAGTTATCTACGGGTTCTCCAGTGATTCTGAATTGGCTGGTGCTCAGAAACGGCATATATACATATAATCCTGAAATGAATGCCAATATGGCGCCTCACAACTGTGTAGTGAAGGGAGACGGCGTGCGTGTGACGTAGGTGGCGTTGTGCCATCTCATTGGTCAACGCTCAGACGCACGCTCAGAGTATATGACAAGCCAGATATTGCTCTGCACGTTCGGAAAGACTCCCGAACGTGCTATTCCACGCTGTGACGTCAGAAACTCGGCACGCTCAACGCTCAACGTTCGGATGCACGGTCCGTGTGCCGACGGCTTAAGCACACACGAAGACAAATCGGGAGTCGATGCACACACACACACACACGCACACACACAGCCGACTCACGAATGATCGGCGAACCAACACGCGTACGACCGTCCGACGATCCACCAAGACCGTGGCAAAGCTCAAGTGATGCGTGGCGGCAATGGTCGGGCGAGCCATGTCGACGCAGACCTCACTGCTGCCCCAACCCGACTGTACTTGGGACGCATTGCAACTCCCCGACTGGGAGGTCTGGACTGCGCTCCAGACGCGTTCCATCTGACTGGCAGACGCGACCCGAACTGGCAACCCGAACTGCCCTACGACAGACGACAACCGGGAAGTAACAGCAGTCAAGCAAAGATATCACGAGAGGCTCAAAAATGGCTCTCAGCACTATGTGTGTGTGCGTGTGGTTTGAGGTTTTCGGGCGCTAAACAGCATGGTCATCAGCGCCCAAACGCATAGAAACAGGAACACATGCAGTGAAGGGACGAAGACGGACACCGAACAAGGAGAACGGCTAAAAGACATAGACCTGACGCAGTTACAAATCCTCACATACAGAGGCAAAACAAGAGGAGAAGAAACGCACTAAAAGAGGAAAGGAAACACAAGGAAAAGAGAACAGAAATCGAAGTGAAACAAGTAGGTAATCGTGACTGGCGGACCTCTTACCTACAGCCTGGGTGAGCCAGTCACCCAGCAGCACATTAAAATCCTCTCCCTAAAATCCGAGGCAACAAATTGGACAGGACACAAAACTGTAAGACCTTAACCACAGCCGTTGCGTCGTCTTGCAAAATAGAGGGCAAATCCGGTGGCAAGGAAACCACCGCCCTCTGGTCAGAGAATAAAGGACAGTCAAGTAAAATGTGGTGGACCGTAATCTGGACGCCACAAGCACTGCAGATTGGGGATTCCTCCCACCGGAGTAAAAAACCGTGCGTTAAGGGACTGTGCCCGATGCGGAGGCGAGTGAGGAGAACCTCATCCCGCCTGCATGACTGGTAGGACGTACGCCATGGCCGCGTGGTGGCCTTGACCAGACGCGGCTTATTTTCACCGACTGCCAGCATAACACGAAAACGCAAAAGGGAGGTAACAGCATGGAGGCGGACGGCACATTCAACAACGTGAGGGAGGGAACGTGCATCTTGGGCAGCCACATCCGCCAGTTCGTTTGCCCTAATTCCCACGCGCCCCGGCACCCAGCAGAAAGAAACCTCCTTCCCCTGCCGTTGCAGGTGGAGTAGGGCATCATGGATGTTCTGGACGACCGTATCCGCTGGGTACAAGTGTTGCATAGTCTGAAGGGCACTCAGGGAGTCAGAACAGATGAGGAACTTAAGACTGGGAACACACCTCATCTGCTCCAATGCCCGCAAGATCGCAAACAATTCGGCATCAAAGATGGTAAACGCCGCAGGAAGCCGTAACTTGACGACTCGATCAGGGAAAACAACAGCACAACCAACAGAGTCTTCCTGTTTAGAGCCATCCGTAAATACTAGTACATGGTCGGGATGCTGGTTTAATGGGACTTAACATCTGAGGTCATCAGTCCCCTACAACTTAGAACTACTGAAAACTAACTAACCTAAGGACATCACACACATCCATGCCCGAGGCAGGATTCGAACCTGCGACCGTAGCAGTCGCGCGGTTCCAGCCTCAAGCGCCTAGAACCGCTCGGCCACAACGGCCGGCATTTTACGAGAGGGGACATATCGACACGCGCTGCTAGCGCGGTTCTCGGTCAGGCAAAGCAGCAACTCTGAGACAGTGTTAATTTACATTAACGTAGTGAGGTGGAATTACGTTAAAAAAAAGGGGTGTAAAATACATGATGGCGGGAACACCAGCCACGCACGGCTCAAAAAATGGTTCAAATGGCTTTGAATACTATGGGACTTAGCTTCTGAGCTCATCAGGCCCCTAAAACTTAGAACTACTGAAGGGGCTCCGGAAAGGTTCAAAATCATGAAAAGTTCAATTTTTACTTTTTTGCGTTTTCTGAATCTGCAGACTATTACCTTTTAATAGATATATAATTTATTCAATTCCGAAGACTACAATTTTTTTTGAAATGTGTTCTACATGGGCGTGACCCACTGTGGCGCTGTTAAACTGCTGACAAATGGTGTTATTATTAACGTCCGTGTTCATCAGGTACATTTTAGTGATGTGAGATAAAGTATGTGTTGTGGCTAACCCATTTTCAGAGACTTAGCAGCACCTGAACTGTTGAAAAAGTGTATTCACGGAAAAACTCAAAACCCCAATGAAAGTGTAAATAGTGTTATATGGTCGAGAATCCCCAAGACTGTATTTGTTGGAATAGAAACACTTCACTTTGGTGTGTATGATGCTGTTGCGACTTTCAATGATGGCAACATTGTAAGGTGCAAGGTATTTAGAAACATGGGAATGAAGATAGGTTCTAACATGGTACGAGCGATGCTTGCTTTAGACAAGGAACGCCTTCGGGCTGCAGACAGGGCTGTAAAGAGTCTAGAAATACAAGCAAGAGTAAACAGGAGGAGGAACAAGAGGAAGCTGGAGGAGGAGTTTGCAGAGGATGAACATAATCCATCCTATGGACCTGGAATGCACTAAAAAGTTAATCCAATCTTTGTCGCTCGATTCCCAAAACTTTTATCTTCTCATACTAATTACATGTTTTCTAAGGATTTTCCTAACATATTTTTTTCAAACTTTCAATAAATGTTACACAGTACCTTCTGCATAATTTAACACAGCCTTTTTTCCAAAAAACTGTATATTTTTGAATATATAAATAAAAAATTGCAAAAAAAGGTTGTGAATTTTCATTACAATTGAAAAAAGAATCATCTTTAATAACTGAACTAAAATTTTGTAAAATCCCTGTGTTAAGTTGTAGCCCATATTCCAATAAATAATCTGTAAAAAATTCAACTTCCTACCTCAAATACTTTGTGAGGAAAGATGTAATTTATAAGCGTTATTGGCTCTGAGAACTATGGGACTCAACTGCTGAGGTCATTAGTCCCCTAGAACTTAGAACTAGTTAAACCTAAGTAACCTAAGGACATCACAAACATCCATGCCCGAGGCAGGATTCGAACCTGCGACCGTAGCGGTCTGGCGGTTCCAGACTGCAGCGCCTTTAACCGCACGGCCACTTCGGCCGGCCATAAGCGTTATTTTAACATTGCAAGTATAGGGCGTTCCGGAGCCCCTTAAAACCTAACTAACCTGGGGACATCACACACATCGATACTCGAGACAGGATTCGAACCTGCGACCGTAGCGGTCGCGTGGTTGCAGACTGTAGCACCTAGAACCACTCGGCCCCCCGGTCGACCACGCGCGGCTCACACTGTGCGAAAGCTCACTGATTACAGATTCGAGAGCATTACCAAAGATATCGCTGTGTGAGTTATTTTTAAAATAACTGCATGTTGTGATATTAACTCTACGTGAATTTTGTATAAGCGATGTACTTGTAAGTAGGCTGTTTATGTTTTCTTAGTGGCAACGTTACGTAGCGCTCAGTATGAAAATCGCTGGCTGTGCTGTGTGCAATCTGTGGCTAGTTAGCATTGTTGTCTGCCATTGTAGTGTTGGGCAGCTGAATGTTAACAGCGCGTAGCGTTGCGCAGTTGGAGGTGAGCCGCCAGCAGTGGTGGATGTGGGGAGAGAAATGGCGCAGTTTTGAAATTTGTAAAAATGGATGTCATGAACTGCTATATATATTATGATTATTAAGGTAAATACATTGTTTGTTCTCTATTAAAATCTTTCATTTGCTAACTATGCCTATCAGTAGTTAGTGCCTTCTGTAGTTTGAATCTTTTATTTAGCTGGCAGTAGTGGCGCTCGCTGTATTGCAGTAGCTTGAGTAACGAAGATTTTTGTGAAGTAAGTGATTTGTGAAAGGTACAGGTTAATGTTAGTCAGGGCCATTCTTTTGTAGGGATTTCTGAAAGTCAGATTGCGTTGGGCTGAAAATATTGTGTGTCAGTTTAAGCTCAGTCCTGTATAATTTTTCAAAGGGGACGTTTCATACTGTTTGTTACTACGATTGCTTGCTCCACTTAACCGCCTCGTAAGCAGGAGAGGAGCCTCGGAAGGTGACCTCGAGCCTCGTCTCCCGGAAGGGCGTGAAGAGGCGGTGCTTGCTTACCATTGCCAGTGGCGTAATCGTTCGCGGCAGCGCCCTCGCCCCACGGTGTCGGCTGCAGGAGACGCTGCGGTGTAATTGGTGGCTGAAACTGCAGGCGACCTGATAGCGGGCGATACTGCAACCCTCCCCTCCCAACTTGTAAGGGACGTGGAGGGGGAGGGTCTGTGCAGTGGACAGGATGAGGCTTGGCGCTCGGTTGCAAGACCCAAGTTTCACACGGAATTTGCAGTCTCCCCTCCACAACGGCCAAAGGCCGGTCACGTGATTCCACCCCCCCATGGACGGGAGGCGGGGCGTGACTGCCAGTGCTCCTATTCAGCAGTTTGCTGAGAGCGACTGTATGGAAAATGTGGTGTCACCGCCAGACACCACACTTGCTAGGTGGTAGCTTTTAAATCGGCCGCGGTCCGCTAGTATACGACGGACCCGCGTGTCGCCACTGTCAGCAATTGCAGACCGAGCGCCGCCACGCGGCAGGTCTAGAGACAGATCCTAGCACTCAGCCCAGTTGTACAGCCGACGTTGCTAGCCATGGTTCACTGAGGATTACGCTCTCATTTGCCGAGATGATAGTTAGCATAGCCTTCAGCTACATTTGCTACGACCTAGCAAGGTGCCGTATTCAAATGATATTGAGATTCTTTTAATGTATCATCAAGAGCGATGTTCTACAAATGTGGATTAAAGTTAAGTATTCCAGAAGCTACGTACTTTTCTTTATAGCATTCATTACGTATCCTGTTTCAGACCTCACGCCAGCCTGCGTGAGTTTAAGCGCGTGCCTTTCGGCTTCCTCTCATTGTGTCTAGGCTGTCTTGTCTAGACACAACAGAAAATATTGACAGTTCAATAATTATTGTATCCTATTTGAGCAGCAAATGGAGAAAATGTTGGAAACTCATTCTTCAGCCGACTGTAAAACTCTGAAAAGTCATATCCCATGTATTGCCAAACTATGCATTAAATGTTATATTAGCCCAAGGCACGGATATATTATGAACATAGTGCTTGAAGTATGTAGAATAAAATCTCACAAAAACACCAGCAGACAGCAACTTCAATAAAGAAACGAAACGAACAATAAACTGTTTGCATCTGCTAAATTTTATGTACAAAAAAATAGCCAACTCGTTACAGCACGTTAAAGTGGAAATTTCACAAACTTAAGCCTTTTTAATTGCCGTACACGAAATTAAAGCCGACTCCTTCGCATATTTTGTCACAGACATTTTATTTTGAGCAATAAAAACATCACAGTAGAAACTCGTGTTCGCTACACACGAAAGTTAATAAGAAAAAAAATATTTATTTCCAGAAACAAAACGGAAAAAGAGTGCAAACTTTTGTTAAGTCACTTAATCTTCTAGGCTCTTTTTGACCTGTACGTTTTTAAACAACTCGTAGTAAAAACCTGAAAAGAATCTGTGCAATCTGGTTGTAGTGCACTTTGCTGGTTTTGCTTACAGACACAAAGCAGGCGAGAGTGTGTTTGTTTTCTGGCGGGAAAGGCAACATAGTACACTCAAGTAACACCAGGAGCGCTGGCAGTCACGCCCCGCCTCCTGTACAGGTGGAGGTGGAATCACGTGACCGGCGTGTGGCCGTTGTGGAGGGGAGACTGCAAATTCCGTGTGAAACTTGAGTCTTGCGTGCTCTTGGTTGGGGGCAGAGCAGACCAACCCACTACCCGACAGTCCATCCTGCGACCACGAGGGAAACTGCCCTGGAAAAGCAGCGCACGTCGCATCCAACGCCACTGGTAGACAGGTAGGAGCATGGTGGGTGCCGCAGGGACGACGACGACTACTCGACGGTGACGGCGTCGATGTCTGTGGGAGAGGCGACCTGCGGCGTTGGTGGCAACGGCGTCCCAGGAAGGCGGACGGAGGCTTCCATCGGTGCGACGACCGCGTGTGGAGGCACCAGCTCGGCAAGCTGCGTAGGAGGCTGCGCTAGCCGGCCTACGGTGACCGAGCGGTTCTAGGCGCTTCAGCCCGGAACCACGTGACCACGTGACTGCTACAGTCGCAGGTTCGAATCCTGCAAAGGCCATGTATGTGTGTGATGTCCTTAGGTTAGTTAGGTGTAAGTAGTTCTAAGTTCTAGGGGACTGACGACCTCAGAAGTTAAGTCACACAGTGCTCAGAGCCGTTTGAACCATTTTGAGGCTGTGCTGCGGCGGACGGATGTGGCTGCTTCACGGCGGCCGGACGTCGTGCAGTGAAGAAATCTGAAACAGTCGGATCTGCGGCAGGATCACTGAATTCACGTGACCGTGGCTGATTTTGGTGCGAACCTGCAATGCCAAGGATACCTGCGCCCTGCCAGCTGTTCTGAGAACAACGCCGGATGCCCATAAATGTGGCTCGTTGTAGCCACGATATTGAACTCTGACGTTCGGGATTAAACGCCATGGACACGTCTGAAGCTGGATCGGAGTGGTAAGAACGAAGCAAACGCAGCAATGTCCGATGGCATCTCACATGCAAACGATCCGCGAACCTGCGATGCCGAGGATACATGCGCCCTGCCAGCTGGTCTGAGAACAACGCCGGATGCCCATAAATGTGGCTCGTTGTAGCCACGATATTGAACTCTGACGTTCGGGATTAAACGCCATGGACACGTCGGAAGCTGGATCGGAGTGGTAAGAACGAAGCAAACGCAGCAAAGTCCGATGGAATCTCACATGCAAACGATCTGCTGTCGAAATGTCAGAAGCAGGCGAAGTACGATGTAGAGATGGATCGTTCCCGAACCAACGGGTCTAAAGTACAAGATGAACGGAACGAGCGATGAACGAACTGTAAGGAACTGTCTTTCATAGTTCACTTCGGTCGCGGCTTTTCACTTACAGTTCCAGGGAACGGGAAACGGTCGGTCTCGTTCCCGCAACGGCACGTCGGCCGGTCTCGCTCCAGCCTCGGTCCCGTTCCTATCTGTCTGGGTCTCGCTCTGCCGGATTCGACCTTCTTCGCGTGGCCACCCGTCGCAGTTCCACTGCCCACTCCTCATAGTTCAGTATAGAGTTGTTACTTTCATCCGTTGCGCACGCCCATTCTAGATCTGTTTCAAACTTTTTTGGAACTCTGAACTTCTGGTTCTTTTCGTATTCAACGTCCATGACCGCTACTTCAAATGTATTTTGTAATTACCTAAATTACATAAAATTACGCGGTATGTAATACATACATCTTTTCAGGTAACAAAACGGCGTATCAGTGTACTTCACTATTTCGATAAACAGAAGAAGAAATGTGATTCTTGAGTTTCTCCCGGCGTATTTGATAATCAAAATATCCACGGGTGTGCTGCCGGTCTATAGTGTCCAACGGGCACAATATTTGGGCGATCATACATGTCGCCATCATCAGGTGAACTGACGGACTGAGCTCCTGTGAACGTGCCGGCACGGAGATCCGTACGCTATGGCTGCTCGGAGGGAACTGGGTTCGGTCGCGGTGGCGGCCGATTTAAATACCCTCCGCCCGCGGCGCGCTCCCTCCACCGTCCGCGCCCCGCGCCACGGTCGCGCGGTGGAACAGATTGCGACGGCGTCTGAGATGACGTCGGTGTGATGGCTCTGTCCGCCGTGGTCGTCACAACTATACGTTTGCTCGATTTACTCTTGATTAACCCAATCGCTGGTTCCCAAGCCTTGCTAAGATTATAGCCACAGTCACGGTTTATGAGGTCGTCATTGGTGCGATTTTCGATGGCCTCTCTAACAACGCTGTCCCAGTATCTCGACGTCTGTACCAGAATCCTCGTGCGGTCATACTCCATGGCGTGATTTTCCGACAAACAATGTTCAGCAACCGCCGACTTGCTCGGATACATCAGTCGAGTGTGCCTCTGGTGTTCACGGCATCGATCCTCGACGGTACGCAATGTCTGACCAATATACGACTTGCCACATTGACACGGAATCTGGTACACGCCGGCCTTCCTCAAACCGAGGTCATCTTTGGCGCTCCCCACGAGTGCACGAGTTTTATTTGGAGGACAAAACACAGTTCCGACCTGGTGTTTCTTCAGAATTTCCCCGAGAGTGCGCCTGTGTATGGAATAAATGCAGTGCCTACCTCCTCCCTCGTGACTTCATCCATCTCAACAGGTTGTGCTGCAGTGGTTGGGCGGAGAGCACGTTGAATCTGCCACTCTGAGTACCCATTTTTTCTCGAAATACAGTTCTCAGGTGTTCCAATTCCTGGGGTAGACTCTCTGCGTCAGAGATAGTGCGCGCCCTATGTACTAGAGTTTTAAGTACCCCGTTCCTCTGTGAAGGGTAGTGGCAGCTGTCTGCGTGCAAATACAGATCAGTGTGCGTTGTCTTCCGATACACCCCATGACCTAGGGTGCCGTCAGCCCTTCTCTTGACCAATACGTCAAGGAAAGGTAATTTACCCTCCGTTTCAGTCTCCATAGTGAATTTGATGTTGGGGTGTATGGAGTTTAGATGCGTAAGGAAGTCAAGGAGTTTATCCATACCATGTGGCCAGATGACGAAAGTGTCGTCCACGTAACGGAAAAAGCAAGTAGGTTTCCATACGGATGACGACAGGGCTTCCTCCTCGAAGTTCTCCATGTACAAATTCGCTACCACTGGTGAGAGTGGGCTACCCATGGCGACTCCCTCCGTTTGTCCGTAGTATTCTCCATTAAAAAGAAAATACGTGGAAGTCAAGACATGCCTAAAAAGTTCAGTGGTCTTCTCGTCAAACTTCTGACTAATCAATTCTAGTGACTCTCGAAGGTGTACCCTCGTAAACAAGGAAACGACGTCAAAACTCACCATGATATCTGACTCATCCAACCTGAAGCTATCAAGGCGTTAAACAAAATCCACGGAATTACGGATGTGATGAGGGCATTTACCCACATAAGGACTTAATATTCCCGTCAGGTATTTGGCCAACAAATATGTAGGTGCCCTGATGTTGCTGACAATGGGGCGCAATGGTACCCCCTCTTTGTGAACCTTCGGGAGTCCATATAGTCTAGGCGGTACCGGACCTTGGGGTAACAATTTCTTAGCGTCACCCTCCGGTAAATCTGCGTCCTTGAGAAGCGCCCTCGTCTTGTTCTCCACCTTCTTTGTAGGGTCAACGCTGATCTTCCGGTAGGAATCGTCATTTAGCAGGCTCTGCATCTTATCAGTGTAGTCCTTATGGGAGACAACAACTGTAGCATTGTCTTTGTCAGCCGGTAAGACAACAATTTCAGAGCACTCCCTCAGATCAGAAGAAATGCTTGGAAAAAGGCAAGATTGTGTGTTATTACACATGCAAAGGAAGTCGGTACGGAACACAAGAGTGGCCATTTTCCGTCTTTTTTTTTTTTTTTGATCCAAGGTAAAAGAGCATATTCATTGTTATGGAAGGTGGACCGACTTACAACCGAATGAATTGAGCGTTTGGTGTCACACTTTGTAAAGAGAATATGATGACTCCTACAATATTATTTCAGTGGTACAGGGTGGCGCACGAAAAATCGGCCGCTAGTACTAGACTGCTCATTGTCTCCTACCATTCGTCATCTATTGTTTCGAAGTTGTTGTTTCCATTAGTTTATTTTTTATTTTTTCACTGCCTAATTATTACATGTTTATCTATTCTGCTCACAGCAGTCAACAAATCCTGCGTAACTGGCGAACAGTCTGTACTCGTGCCGGTTTTTCGTGCGCCACCTTATGTTAATTTACTGCGATCAGCCACATAACGCTACAGTTGGCTAAACGAGAGGTTTCGCAGAATCACGAAAATTACAAGTGTGTGACAATTCTGTTATGAATAAAAATGCTGTACTCCAGGGCAGTGGCAAGTGCCCCCTCTTGGCATCTTCCATCTTCAGTCACCTATGATACTAATTTTCAATTTTTCATAATAACCACATACCAAGCACAATGAACGGTGAACGAATAAAAATGAACGGTTCCCAAAACAGAGCGATCACCAGTGGACTAGTTCCCAAGGATGAACGAGTTTGCCCATCTCTAGTACGATGTGAAATCGGAAACATCAGTAATGTGTCTTCACGGGAATGTAGATTTGACATTTGCGTCTTGAACGTTCGAACGAAACGTTCGGCCTCGCCGTTAGGCTGTGGGGAGAATGGTGCTGTCCTGACATACTGTTTACCAATATGTTTGAAAAATTGTGCAAATTTCTTGGAAGAAAATGGAGGTCCTTTGCCGGAAACGACGGTTGGTGGCGACTCTTCGAGAGAAAATATAGACGGGAGCGTATTGATGGTGCTGGCAGCTTTCGTCGAATGCAATCGAATAACAAAACGGTATTCGTTGTAGACGTCAGCGGTAATCAGCCAACATGAAGGGGCCAGCATAGTCGATATGGAAGCGTTGTCATGAAGTATCAGAATGTGGCCAGGAGAAAAAAATCCTGGTGCGGAGCGGCCTGATTGTCGACTCAAGCGTGACATTGTGCCATCAGACGCTTTGTTTGCTTTTCTAAGCCAAGCCACGTTCTATGTTGGCGCGCCAGATGCTTAGTGCGAACTGCCCCCCAGTAACCTCCATGTAGAAGACCTAACACCTGCTGTTGACTGACGCGGGTATTAACACTCTTGTCTGTTCGTTAGTCGTGTGAAGCAGAGTCACATAATTTCGAAGAGATGAATTGTTGTGGTGCACCAAGTAAAGATTGACAGTTTTTGAACTATATGAAATAAAATAGTCAAAACTTCTGAACGGTTGCGTTAGAACCTTTAAACTCCACGGTTCGCCGCGGGACAGGATGGTAATTGGTATGCACTGTATCGTTTCGTTCGGCAAGGATGGCGACTTTCATTTGGATGGGTTAGTCAGTAAGCAAAACTGGCGCATTTGGGGGTCTGAGGTTCCGCATTTCACGATCGAGAAGTCTTCTGCACCGTCAACGGGTGACTGTGTGGTGTTCATTGACTAGTCACAGAACAATCGGTGCGATATTCCTTGATGGTACGTTGACTACCGATCGGTACGTGAAGGTTTCGGAAGAAGATTTCATCCCCATTACTCAACCTTGAGCAAGCAGTAAAGGAAACAAAAGAAAAGTTCGGAGTAGGTATTAAAATCCATGGAGAAGAAATAAAAACTTTGAGATTCGCCGATGACATTGTAATTCTGTCAGAGACAGCAAAGGACTTGGAAGAGCAGTTGAACGGAATGGATGGTGTCTTGAAGGGAGGATATAAGATGAACATCAACAAAAGCAAAACGAGGATAATGGAATGTAGTCGAATTAAGTCGGGTGATGCTGAGGGAATTAGATTAGGAAATGAGACACTTAAAGTGGTAAAGGAGTTTTGCTATTTGGGGAGCAAAATAACTGATGATGGTCGAAGTAGAGAGGATATAAAATGTAGACTGGCAATGGCAAGGAAAGCGTTTCTGAAGAAGAGAAATTTGTTAACATCGAGTATAGATTTAAGTGTCAGGAAGTCATTTCTGAAAGTATTTGTATGGAATGTAGCCATGTATGGAAGTGAAACATGGACGGTAAATAGTTTGGACAAGAAGAGAACAGAAGCTTTTGAAATGCGGTGCTACAGAAGAATGCTGAAGATTAGATGGGTAGATCACATAACTAATGAGGAAGTATTGAATAGGATTGGGGAGAAGAGAAGTTTGTGGCACAACTTGACCAGAAGAAGGGATCGGTTGGTAGGACGTGTTCTGAGACATCAAGGGATCACCAATTTAGTATTGGAAGGCAGCGTGGAGGGTAAAAATCGTAGGGGGAGACCAAGAGATGAATACACTAAGCAGATTCAGAAGGATGTAGGTTGCAGTAGGTACTGGGAGATGAAGAAGCTTGCACAGGATAGAGTAGCATGGAGAGCTGCATCAAACCAGTCTCAGGACTGAAGACAACAACAACAACAACCCAACCTGACTCTGATTTAGACAAGTTGTGGTTCATCCAAGGCGGAGCTCGACACTGTCGGAGCAGGATAGTGTTTGATGTCCTGTAGGAACGCTTTGGGGACCGCATTCTGGCTATGGGGTACCCAGAGGCCACTGGCATGGGCCTCGATTGGCCGCCATATTCTCCGGATCCACACACGTGCGAATCCTTTTTGTGGCTCTATATTTAAAGACAAGGTGTACAGCAATAACACCGAAACTATTGCTGAGCTGAAGACAGCCATTCTGGAGATCATCGACGGCATCGATGTTCCGACACTTCAGGGGTCACGCAGAATTTCACTATTCGTCTGCGCCACATCATCGCCAATGATGGCAGACGTACGGAACATGTCATAACCTAAATCCGAATACCTGTAGTGACGTTTACATGTTGAACAAAGTGTGTGCACGCCGAACTTTGTGACTAATTTACTTTTTCTTTTTCTACATCTACATCTACATTTATACTCCGCAAGCCACCCAACGGTGTGTGGCGGAGGGCACTTTACGTGCCACTGTCATTACCTCCCTTTCCTGTTCCACTCGCGTATGGTTCGCAGGAAGAACGACTGTCTGAAAGCCTCTGTGCGCGCTCTAATCTCTCTAATTTTACATTCGTGATCTCCTCGGGAGGTATAAGTAGGGGGAAGCAATATATTCGATACCTCATCCAGAAACGCACCCTCTCGAAACCTGGCGAGCAAGCTACACCGCGATGCAGAGCGCCTCTCTTGCAGAGTCTGCCACTTGAGTTTGTTAGACATCTCCGTAACGCTATCACGGTTACCAAATAACCCTGTGACGAAACGCGCCGCTCTTCTTTGGATCTTCTCTATCTCCTCCGTCAACCCGACCTGGTACGGATCCCACACTGATGAGCAATACTCAAGTATAGGTCGAACGAGTGTTTTGTAAGCCACCTCCTTTGTTGATGGACTACATTTTCTAAGGACTCTCCCAATGAATCTCAACCTGGTACCCGCCTTACCAACAATTAATTTTATATGATCATTCCACTTCAAATCGTTCCGCACGCATACTCCCAGATATTTTACAGAAGTAACTGCTACCAGTGTTTGTTCCGCTATCATATAATCATACAATAAAGGATCCTTCTTTCTATGTATTCGCAATACATTACATTTGTCTATGTTAAGGGTCAGTTGCCACTCCCTGCACCAAGTGCCTATCCGCTGCAGATCTTCCTGCATTTCGCTACAATTTTCTAATGCTGCAACTTCTCTGTATACTACAGCATCATCCGCGAAAAGCCGCATGGAACTTCCGACACTATCTACTAGGTCATTTATATATATTGTGAAAAGCAATGGTCCCATAACACTCCCCTGTGGCACGCCAGAGGTTACTTTAATGTCTGTAGACGTCTCTCCGTTGATAACAACATGCTGTGTTCGTATAGTTCAATAATTGTCACCCTGTATCTTCGCGCTAGAACGTTTCTCAGAGCACGACTAAACTTTGCGAATGTAAATTCTTAACAATTTCGAAGTGACTGGTCATGCCCCGTGCCTTGTGCGATTCGCTGTGAACCGATATAAAAAGGATCCAATGCTTGCTAATCAAAAGAATCAACATGTAAACAAGAACATTCTGATGATTAGAACGCCGCATCTGTGCCGACAGGTAAATAAGACAAAGCGTCGGTGTTTGTGTGTTGCGTCGTCGGACGATACAGTATTTCATACTGGTAATGTGACAATAACAGCGACCAACGTTGCAACTTTTGCGCCGTGTGCTCAGGAACTTGTTTCGACGGATGAAACTGGGCAGTGAAAAGCTTAAAGCCCTTAAAGCCCATGACCAGGAATAATTTTCTGCTGTGTAGGTAATGGTGAGGTTTGGTGATACCATACATTCAGCAGCTGACTCTAATTAATCTGAGAACTTATCAAAGTTCTGGAAGCAAATGCGACGAGGCGTTCTCTTTTGCCTATTTTGTGGTGTGAAACGTCCCCGATGTCATGGGACGATACATCGACTGCCAGCACAAGTAGTCAGAGCGGACCGTAGTGCGTAAGGTACGGTTGACGAAGCAATGCAATTTTCATTGTTTGGAGGGCTTGGTCCATTGGGACGGAACATTTTTACGTCTGACGCGATTCAGAAGCGTGGCTGTTTGCGCCGCATTGGGAATGAACTTTATGTCGTAACTCAATTTTCCAAGAACCCCTGGCAGTTCACGTAAATTCTTAGAAAATGGCAACTGCTGAATTACTTGCAAATGTTTCGTCGCAGGACGAGTGCCATTGGCGCCGATGATATGTCCTAAGTATTCAATAATTTTGTTGAAAAAAGAACAGTTCTTCAATTTATATTTGGCGCCCACTCAATGAGAACTTGAAAAACACATTCCGAATTTTAAGGTGCTTTTCCAGTGTTTCTCCGCAAAAGATTACGCGGTCAAGGCAATTAAAACGAGAAGGCCCCCTGGACGTTACTTTTTCGAGAAATTTTTGAAGCAACACAAGTGCGGAAGCACTGCAGGAAGGTAGGTGTTGGTATTCAAACAAGCCCACATGAGTATTCACAATCAATATTTTTTTTGTGAGACCTGAGTTTCTCCTGGCGTATACAACTTTCAAATAACTTGCGGGAATTCAGCCAGGTAACACTTTCAGCGACCGCCGATATTTCGGCGGGAGAACACCCCGCCATTTTCAAGGCGGTAGGGAGAATTTGAATGTCTTTCTAGAACATCTGAACTCGATCCACCCGAACATTCGTTTTACGATGGAGGTGGAAGAGGATGGTTGCCTTCCCTTTCTCGACGTGTTGGTTAGGAGGAAGGACGACGGATCATTGGGACATGCAGTCTACAGGAAACGTACTCACATCGACTTGTACTTCCAAGCTAATAGTTGTCACCATTCGGCTCAGCGTGAAGGGGTACTTCGTACCTTGGTACACAGGGCACATGTCGTTTCTGACGCTGAGACTTTGTCAGCTGAGCTGTCCCATCTTGAAGTTACATTTCGTCAAAATGGTTACAGTGATAGACAGATTGAACGTGCGTTGCGCTATCGACCAACTGTACATCGGGTGATTGATGATAATTCTGAGTCAACACCTAAGTCTACTGCCTTCTTGCCTTACGTAGGAAACACGTCCAATAAGATCGGTCGTATTTTACGGAAATACGATGTGAAATGTGTTTTCCGACCTCCATCTAAAATTAGAGCACTTTTGAGTTCCGTTAAGAATGATCTAGGACTGCGTAAGGCGGGTGTATATCGTATTCCTTGTAGCTGCGGCATGGCATATATTGGTCAAACTATCAGGACCGTGGAGGACAGATGTACTGAGCATAAACGGCACACACGATTACAGCAGCCAAATAGATCTGCTATTGCCGAACATTGCTTGGATACTGGTCACCCCATGTTATATAGTAACACCGAGATACTGGCATGCACGTCCAGCTATTGGGACAGTGTGATTAGGGAGACAGTTGAGATTAAATTAGCGAGCAACCTCGTTAACAGGGATGGAGGTTTCTGTTTAAACTCTGTTTGGAATCCGGCTCTCTCCCTTGTCAAAAAACAGAGGAACAGAGTCAATGCTGCCTCACCTGCGAATTCATAGTCTCACTATCGATAGCTCTGACTTTGGTCATCTTTGGTGGCACTAGTGTTCAGTGTATGTGTGTGTGTTATCTTTCCTGCTTCGGTCCGAGAACCGAGGTATTAAATTTGCATGTACGCCGCCTTCCGTTGCAGTTTGCCTTGAAAATGGCGGGGTGCTCTCCCGCCGAAATATCGGCGGTCGCTGAAAGTGTTACCTGGCTGAATTCCCGCAAGTTATTTGGAAATTTTTTTTTGCCTGCGCGTCCAATGGCAATTCAAGATAGGCTTCCGCAAGAGCAATTTTTTTGGAAGAGCTCTCCTCCCGCTAGGCAATCCAAAATTTCCTCTATATGTGGTATCTATGACTGTCTGTGAACTTACCGTGCGCTTGAAATCTGACAAACACAAATCTTCCCATGTGTCTTACAAATGGTAACTAAGGGCGATGCCAACTGACTTGTTGAAATAGGTTTTAATACACCAACGGATTCAGGTCTCCCAATTTCTGTAGCCACGTCGTCGAGTAATGCATGCGGTACAGGACGTGCGTCGCACTATTTGGGATGCACATTAGCTTTCAGCGTAATGTGAGCGCGAAAATCTGTTGCAAGTCCTGGAATGCCGTCGAATAGATGTTGATACTTCTCACAGGGTTGTTGAAATGCGACGTGGGGAACTTTTGTGTCGATGGCATTCACATTATATTGACTGATACTATTTTTCTTTCTTTTCTTTTTTTATATATAAGATATATGTAAACTGAATGAGCCATAAACCAAAGACACCAAAAGTAAATTAACGAGTTGTTTTGAGGCAAGGATACATCCTTAAATATCTGTATGAAAAAAGTAAGATATACGCTCTTCATTTATCATTTATCAAGTCATGCATCTTCACCCTTTTGTTTCGGGAAATGGTAATGTACGGATGTATGCTTGAATCAGTCGTAGCAGCATTTTTAAAATGTTTATTTTGACCGTTCATTAAAAGTGTTATAAAATGTTTTTAGAAAAGGAATATTTATTCGCACGGTTATAAGTTCAACTCCTATCCATCCACCATTTCGCTCGCCCCCGAGATCCTGCATCAAGAGGTCCGGTGCAGACAAGAATGATTAACGCCGTATCTGGAGGAGCATTCCTGCATCCACATTCTCGCTCTCAAAACTAAACACAGTGGAATTAATGTGAAGGTAATGACTCAGACTTGATAGGCGCCTGTTGTTCTTCGTTTACTTATACCTAAAATATTGTGCTTCGTGTGTTTAAGAACTTACAGACAGATCGACAATTTCATTGGTTGCGATGATTATTTGGTACCGCACGCTACTGGAAGCTGCAGTAGATAATGCAAATTATGTTTTTTGACCTTGAATGTAATGATATACAAGGACTGTTGATATTGGTATCAGTTTAAGTTCACCCAAGATTGCGCACAGATTCATAAATTACCTTCATAATTTTCTCAACTTTCTTACCAATCAGTTTTTCCAATTATTCAAGCTATTATTAATCCAATTCCATATCCATTTTTCTCTGTGCAATTTCGTACGTTTAAAGGACGGCGCCGAACGAAATACGAACAGAAATTTCAATTGTTGAGACAAAAATATTGAAATAAATGATTCATATTATTGTTACAAGGAACTAATGAAACTTTCATTGTATTTGTTACACGTCCACGAGATTGGGAATGATAAAACCACACAAAGAGCAAGTTAAAATTAAATTCTGCCTACAAACGAGACGATCCAGGAATGCTCATTTCAGGAGTAAAGGTATGAGGTTGCTACATTGTATGCTTATAAGGCCGCGCTTGGTGCAGTCTCTCTGGCAGAAAATAATATCTTTTCCTCAAGTTAACATCCTTTTCGGAAAGACGAAAATTTCTACAGAGTCATTATTAAAGTGCAAGATAAGTCATTTAAAATTTATAAGACTGTGTCAGATAATAACCAGGTTCATTAGTGAATATGCAGCTAAACCTACTTTAATTAAAAGTAACGATGAAGACAAAATTTCATTTTTGAAAAATTTTATTCACGAAAGAGCCAAAGGAAATTGTCATTGTTGAAAATTCACTACAAAACGCAATATGCCACGATGTCGAAATCCGCGCTCGGTAACAGTTGAAGGTGACGTGAACTGGCCGATGGCAACCGAAACAACGAGGTTGGCGTCCCACTATCAGTAAATGATGACACTGGTAATATAACTAATCATGATGTCACTTTTATGACGCTCGATGAGTCAGTTTCTCAGCTATCACCGGGAAACAATTTTTCAAATAGTGAAACTGAAAAGCGCGACAGGGAAAATCACAAACGCCACAACAGGAGACAGTTCGTAAAAACAATGTAAATACTAGTGAGACACATAATTTGATACAACTCATTCAACAAATAACACAACAGTTTACAAAACAACAGGAATTTCAGGAAAGTATAACCCAACTTAAGGGTATGAGACAGCAGTTCACAAAACTTCAAGAAAATATAGCAAAACAGTTTACAGAGCAAAATCAGGCATTTAACGATTCCAAGAATAGTATTAGTCAACAGTTCAGTGAGGTGAGCAAACCTATACGCACTGAATTACCTTACGATCTATCTGGGAAGTTGACAGAGGTCGGTAAACAACTAAAACAAGAAGTTATTACCGACGGTAGTGGAAAAAGGCCGGCGTCACCTCCAAGTAGGCCGCCCCAGGGGAGGCATCACCCGAAAATACCGTTATCCAAGATGGCGGCCGTGACGCATGTACGTGACGTCACGTGAGGTCAACTGATGACTCGACTGACGTCAGCTGATAGTGCGAGTACCGTTATCCAAAAATGACGGGAAGATAGGTCAGCTGGGCTACCTCCACTAACCCAAGTCACCCCATCCTATGAACTCATGGGAAGTTTGAATTTTGGTCGGAAGATTGGTCATTTGAACTACCTATACTAACCTAAGAAAATGGTGGGAGAGAAAGGGCAGTTGGGCTACCTCCACTTCCCTAACTCACCTCTTCCTAGAAACTGGACATTAGTTTTTATTTAAACAATTAGATACGGTACCACCATCAATTGTGCTAGGCATCCTTTTGGACAATTTTGCAGACGGGAGTTGGTATGTTGTCGCCCCCACTAGAGGTTGCTCATATAATTCAAATATAATTTCTATAAATTTCTTTAAATTTGTTTAAATTTCTAAAAATTTCCTTAAATTTGTACAGTTTTTTTTTAAATTTGTGTAAATTTTCTTAAATTTATTATTTACCTACAGTATTAGTTTCGTGTTACCGCTACAAGAGGCTGAGATATCGGTTTTCTGCGTTTATTACATGCACTGGATATATGTCTTTATTTAAACAATCAGATACACAACCATCATCAATTGTGTTCGCCATCCACATTGAAAATGTGCTTGAATTCTGCTGAGGGGTGGCGGGGGTGGGGGGGTGGGGGGGTTATTATTGAGTCGCCCTGACTAAAGGCTGCTCATTCAATTCAAATATAATTTCGTTAAATTTGTTTAAATTTCTTTATATTTGTTTAAATTTTTACAGATTTTTTTTTAAATTTGCTTAAATTTATTATCTAACTACAGTATTAGTTCCGTGTTACTGCTACAAGAGGCTGAGATATCGGTTTTCTGTGTTTTTTACATGCGCTGGACATAAGTCTTTATTTAAACGATTAGGTACACTACCACAATCCTCTTCGTAAAAGTGGGATATAATTTTGCTGAGGGGAGAGTTAGTACAGTCTCGCTCCCACTAGAGGCTGCCCTTTCAATTCGAACATATTTTCTATAAATTTGTTTAAATTTATTGTATACATCATTAATGTCACGTTACCGTCACAAGAGGCTAGGATATCGATAGCTGTATTACATGCACTGGACATGAGTCTTTATTTAAACAATTATGCGCAGTACCACCAACAAAAGTGTTCTTGAAATTTGCTCTAACAGCTGATGAGAGCTAGTATCGTGTTTTCCATTCAATTCGAATATAACTGCTTTAAATTTATTATGTATACATCATTAGTTTCATGTTACCACCACAAGAAGCTGAGATATCGATAGCTCTATTACATACACTCATTAATGCTTGAAGAGTAACGGTACAGTCCTGCTTTGGCCAAGAGGCAACTGACCTACTTGACCGCTACTATAGCACTTTGTGATATGTCACGTTGTCGTCCAGCTGATAATAAGAACGACTAGCCTACTTTTACACACCCCGTTGACGTATGCCAGACACAAACACCAGCTAGCCAGACATGCCAAAGTGTGGAACCCGCTGATGTCTGCCAGACACAAACATTCACACTTTCTGTAAGAACACCCCGCCTGCTAGCCGTACATGCCTGCGTCACCCGAAGTCCTGTTTCCTTCTTTCACACCAAAATTCCTCCCCTCCAGACCACTGGCAAGGTGAGTGTTTTCTATCAGCCTAATAAAGTAGGTGAGATCCGTAATTCGATGTATGTAGGAAATGTGTTTGGATGAGCTTGAAAAATATTTGAAACTTGGTATTAGGAAGCATAGCGAACACCTTTTCTTGCCTACATGAATGAGCAGCCTCTAGTGGGGGTGACAACATACTAACCCCCTCAGCAAAATTCATGAACATTTTCAAAGAGGATGGAAAACAGATTTGATGTTGGTAGTGGCTCTAATCGTTTAAATAAAGACTTATGTGCAGCGCATGTAATACAGCTATTAAAACACCGGTTTACGTGTAAGGAGTGACGAGCTTTGTCTTCACATGATAAAACGGAGAAATTTAGTATTTAGGAGCGCTGAAAGTTTTTAGTAAATTATGCTAACGTGAGGATGGAAATTTTTTTTAAGTAGAAATGTATAGTGTTACATGTTTAGAACTCTTTAGACCTGGAAATGTTTCTCAAAGCTGAATATCATGGTAGAATGATAGATGCAATGAAATAATAATAAAGTGATTGGAAAGATGTAACACAGAATGTAAATTATTATTATTCAGTCAAGCATGTAGCAAAAAAATGGCTCTGAGCACTATGGGACTCAACATCTTAGGTCATAAGTCCCCTAGAACTTAGAACTACTTAAACCTAACTAACCTAAGGACATCACACACACCCATGCCCGAGGCAGGATTCGAACCTGCGACCGTAGCAGCCCCTCGGTTCCGGACTGCAGCGCCAGAACCGCTAGACCACCGCGGCCGGCCTTGTAGCAGGATGATGGATTTTTTTTTTATTGAAGTGCTTAGTTATAAGTTTTGTAGTGAAGTGTTATATGTATACAGCTGGATTACTTGCTTTAATAGCGATTCAATGCTTGGAGATGTTATTAATTGTATCGATTGAAGGAGCTGTGAAGAATACATGCATGGGTCCGCTAGCATCATTTATGTTGTTCCTGTTTTGGAGACACCACGGCCCTGCCGGACTTCGCTGTGTCCAGCTAGCTGGTGTTTGTGTGCGGCATACACCAGCAGGGTGTGTAAAAGTAGGCTAGTCGTTCTTATTATCAGCTGGACGACAACACGACATATCGCAAAGCGCTGTAGTAGTGGTGAAGTAGGTCAGTTGCCTCTTGGACAAAACAGGACTGTACTCTTACTCTTCAAGCATTAATCAGTCATTGTAATAGAGCTATCGATATCTTAGCCTCTAGTGGCGGTAACATCAAACTAATTTTACATCAATTTAAAGAAATTATATTCGAATTGAATGGAAAACACGATACTATCTCTCATCTGTTGTTAGAGCAAATTTCATGGACACATTTGATGGTGGTACTGCTTATACTTGTTTAAATAAAGACTTATGTCCAGTGCATGTAATACAGCTATCGATATCCCAGCCTCTTGTGACGGTACCATGACACTAATGCTGTATATAATAAACTGAAGCAAATTTATAGAAAATATATTCGAATTGAATGAGCAGCCTTTAGTGGGGGCGATACAATACTAACCCCATCCCCCTTCAGCAAAATTCAAGAACATTTTCAACGAGAATGGTGAACACAATTGATGTTGGTGCTGTATCTAATTGTATAAATAAAGGCTTATGTCCAGTTCCTAGGAAGAGGTGACTTAGGTTAGTGGAGGTAGCCCAACTGACCTATCTTCCTGCCATTTTTGGATAACGGTACTCCCATCATCAGATGACGTCAATCGCGTCATCACGTGACGTCACGTACATGCGTCACGGCCGCCATATTGGATAACGGTACTTAGGGGTGGCGCCACCCCTGGGGCGACCTACTTTGGAACAACGCCGGCCTTGTTCCACTGCTACAGACATAACCTGCAATATAAATACCGTACGTTAACGGAAATCCGTAGACGATAAACAGGAACAGCTTGCAGGTGAGTTACAAAGCCTTAGTGAAACATATTCTCAAATTCAGGAGGCGCAATCCCAAGTGAATGCGCCGGTAAAAAATACGACGGATGAAGTCAGCGAGTTGTGCAAAAACTACAGAAGTACAAAAGTTAAGTCGAAGAGTGGATCAGTTAAGTTTAGAGTCAAAATTTGCCAAACAATACAGCGATAAGATATGTGCAGATCTAAGGGAAATAAATGAAAAAGCTGAAGCCGGGATGCTGGATAAGGACAGCACCCTTGCTGAAAAGGTACTATCAGAGTGCAAGATTTTTGCAGGGACAGTAAATGAAGCTCTAAAAGAAAGTCAGTTTCTGGCTAGAACAGATTCAGGTTTAAAGGAAGCAGAAGAAAGGTTGCGAGGCAATATTGCTGAAACTACTGACATTACAAAACAACATTCTACAGAAATCAAACCATTGTTAGATACTTTTACTGGTTACCCACAACACGTGGCTAGCCCATCCAAGGAAAACAGCGAAGGTTGCAGAATGCAACAGCACGTGCTGGCAGCTGTAGCCGTCGAGCAAGCGCAGATACCATACGCTACGCAAGAAACGAACATAAACACGCCTGTCACCGACAGCGCGGCGTGTTTATCAAACGTACTTGCAGGTGAAGGATTACTTAGGCATCGACAGTTCCCGGTATTTACCTCTGAAGGCAAAAGAGCAAACCCCGTGGTCTTTATCAGAGCATTTCGAAATGTCTTACCTCGTATCTGGACCGAATCCCAGAAAATTAGATTTGTTGTTGGATACACACAGGGCGACGTTCTGCTACGGGCTACGGACATGGCGAAACGTTGCCACTACTGCGAACAGTTTGAGAGAGCCTGCTGGATGAATATTGGTCTGAGGCCGTACAAGAGAGGCTCGGACGTAAAGTATTCAACCCAGTTCCATTCGATAACAATCGCGGAAGCTTAAGGGGCTCCGGAAAGGCTCAAAAATCATGAAAAGTTCAATTTTTACTTTTTTTGCGTTTTCTGAATCTGCAGACTATTACCTTTTAATAGATATATAATTTATTCAATTCCGAAGACTACAACTATTTTTAAATTTTATTTGAAATATGTTCTACATGGGCGTGACCCACTGTGGCACTGTTAAACTGCTGTCAAATGGTGTTATTATTAACGTCCGTGTTCATCAGGTACATTTTAGTGATGTGAGATAAAGTATGTGTTGTGGCTAACCTGTGATGGTTCAATATATATCGCTGGTGTGATTGTCGATTGTTTCATGTTTATTTACTCTGTCGTTATCTCGAAAATATTCGTAATTAATTCTGTTTCTTGAGTCTCTGTTTTGTTGAAGTATAATAATGAGTAAAAGTAAAGTTATTAGAAATCCTCTGAAGGCTTTTAAGAAAAGGAGAAATGTTGGAAAGCCAAAGGTATGTGTTATTACTGTAAATAATAACATTCTAACATGGTACGAGCGATGCTTGCTTTAGACAAGGAACGCCTTTGGGCTGCAGACAGGGCTGTAAAGAGTCTAGAAATACAAGCAAGAGTAAACAGGAGGAGGAACAAGAGGAAGCTGGAGGAGGAGTTTGCAGAGGTTGAAGATAATCAATCCTATGGACCTGGAATGCACTAAAAAGTTAATCCAATCTTTGTCGGTCGATTCCCAAAACTTTTGTTTTCTCATACTAATTACATGTTTTCCAAGGATCTTCCAAACATATTTGTTTCAAACTTTCAGTAAATGTTACACAGTACCTTCTGCATAATTTAACACAGCCTTTTTCCAAAAAAAAACTGTATATTTTTGAATATATAAATAAAAAATTGCAAAAAAATGTTGTGAATTTTCATTACAATTGAAAAGAAATCATCTTTAATAACTGAACGAAAATTTTGTAAAATCCCGGTGTTAAGTTGTAGCCCATATTCCAATAAATAATCTGTAAAAAGTTCAACTTCCTACCTTAAATACTTTGTGAGAAAAGATGTAATTTATAAGCGTTATTTTAACATTGCAAGTATAGGGCGTTCCGGAGCCCCTTAAGGGGCTATTTAGAAAAATATTTGAATAAAACCAGATACCGGATGGATCCGGTATCTGAATTACACGAGCTGAAAATTTTAAAGAGCCGTCTACCTGCTCACATTAGGGAAAAACTCATTACGATTCCGGAACATGACACCGAATATCTTCTATATGTACTGGACTCGATAGATTTGATACACGATGAGAGATTAGTACAACCCAAGCCTGTTTATACGCAGATAGTGCCACAGGGATTTACGGACCAACAAGTGAACAATCGATTCGTTGTACAACACGGATGGCAGCTTTTGCCCACACAGACCTGTGGTAACGGTAACGGTAATCACAACAACAATGGCGAACGCCGTGAATTCAAGGGCGGATATAAAAGAAATGAGCAAAAATTTAACAAAAACAACTTCAACGCGCAAGTAGCGTATGGCCAGCCTGTACAGGGCTATTACAAGTGATTGAAGCGATTTCATAAATTCACTGTAGCTCCATTCATTGACATATGGTCACGACACACTACAGATACGTAGAAAAACTCATAAAGTTTTGTTCGGCTGAAGCCGCACTTCAGGTTTCTGCCGCCAGAGCTCTCGAGAGCGCAGTGAGACAAAATGGCGACAGGAACCGAGAAAGCGTATGCCGTGCTTGAAATGCACTCACATCAGTCAGTCATAACAGTGCAACGACACTTCAGGACGAAGTTCAACAAAGATCCACCAACTGCTAACTCCATTCGGCGATGGTATGCGCAGTCTAAAGCTTCTGGATGCCTCTGTAAGGAGAAATCAACGGGTCGGCCTGCAGTGAGCGAAGAAACGGTTGAACGCGTGCGGGCAAGTTTCACGCGTAGCCCGCGGAAGTCGACAAATAAAGCAAACAGGGAGCTAAACGTACCACAGGATGGTGCTCCACCGCACTTCCATCATGATGTTCGGCATTTCTTAAACAGGAGATTGGAAAACCGATGGATCGGTCGTGGTGGAGATCATGATCAGCAATTCATGTCATGGCCTCCACGCTCTCCCGACTTAACCCCATGCGATTTCTTTCTGTGGGGTTATGTGAAAGATTCAGCGTTTAAACCTCCTCTACGTGCCAGAACTGCGAGCTCACATCAACGATGCTTTCGAACTCATTGATGGGGACATGCTGCGCCGAGTGTGGGAGGAACCTGATTATCGGCTTGATGTCTGCCAAACCACTGAAGGGGCACATATCGAACATTTGTGAATGCCTAAAAAAAACTTTTTGAGTTTTTGTATGCGTGTGCAAAGCATTGTGAAAATACCTCAAATAATAAAGTTATTGTAGAGCTGTGAAATCGCTTCAATCATTTGTAATAACACTGTATAATACCTACAGACACAAGCTACAGGCAATAATCAGCCGAGCGCTTGGCAAACACAAAACGAAACCAGACAGACGAATAATCCACAGACAGCGAAATTCGGCCACCAAAGTACCGCACATATGCCGAATAACACGCAAAGGCAAAGAGAATTTGAGTCGAGAGCCTCACAGGATACAAACTTGCGTAATCAAACACCAACAGTCCATATAGTAGAAGTTACGCCAAACCCATTGAGCCGGTCAGGGTTCCGTGATCTGGGAGTAGAGTGGGGTCACGAGCTTGATCGACACTTGCTTCATCAGATACGATCAAGGTAATGATGGGAAAGATGGTCTATACCAAAGTAATGAGGATACACAGGAAAACTTGACAGAGGGAAAGGTACAAACTAATATTAAAGCCAAAATATTTTACCTTGATGTGCCCATTGTGCTTGACACAGGTGCTACGACTGATTTGATGTCACAGGGATTCTTTCTAGAACTGAAGAAACGTGGGCGTGTACCCGCACTGCCTGTGCAAAATTGCAAGGTACAAACTGAAACTGGTCAGAAATCGAAAGAAGTCAAAACACAAGCTTTAATTCCCATCCAATTAGGACAGTTTTCTGTACAATGCAATTTTTTTGACATTAGAGACATTAGTAGTTGGCTTTTTAATCGGTATGGATACATTTAGGACATACTGAGTACAAACTGATATAGGCAAGGGCCAATCTCATGTCACAGTAAATAACTAATTATTTGCAACAGACTTAATCAGGGGAAGTACTGATAGACGTAAAACTGAAGTTATTCACGACTTTGAGGTTCACTTGGTAAATTCCACAGTCATGTTTATCAACACATACAACAACTAACAGTCAGCAGCAGAAGAGGTAAACGTCGACGCAATAAACACGAAGGTAAGTGAATCAAAGTGCTTGTCTCAAGAACAGCAAGCGGAATTTAGGGAACTGATACTTGCTTATATACATGTATTTGAAAAAAGTACAGGTATCATTAAGGATTTTGTGTACAAAATGGAAGTATATCCTCACGAAACTTTTTGTTCTACTTCATACCCTATACCATGGACAAAGCGGGAAGCAGTAAGAAAAGAGATCAACAGTATGTTTGATTAGGGCATAAAACAACCATCATTTTCCCCTTTTGTAGTCCTATTTTGGCTGTGAGTAAACCAGATAGCAAGGTGCGAAATGCTCAAATGTGTATGAATTCCTAAGGGACCAAACTCCTGAGGTCATCGGTCCTTTGATTTACACGGTGGTGTGACGTGCTATGCCTAGACATAAGAACGCCCGTTACGTCAGTAGCTAGGTACGTAGAGAAAGCACAGTTATTCTGGTGAGAAGCAAGTAGTCTTGCTTTTAAATATTTGCTAATGAAACTCGCTATTAGCCTACAGGTCACAAGTATTTTCTTAAAACAATATTACAACGTCAGATACTGACCATCTTGTAACGTTGTTGCTTTATTTTGTGGTGTAAGCGGTGCTGATAGACAATAAAAGCGGGTTAAAAGCTGTGAGCTGTCTGGGGCAATTAACCTTGCATTACTGAGCAACTGTTTCACGAGGTATCCAGTCTAGCTTATCAAATTCCCAACCAGACTAACATTAATTATAATCTTTTAATAGTCATACGACAACTGGTGATATATATATATATATATATATATATATATATATATATATATATGAGAATTTAAATAAAAACAAATAAATCAGTTTATATTTGGAAATTTATTTTAACATTGATCATTGAAATTTCAGCATATTAAACTTGAGTCGTAACTAAGCTGGTGCCTTATTTAGGACTGTGAAAATGTGAGATTGTAATCTTACGGAACACATCAAATATGGAGCCAAGATTGGGAGACTGCATACAACACTGCATTCATAAAATAACACACGAAGAACGTTGAAACATATGCAAGAGGAAATTAACCACAACCAACCGATTCAATTTTCACCCAAAGAAATTACGTTTGTAGCACAATCCTGTCTGTCATGTAATTACCACACACTGGTATACTAACTCTCTGTGAAATCTTCCCAAAAAGAATAGCTGAGGGCTACTTTGATGATTACACCAAATGTTTCACGTGGTCAACTTGGTTTACACAAAGCGTGTAACTCCACAATAATTTTGATGAGTTAAATAAATTAGATCGAAAAGCAATTTACAAAAGAAAAACCTCGAACTGGTTACTAACGTCTTACTATTAACCTGATGGGTCAAACAATTGTATAAGCACGTGGTACTGGTCTCACAAAGTACACCCCACGTGGGCTGAACATAGAGAAAAGTTGCTATATTGAAAAATATTGTCAAGACGAGACGTTATAATCTCACGCACATTCGCATTTAAGATTGATGATCTTAGTTAGAGTTACTGATCAACACGTGGTTCCACTTTACTCACAAAGTAGTGACAAAGCAATTACAGGAAGATATTCTGAACTGTACACTCGAATGACACTGCGTTGCAATTTAAGATAACATTAGATATTTTAGAGCTAAACCTGAAATAAAGGTGATTAAATTTTCAGTTAGGCTGAACTTAAGAAATCCATTGTCCTACGGACTTAGAAGACACGCGCTTAGCCGGAGATCTTACCACTTCAGACGCTCGCCACGGACAGACTGCCTGGTCCCTCCCTGAGGGTGGCTCACAAATACCAACGGAAGTGGCCAGAGGGGCAGCTTCCTATACCAACATGACAAGGGACGGACAGGACCATACTAAGAATAGAAACCTCTTTGCTTTTAGAAAGCGTAGCTACCTGTTCCGACGTTGGTCCTACTGTTCTCTAGCAGACAGGCTTGTCTGCTACCCTCATGCATGCTACTAGAAATACATTTGCTCATTCATCCTCTCACACAGAAGGGAAGGGGGATGACAGTATCTTATCATATACAGTATATAAAAGAAAGCGGATGTAGGTTCCGTATGAGACTGTGTGACATGAATTACATATAAACTGTATTTTAAAGTGTAGTAGCGTGACAGATCGTTCTTGTTTATGTGTAAAAGTAACACGTTCCACTAATCAGTCTCCTCCCAGATAGTCAGAAACGCCACAGTAAATGTAGAAGAGGAATTTATGCCGTAAATGGCAACATATTTTAGAAATTAACATGGAAGGAATCCAACAGAGACCTTTCAATCTTAATAAATAAATGAGCTATGTTGAATCTAACGAAAATGTACGAACGGCTATGAAGTATCACGAGTGTAAGTACGAGGTACAGGCTGCGTGCCATAGTCGTCAGTGCCCTTGCGATGTAGTCCTGTCGCTTGACCATGCTGTCAGAAGGTCGTTAGTTTTCTATTAACCGCTATTAATTATCTCGATATTGTCAGTTTACGACGTTTAGTAAATAAATGCATCATAATGGCATCCATTTTGACGGTTGTTCACAATAATGTAGCTTCCCGCTTCATCACTTTCAAGGTAAATCTCTCTGCTCGAACAGGAATTCGGTGTTCCAATTGAATTTAGGAACTTTATCGACCACTGCGATTAGGATGGTGAAAGCATTCCACTGTGTGCTTCTTAGTCTGCGCACTACCGGATTTTACAAATGTGCACGCCCCAGCGAAGTGTGGTAGGTCCGCTGTTGTTTTCTATCTACATAAATTATCTTTTGGATAGGGTAGATAGCAAAGTGCGGCTGTTTGCTGATGATGCTGTGGTGCACGGGAAGGTGTCGTCGTTGAGTGACTGTAGGAGGATACAAGATGACTTGGACAGAATTTGTGATTGGTGTAAAGAATGGCAGCTAACTCTAAATATAGATAAATGTAAATTAATGCAGATGAATAGGAAAAAGAATCCCGTAATGTTTGAATACTCCATTAGTAGTGTAGCGCTTGTCACAGTCACGTCGATTAAATATTTGGGCGTAACATTGCAAAGCGATATGAAGTGAGACAAGCATGTAATGGCAGTTGTGGGGAAGGCGGATAGTTGTCTTCGGTTCATTGGTAGAATTTTGGGAAGATGTGGTTCATCTGTAAAGGAGGCCGCTTATAAAACACTAATTCGACCTATTCTTGTGTACTGCTCGAGCGTTTGGGATCTCTATCAGGTCGGATTGAGGGAGGACATAGAAGCAATTCAGAGGCGGCCTGCTAGATTTGTTGCTGGTAGGTTTGGTCATCACGCGAGTGTTACGGAAATGCTTCGGGAACTCGGGTGGGAGTCTCTGGAGGAAAGGAGGCGTTCTTTTCGTGAATCACTACTGAGGAAATTCAGAGAACCAGCATTTGAGGCTTACTGCAGTACAGTTTTACTGCCGCCAACTTATATTTCGCGGAATGACCACAAAGATAAGAGAGGATAGGGCTCGTACAGAGGCATATAGGCAGTCATTTTTCCCTCGTTGTATTTGGGAGTGGAACAGGGAGAGAAGATGCTAGTTGTGGTACGAGGTACCCTCCGCCACGCACTGTATGGTGGATTGCGGAGTATGTATGTAGATGTAGTTGTAGATGTACATTAGGTTCCTCAACAAATGCATGAAGCAACATTCAGAATCACAATAGGCGCAAATACTCAGAATCACATACTTAAGCTGCAAAATCAAATGCCACTTGAATCACATTCTTGAATTCAGCAACATGTGCGAGAGATTTGTACCCAGCTAAGAATACTGGAGCATAGATTAATATACTCGACCAGAGAGCTGATTATGAATAATAGAATGCAATTTCATTACGAAAATCCTGTTTCCTAATTTAGAGTTGAAGTCACTGCAGAGAGTCCTTAGAGAGTCTGTTAACCTTCTCGCATAAATCATACTAATACATTGCAGGAAGAAATATGCGTCCAAAGGCTGTAAGTATTTTCTTGGTTTTGGCGAAATGATCACGCATTTAAATATCTTTACCCACAAATGTATCATTTAGTAATGTTAAGTCCTAGTGAGCACACCAAGGATCACTACGCAAACGGACTTTAAATGTTCTGTTTGTCACACTTCATTTCTTCAGTTTCAACATTTCGTTAAAAGGGAACAGCAACTTTATTTAAATTCATTCAAGCGTTTATTAATGGTTCTATCAACAGTTGCAGTACTTATTAGGCGACTATTTTCGAACCTTGGAGGTTCAGTTTCAAGCCCGGCCTACTGAGGCTACGAAAACAGCACATGGTTGTCATACTGCAACTGTGGATGGATCTGTTAATAAATGCTTTAAGGTCCTCCGAGATTTTTCCAGTTGTGCGAGCCTCCAATTTTATTTCTAGAGGAAGACTGTCTACAATAGCTTTTTTAACTTTCGAGCTGAAAGCTTTTTGCTGACAGATATACAACTTTTTTGTTAGGTGCCCACTCACTGAAAGTCTAATGTCTATCGTAGAAAAACGGTAGTAGTGGGATGATGGCAGCACGGTGCTATTCTGATATGAAATTGATATGCATATTAATTAAATTGATCAATTAATTAACCCCATTCTCACCACTCCCAAACCAAAATTGGATGACGTCATGTGTTTTCGTCAGCCGACATGTGGTACCCTGCCCTCTCCCCTCTCCAACCCACCTATCGAAAAGAATTTCGAATTTCGATGGGAATTTCGAATTTGCGCTGTAAAATCGATTTTTTCTGTAAAATTCTTTGGCAATTAGGAGGACGTAATATTAACGGAAAATGTGGAGGGAAATTGTTTATAAAACGGGGATGGATGACCGACATTGAAAAAAATTCAGAGGATGGAAAATCGGGAAATTATGCACTGCAGAGGACATAAATTGCGTTTTGTAGGACAGGGATGCTCTTATTCATCTGCGGATTATTGTAATGCTGTCACTCAGCTAGTTAATGCACATGGTGTGCCATGCAGTCGTGACTGCCGATGAGTTCCACTTGTAGAGCGGCTGTTGTAAAAGAAAAAAAAAAAGTGTGGATCACAGTTGCCTCACCTCAAGTGATCAGATCGCATAACTGGAGCTGCCTCCCACCTCCCACCTCCCACCCAGCCTCTCCACCCTCCACTACAGCTCAGCACTACAGACTTGTGAGCTGCTATTCAAGGGGCGCATAGCGATAGGCATCTACAATGAACGATACATTTGTTTACGAAGGTTAGCGGCCTCCTCCCACATCGTGGCCTAACGAAAAACAACATCTATTTTGCAAGAGGCAGTTGGTGATGCTTCCAACGCCTATTGCAGGCTATCTGCTTGTCCAAGAAAGAACAAAAAGTGTTTTTCTAATACTATCGGCTGCATATGATTGTCCAGACACATGCAGCTACTTGCAAGCAAACGAAGGATGTTTTCGATAGTTCCCCCTCTCTGTTTGTCCCAGAATTTTTTTTCTTCCTCAGAACAGTGTTCTGTTTCTCAACCACCAGCACCAAGCCAGTTTCAGCCTGCTTGAAGCATAAGAATGAAAGCTGTAACTTGTTGGTATAGGATTCTGAATTCTTATTGGTCTTCTGCTAAATAGAGGGTGGAGTGTGAAGATATATACAGCCCAATCCCCACCTCAATCATCATCAGTATTTGTCAGTGACTAGTTGCGTCGATGAGATTCTCACAATATGAAATGTTCAGCCAGTAGCGATGCGAATGGCAGTGGCAATGGCAAATGGCCAAACGCGGGGCAATTGCTACGTAAGTGTTTATTAAAAAAATTGAGTACAAATTGTGGCAGTTGTGAAATTTCGTAGTAAAGTATTAGAATTTTTCGGGGCTGTGATACATATTCGTAACAAGTGGTTATAATACTTCTTTCTTTCTGTTGCTACTGCAGCATATTCCCCGGAATGCTGGCTGAATTAGACTGTTAGCTGGAAGCTGAAAGTCGCTAGGAAGCCGGAGAAGTTGTGCTACCATCTCAAAATTTTGTGTTTTAGTTTACACGTGCAGTAAACATTCCTTAAAGTATTCAAATCGTAACAAGTGCTTATAACATTTCGACAGTTGTAGCATTAGAGAACCAGCAGCTGGGCAGTGAAAACCAACAGCAGCAGCAAGCTGAAGAGGTTATGCTACCAACATGTAAGAACATCTCTAAATTCTGTGTGATAGTTTACATGTTCAAAAAACAGCTCTTGATGTATTCAAATCGTAACAAGTTTTTATAAAATTTTTGGTCTCGCTGTTGCAGCATCAGACCGTCAGGTGGACGACCTTGAGTGGCTGCTGGAGGCAAAAATGCAACAAGAATGTAAGTACATTTGTAATATATTACTGTTAGACATTTTTTTTCGTAGTATACAGTTGTGTGATATTGTTCGTTGTTGTAGATGTCGCTATGGAGCAAGAGGAGGATGAGAATCTCACTGTAGGTAAATTCAGTACCGATTATTTTTATTGTTTCTTATAATCATTATCTTCTTGTAGAGGACTTCCGTGAGATGGATCAGTGGCTCCAAAACAACAATTCCTGCGGGGGTGAAATACCGGAGTGGGGGCATGAGGTAGCGGCTGCTGAAAGGTAGTGCCATCTCGCCCTTTTGAATGAGCAGGATTATTTAGTGACCGCGAAAGCGTTACGGAGATGATAGATAAACCCCAGTGGAAGATTCTGCAAGAGAGACGCTAAGTAGCTCGGTACGGGCTTTTGTTGAAGTTTCGAGAATACACCTTCACCGAGGAGTCAAGCAGCTTATTGCTCCCTCCTACATAATATATCTCGCGAAGAGACCATGAGGATAAAATCAGAGAGATTAGAGCCCACACAGAAGCATACCGACAGTCTTTCTTTCCACAAACAGTACGAGAGTGGTATAGAGGGGAGAACCGATAGAGGTACTCAAGGTACTCTCCGCCACACATCAAGGTACACTCCGCCACACACCGTCAGGTGGCTTGCGGAGTGTGGATGTAGATGTAGATGTAGAAATATTTGAGTGACTGGGAGAACTAGTAGGAAGATCGACTGAACTGCTCATTCCCAGGAGCCAGAGTGTAAAAGGCGATTATAATGCAACTACAGGGTGTTTCAAAAATGACCGGTATATTTGAAACGGCAATAAAAACTAAACGAGCAGCGATAGAAATACACCGTTTATTGCAATATGCTTGGGACAACAGTACATTTTCAGGCGGACAAACTTTCGAAATTACAGTAGTTACAATTTTCAACAACAGATGGCGCTGCAAGTGATGTGAAAGATATAGAAGACAACGCAGTCTGTGGGTGCGCCATTCTGTACGTCGTCTTTCTGCTGTAAGCGTGTGCTGTTCACAACGTGCAAGTGTGCTGTGGACAACATGGTTTATTCCTTAAAACAGAGGATTTTTCTGGTGTTGGAATTCCACCGCCTAGAACACAGTGTTGTTGCAACAAGACGAAGTTTTCAACGGAGGTTTAATGTAACCAAAGGACCGAAAAGCGATACAATAAAGGATCTGTTTGAAAAATTTCAACGGATTGGGAACGTGACGGATGAACGTGCTGGAAAGGTAGGGCGACCGCGTACGGCAACCACAGAGGGCAACGCGCAGCTAGTGCAGCAGGTGATCCAACAGCGGCCTCAGGTTTCCGTTCGCCGTGTTGCAGCTGTGGCCCAAATGACGCCAACGTCCACGTATCGTCTCATGCGCCAGAGTTTACACCTCTATCCGCACAAAATTCAAACGCGGCAACCCCTCAGCGCCGCTACCATTGCTGCACGAGAGACATTCGCTAACGATATAGTGCACAGGATTGATGACGGCGATATGCATGTGGGCAGCATTTGGTTTACTGACGACGCTTATTTGTACCTGGATGGCTTCGTCAATAAACAGAACTGGCGCATATGGGGAACCGAAAAGCCCCATGTTGCAGTCCCATCGTCCCTGCATCCTCAAAAAGTACTGGTCTGGGCCGCCATTTCTTCCAAAGGAATCATTGGCCCATTTTTCAGATCCGAAACGATTATTGCATCACGCTATCTGGACATTCTTCGTGAATTTGTGGCGGTAGAAATTGCCTTAGACGACACTGCGAACACCTCGTGGTTTATGCAAGATGGTGCCCGGCCACATCGCACGGCCGACGTCTTTAATTTCCTGAATGAATATTTCGATGATCGTGTGATTGCTTTGGGCTATCCGAAACATACAGGAGGCGGCGTGGATTGGCCTCCCTATTCGCCAGACATGAACCCCTGTGACTTCTTTCTGTGGGGACACTTGAAAGACCAGGTGTACCGCCAGAATCCAGAAACAATTGAACAGCTGAAGCAGTACATCTCATCTGCATGTGAAGCCATTCCGCCAGATACGTTGTCAAAGGTTTCGGGTAATTTCATTCAGAGACTACGCCATATTATTGCTACGCATGGTGGATATGTGGAAAATATCGTACTATAGAGTTTCCCAGATCGCAGCGCCATCTGTTGTTGACAATTGTAACTACTGTAATTTCGAAAGTTTGTCTGCCTGAAAATGTACTGTTGTTCCAAGCATATTGCAACAAACGGTGTATTTCTATCGCTGCTCGTTTAGTTTTTATTACCGTTTCAAATATACCGGTCATTTTTGAAACACCCTGTATCATCAGTACACACACATAATTATTTTTCTGGATTGCTGATGTACGTAACTGTTGTTATTTGTTTACAGCATATATTTAAAAATTCTTGAGCATTGTACTTAAATTTGTTCTATTATTCATATATTACAGAGGTGCCATCAACACCAACACCACAACAGCTGCTGCATGGCCACCTAGAGTGCTGGTTGTGGGGACAGGCATCAAACATGCACCCCAGCGATGTGCAAACACCGTTCGTTGCTGCACAGGATGCAGCGAAAGGAGCTGCGACAGCTGCAGTGCCAGCCCTTGCACCATGGCATACCCTCTGGCGTCCATGCATGGTTCAGTCAGAGGAACGCTCTCCCATTCCCCCGTATGGTAGTGGTGAAGGATCCAGCATGCAGTAGTATCTACGAGCGTCCTCTCCACAGCCTGCGTACTCCAGCAGGCGCTCTCCGCCACTACCTCCTCCTGCTGTGGCTACAACTTCGCCCTCGCCAGCAACAAAAGGTAAATGTGCCTCGGAGCATACTACTCACCCCAGAAGGCGCTTCCTCCCCAGCGCCGTCATCTACCGGGCGGACACAGTCGTCTCCTAGTTGTAGTGTTAATAATAATTAACCTGTGGTTAGCGGTGGTGTTCTATCCCGTCTTGATAGTGAAGGACATCAGCGTCGTCATGACCTCTCTAGAATACTCGGTGTTTGCGAGGGCCTATGAGCGGCGTATCTCGTTCACTAGAATTCAGAATCCAGCCGAGGGGTATTGTGACATAGTCAGGTTTCTAGAAGCACGCCTCCTGGAGCTGGGAGCAGAGTTCCACAAAGTCCCAGCCCTATTTGATTCATCTGTTATAAACTTGTAGTGGAAAACCAATAGCGGACCGTCTCAGACTTTGTGAAAGAAGTGTATTTTGCGTACTTTGGTTAAAATTTTGGGGATCAGAGATGGGCCCCTTTTCTAGTGTGTTCAAGTTGTGAGGGAGGACTATTTCCTGTCCAAATGGGACAGTCATGAGAAAGGCAACGTATGGTCGAAAAAATCTGGCCAATTAGAACGTCAAACTTTGAAAGGCAAAACATACTATTTGATTCAAAGGTGGACGAAGGAAAACTTCTGCCTCCATTTCGCACAAAACTTGGCATTATTAAATAATTTGTCAAAGCCCTACCAAAAGATGGCGACAGGTACAAATATGTGGCAAGTAAGTTACTGTGGCCGTCAGAAGCTATAACGAAAGAAGGGCGTTTCCGACAGATCTTATGTTAGAAACTCAAAGGACAAAGTATTTGAAAACAAAATGAACAAAACTTGAAGCTAATCTTGGGTATCTTTTAAAACAAATTCTCAATAATATTCTTGGTGATTGTAAAGACCTTGGTTATGGAATTAGTAAGGTATATGCTGGATATACGCTGGATGGGTATTGCATGCCTCCATCAGCTTGAAGCTGCACTTTCTGTACTCTTGCGTCAACTGTTTTCTAGGAAATGTAGGTGCTGTGAGTACGATTTTTACCTTGGTAATCCCTTGATGCCTCAGAACATGTCCTACCAACCGATCCCTTCTTCTTGTCAAGTTGTGCCACAAACTCCTCTTCTCCCCAATTCTGTTCAAAACCTCCTCATTATTTATTTGATCTACCCATCTAATCTTCAGCATTCTTCTGTTGCACCACATTTCGAAAGCTTCTATTCTCTTCTTGACCAAGCTATTTATCGTCCATGTTTCACCTCCATACATGCCTACACTCCACACAAATACTTTCAGAAACGACTTCCTTACACTTAAATCTATACTCGGTGTTAACAAATTTCGCTTCTTCAGAAACGCTTTCCTTGCCATTGCCAGTCTACATTTTATATCCTCTCTACTTCGACCATCATCAGTTATTTTGCTCCTCAAATAGCAAAACTCCTTTACTACTTTAAGTGACTCATTTCCTAAATGTCATCGGCGAACCTCAAAGTTTTTATTTCTTCTCCATGGATTTTAATACCTACTGCGAATTTTTCTTTTGTTTCCTTTACTGCTTGCCCAATAAACAGATTCAATAACAACGGGTAGAGGCTACAACCCTGTCTCACTCCCTTTCCAACCACTGCTTCCCTTTCATGCCCCTCAACTCTTATAACTGCCATCTGGTTTCTGTACAAATTGTAAATAGCCTTTCGCTCCCTGTATTTTACCCCTATCACCTTTAGAATTTGAAAGAGAGAATTCCAGTCAACATTGTCAAAAGCTTTCTGTACGTCTACAAATGCTAGAAATGTAGGTTTGTCTTTCCTTAATCTTTCTTCTAAGATAAGTAGTAAGGTCAGTATTGCCTCACGTGTTCCAACATTTCTATGGAATCCAAACTGATCTTCTCCGAGGTCGGCTTCTACCAGTTTTTCCATTCGTCTGTATGAATTCGCGTTAGTATTTTGCAGCTGTGACTTATTAAACTGCTAGTTCGGTAATTTTCACATCCGTCAACACCTGCTTTCTTTGGGATTGGAATTATTATATTCTTCTTGACGTCTGAGGGTATTTCGCCTGTCTCGTAAATCTTGCTCACCAGATGGTAGAGTTTTGTCAGGACTGGCTCTACCAAGGCCGTCAGTAGTTCTAATGGAATGTTGTCTACTACCAGGGCCTTGTTTCGGTTCAGGTCTTACAGCGCTCTGTCAAACTCTTCACACAGTATCGTATCTCCCATTTCATCTTCATCTACATCCTCTTCCATTTCTATAACAATGCCCTCAAGTACATCGCTCTTGTATAGACCCTCAATATACTCCTTCCACCTTTCAGCTTTCCCTTCTTTGCTTAGAACTGGGTTCCCATCTGAGCTCTTGATATTCATACAAGTCGTTCTCTTTTCTCCAAAGGTCTCTTTAACTTCCCTGTAGGCAGTATCTATCTTACCCCTAGTGAGATAAGCCTCTAGATCGTTACATTTGTCCTCTAGCCATGCCTGCTTAGCCATTTTGCACTTCATGTCGATCTCACTTTTGAGACGTTTGTATTCTTTTTTGCCTGCTTCATTTACTGCATTTTTATATTTTCTCCTTTCGTCAATTAAATTCAATATTTCTTCTGTCACCCAAGGATTTCTAGTAGCCCTCGTCTTTTTACCTACTTGATCCTCTGCTGCCTTCACTACCTCAACCCTCAAAGCTACCCATTCTACTTCTACTGTATTTCTTTCCCCCATTCTTGTCTCTTGTTCCCTTATGCTCTCCCTGAAACTCTGTACAACCTCTGGTTTAGTCAGTTTATCCAGATCCCGTCTCCTTAAATTCCCACCTTTTTCAGTTTCTTCAGTTTTAATCTACAGTTCATAACTAATAGTCTGTGGTCAGAGTCCACATCTGCCCCTGGAAATGTCTTACAATTTAAAACCTGGTTCCTAAATCTCTGACTTACCATTATATAATCTATCTGAAACCTGTCAGTATCTCCAGGCTTCTTCCATGTATACAACTGCTATGGAACCACAAAACAGTCTAAAACGAAGAAAAAAAGCAAAGAAAAAGGCGCACAACGAAAGAGTAATGAAAATCGAATGTGGATCGGTAGATGTGATGTCCATATGCAGATAAACAAATGATTACAGTTTCAGAAAAACTGAACGATTTATTGAAGAGGATAAGCTCCAGTAACTGAGCAAGTCAGTAACGCATTGGTGCACTTGTGGCACTTATGGAAGCAGTTACTCGGTTTGGCGTTGACTGACAGAGCTGTTGGACGTCCTATTATGGGATATCGTGTCAAATTCTGATCGATAGGCGCATTAATCGCCAAAAACTCGACGTGATTCGAGGGCCCTGCTCATAATGCTTCAAACATTCTCAGCTGAGGACAGATCCGTCGACCTTGCTGGCCAAGGAAGGATTTGGCAAGCACGAAGACAGCAGGAGAAACTTTCGCTATTTGTGAGAGGGCATTAATTAACTTAAGTGTAACCCTAGGATGACTTGCCATGACGAGCATCCAAACGGGGCGTATGATATGGGCGACGTGCAGCTGTGTAAGGGTGCCTCGGATGACAACCAAAGCTATTCTGCTATGAAAATGAATGACACGCCAGACCCTTACTCTTTGTTGTCGGGCCTTATGGCGGACGATAGTCAGGTTGGTGTCCCACCTCGTGCGAGTCCTGGCTAGCTGAGTGGTCAGCGCGACGGAATGTCATACTTAACGGCCCGGATTCGATTCCCGGCTGGGTAGGAGATTTTCTCCCCTCATGTACTGGGTGTTGTGTTGTCCTTATCATCATCGTTTCATCCCCATCGACACGCAAGTCGCCGAAGTGGCGTCAACTCGAAAGACTTGGACCAGACGAACGGTCTACCCGACAGGAGACCCTAACCACACGGCATTTCCATTTACCTCGTGCGAGGCTTCTCCAGACACGTCTTCTGCCTGGTATCAGATTGAATGGGGTGTAATACAGTGATGACTCCCGCCTCGAAGTGAGCCTCGATGACCAGCGAAGAAACGATCCAGACAACACTGGGAATCCAAACAATTTTCGTCCGCCATATGCTGGCCTGACAACCTGGAGTGATGGTCTGTCGTGCCGTTTCAAGACATTTCCATTTCTTCATAACAGGACCCCTTTCGTTGTCGTCTGCGGAACTCTTAGATCACAGCGGTACGTCGACTATATTCTACCACCCGTTTTGTTGCCCATCGTGGCAAGTCATCCTGGGCTTATACAGGGTGATTCAAAAAGAATACCACAACTTTAAAAATGTGTATTTAATGAAAGAAACATAATATAACCTTCTGTTATACATCATTACAAAGAGTATTTAAAAAGGTTTTTTTTCACTCAAAAACAAGTTCAGAGATGTTCAATATGGCCCCCTCCAGACACTCGAGCAATATCAACCCGATACTCCAACTCGTTCCACACTCTCTGTAGCATATCAGGCGTAACAGTTTGGATAGCTGCTGTTATTTCTCGTTTCAAATCATCAATGGTGGCTGGGAGAGATGGCCGAAACACCATACCCTTAACATACCCCCATAAGAAAAAATCGCAGGGGGTAAGATCAGGGCTTCTTGGAGGCCAGTGATGAAGTGCTCTGTCACGGGCTGCCTGGCGGCCGATCCATCGCCTCGGGTAGTTGACGTTCAGGTAGTTACGGACAGATAAGTGCCAATGTGGTGCCGCTCCATCCTGCTGAAATATGAATTGTTGTGCTTCTTGTTCGAGCTGAGGGAACAGCCAATTCTCTAACATCTCCAGATACTGTAGTCCAGTTACAGTAGCACCTTCGAAGAAAAAGGGACCAAAAACTTTATTGGCTCAAATGGCACAGAAAACGTTCACCTTAGGCGAGTCACGTTCATACTGAGTTGTTTCCCGCGGATTCTCAGTGCCCCATATACAGACATTGTGACGGTTGACTTTCCCATTAGTGTGGAAAGTTGCTTCATCACTAAACACACTCTTTGAAACGAAAGATTCATCTGTTTCCATTTGAGCAAGGATAAAATCACAGAAATCGATTCTTTTAATCTTATCAGCTGCAGCACAGTGCTTGAACCAATTTCAGACGATAAGGTTTCATAACTAACCTTTTCCGTAGGACTCTCCATACAGTTGATTGTGGAATTTGCAGCTCTCTGCTAGCTCTGCGAGTCGATTTTCCTGGGCTGCGAACAAATGCTTGCTGGATGCGTGCTACATTTTCATCACTCGTTCTCGGCCGTCCAGAACTTTTCCCTTTGCACAAACACCCATTCTCTGTAAACTGTTTATACCAACGTTTAATACACCACCTATCAGGAGGTTTAACACCATACTTCGTTCGAAATGCACGCTGAACAACTGTCGTCGATTCACTTCTGCCGTACTCAATAACACAAAAAGCTTTCTGTTGAGCGGTCGCCATCTTAGCATCAACTGACGCTGACGCCTAGTCAACAGCGCCTCAAGCGAACAAATGTACAACTAAATGAAACTTTATAGCTCCCTTAATTCGCCGACAGATAGTACTTAGCTCTGCCTTTTGTCGTTGCAGAGTTTTAAATTCCTAAAGTTGTGGTATTCTTTTTGAATCACCCTGTATTTCAGAAAGATAATGCCTGTTGCCACACGACGAGACTTTCTACTGCTTTTCTTCGAGCTTGCCAACCCCTACCTTTGCCAGCAAGACGTCCGTACCTCTCCATAATAGAGACCGTTCGAGCATTATGGACAGGGCCGTCCAACCAGTTCGGGATTTTGACAATCTAATGCGCCAACTGGACACCATATCGCACGATACCCCTCACGAGGACATCCAGCAACTCTACTAATCAATGCAAAGCCGAATGACTTCGTTCATAAGGACCAGAGGTGGACCATCACGTTACTGACTGGGCTCAGTTCGTGAAGCTCTTTCTCTTGAATAAATCATCCAATTTTTCTGGAATTATAATCTTTTGCTTCTCATTACATGTAAATCACATCTACAGATTTCTGTCCCATTCGGACAATTCCTTCGTGGAGCGTCGTTTTTATTACCTTAGAGTGTACGATGGGATAGCCAGGAAGGAAGGAAGGGAGATTATCTTTTAATGTTCTGTCGACAGATACCCAAGAGTGGGACTAGCTGAGGAAAGCTGGTGGTGGGGGAAAGTGGAGCTATTTTAGAGCAATTAGTTCCAGATCTGCAATTAGAAAAGAACTCGTCAAGTCGATTGCTGCAATGGGTGAAGAATGTTTCCCAACCTCATCGTCAATCTTGTAGAGTCTAGGAGGCCTGTGTGCTCGGTTTGCTAGACATACAATCAAACAAGTCAATGAGATGTCCTTAGGTTAGTTCGGTTTAACTAGTTCTAAGTTCTAGGGGACTAATGACCTCAGAAGTTGAGTCCCATAGTGCTCAGAGGCATTTGAACCTCCACATAGGCGCTGCTGCTGTCGCGTTGTCATCCTGGAGTGAGGTCTGCTCAGCGTCCGATTGGCTGACTTCTTCTCACAGCCTTCTCTTCCCTGTCGCTCTCGACTGGCGCGCCGCCGATTGACTTTACACCATAACAAAGAAGTTAGTGTCATGATTTTTGTTGGAACTTCTGCTCTGAAAATTTGCTGTAGATAACATTGTGACGCACAAAGACTCTCTTCTAGCTCCCACAAGAGATTGATGAGCGCTCTCGTGTTTGATAAAATAATCCGAAACGAAGCGTAATTTATAGCCTCTTATGGTGTATTAGAGATTTAATTAGACTAGGAGCATTTTGTATGGATCGAAAAATCTGTTGGTTCCCCTTTACGCATTACTGAGGCTTCATCGTGTCCTTTGCTTAATATCAAGTTGAAACTGTTGCAATTGCTATACGAGCACTCAGAGTTGCACGAAGTAATGGCCGCTATCGACAGGGGATCTCAAGTTGATTCCGTATTTCTAGATTTCCGGAAAGCTTTTGACACCGTTCCTCACAAGCGACTTCTAATCAAGCTGCGGGCCTATGGGGTATCGTCTCAGTTGTGCGACTGGATTCGTAATTTCCTGTCAGGAAGATCGCAGTTCGTAGTAATAGACGGCAAATCATCGAGTAAAACTGAAGTGATATCAGGTGTTCCCCAGGGAAGCCTCCTGGGACCTCTGCTGTTCCAGATCTATATAAATGACCTGGGTGACAATCTGAGCAGTTCTCTTAGGTTGTCTGCAGATGATGCTGTAATTTACCGTCTAGTAAGGTCATCCGAAGACCAGTATCAGCTGCAAAGCGATTTAGAAAATATTGCTGTATGGTGTGGCAGGTGGCAGTTGACGCTAAATAACGATAAGTGAGAGGTGATCCACATGAGTTCCAAAAGAAATCCGTTGGAATTAGATTACTCGATAAATAGTACAATTCTCAAGGCTGTCAATTCATCTAAGTACCTGGGTGTAAAAATTACGAACAACTTCAGTTGGAAGACCACATAGATAACATTGTGGGGAAGGTGAGGCAAAGGTTGCGTCCACTAAAGTGACGGCTTACACTACACTCGTTCGTCCTCTGTTAGAATATTGCTGCGCGGTGTGGGATCCTTACCAGGTGGGATTGACCGAGGACAGCGAAAGGGTGCAAAAAAGGGCAGCTCGTTTTGTATTATCACGTAATAGGGGAGAGAGTGTGGCAGATATGATACGCGAGTTGGGATGGAAGTCATTAAAGCAAAGACGTTTTTCGTCGCGGCCAGATCTATTTACGAAATTTCAGATACCAACTTTCTCTTCCGAATGCGAAAATATTTTGTCGAGCCCAACCTACATAGGTAGGAATGATCATCAAAATAAAATAAGAGAAATCAGAGCTCGAACAGAAAGGTTTAGGTGTTCGTTTTTCCCACGCGCTGTTCGGGAGTGGAATGGTAGGGAGACAGTATGATTGTGGTTCCATGAACCCTCTGCCAAGTACTTAAATGTGAATTGCAGAGTAATCATGTAGATGTAGATGTAGATGTAGATGTTTGTCAAGCGTGTAACGAACACTGATCAGTAAAACTATGAGCAAACGATGCGTCATCGAATTCTCTACGGAGCTTGACGAAACCACGTAAATTTCTAACGGAGAATTTGGAAGTTTGAATGCTATGCGAAAAGATGTTTCTGAGCCTTGTTGGCTCGTTTTCCGAGGCGTTATGTCTTTGCTTACTGGCGCAATCCGTTTTGCTGTAACGTCACCGGTTGGCGCTTCGGTCTTCTTGTAATTGACTCTTTGGTTAGAGGGGATTGGAGGCAGGTGGCTGAGGGACGGTGAAGCAGTGAGAGAGAGCAATTTACGACGTACGGTGAGCATTACGGGCCTGATCGCCGGTCTATCGTCCAAGAGGGCGGCTACTTGTGCGGGACTCTGTTGATGTGTAGTGTTGGCATGTACGCTGTTACACCCGACTGCTGATGTGGGCGTCGTGATCACGTTGATTTCCTCTGGTAATCGCCTGTCCTATCTAATTTTGGGTAAGGTACTTCTGTTTATGGATTTTAGTACGTGTGCTCCGGTGCTGGATTTGTTCCCGCTAGACTGGTTTGCCCGCTGTTCTCCGTCACTCTGTACTCAAGCTACTGTATGAACTCCCCTTATGGTTGATATATTTGAGCGTATTTAAACTGTATCCTTTTTATTGCAATCTGTTCAGCATTTCAGTGATCTTTGTCATTATTGCTTCGGTGGGAAATTAATTTGGTTGTAATACGTTCTAGGGCATCACGTATGTGAGTGACCACTGAGGTCGAGTATCGAGCCCGGCCTTTAATGTGGCAAGTTCTTGCTTGCTCGACTTGGGCATAAATTGTAACGTCGAGCATGGTCATGTTACGCAAACGCCAGCGGCCCAGTGAACGGTGGATCGTTTTCTGTATTCACGCGGGAAGGTCTTGGTGAGATCCAGCACTTCTTATAAAAAAAGAAATTTAATGTTTTCTCTTATATATTTTATTACTACTGTGATCTCGTGCTTAAGTATTAGCGCTCATATATTTCTTGCTACCATCAAGTTTGCTTAAGTGAATTCGTTTTTTGAGGGTCTTGTTGACAGTTGGCTATTTAATCAAATTAATTTTTACGTTTGGTCATTACTGTTAAACGATTAACGGGGTAATATCTTTTGTTTTAATATGCATTCATTGTAACACTTTTGTATTCTTTGGTCGAGCCTTGAGAATTAACTTATTTTGATGTTCAGTCTCGCATGAATTACATGCCTGTTTGTTTGCTCTCTGATTCCTAAACTGGTCGTAGCGTTGGTGCCGTTGGCCCCGGTGTGTTATCCACTACCCACCGCTTCACCAGGCGTGCCTAAAGTGCGCGTCATTTATGACGGCGGCCGAGTTTAGGTTCGTTCTGCGCAAATGACGTCACAAAACAGTCAGCCAATGAACAGAGAACGACGTTGTCAGAGCTCGACTGCAGTGCAGAGCACGGACGAGTGTCTTCAGTTTTAGAAACGTTCAGTCATAAATAAAGTAATTTAACAAAAGCAATGTGTTGATAGCAGACTTTCATTTATAGAAACTTTGGAAAAAGCATTCTTTATATCAATTGCTTCATATTATATTAATTAATGAAACCAAACAAACAATAAGCCTCGTAATAGCGATAGCAAGGAAAGGTGTTTGTATCATTCTCCCTAACCTCTTTTTCGCAATAAAGAACAGCGGTAATTGTTTATTTCCTATTGTACTTCGACGAAACATGAGTGATTCATAGTCACACCAACAGTGTTTGTCGGTATTTTGAGTTATAGTTTAAAGTCCTCCAGGAGCTGTTTTTAAGGACGAGCTGCGTAAGCACAATAGTTAAAGTGTATGGTTGCTAAGTGAAATGTTCTGAGTTCAAACCTTGTTGGGTGCTTAATATTTTCTTTAGTTAAAAACAATATCGAAGTGTCTTACTTCATGAATGTTATTCGTTTGAATGCAATTTTTTGAAATTTCTAATGGCAGCTAACATCGATCATACGGAAAGTATATGTTATGGACTTTTATCTCTGCAAACTCTTCAAAATTTCGTGCAATGGTATACTACATCTAATGCTGCACAATAACTGCGTTGAACATCGAAACAAAATTAAGTCATTTATGGGCGAAAGGTATCAGTCAAGATGATGTGTAAAAATCAAATTTTTGGGCCAAATAGTTTTTGTGAACGACCAGTTCAATGATGACAAAATCGCGCACATCGCGGAATGCGGGGAGCACGTCTCTGTAGCAGCGAAAGGGTTAATGCGACCGTGGTGGCTTTACTTCATAAACTGCGCGCTCCCCCCGAAACGTAAGTTTGCGAACTATACTATGGCGCTGCTTCTCTTGGCGCGTACAACTGGCAACGCAGCAATCTCCCGCGTCTGGGCGGGCATGCGCGAACCGCCAAGATCAAAGAATTGAACTATAGTCCACGTCGGCTGTGTACGTGTGTGCGGCGTGGTAACTTGGAAGCTTGTGGTAAGTTCCTACGGGACCAAAGTGCTGAGGTCATCGGTCCCTACACTTACACACTACTCAGTCTAACTTAAACTAACTAACGCTAAGGACAACACGCGCACTCATGCCCGAGGGAGAACTCGAGCCTCCGACGGGGGAAGCCAGGCGAACCATGCAAGGTGCCTGAGACCGCGCGGCTAGCACGCGCGGCGCGCCGTGGTGTTCCGCCTGGTGTATCGCGGTAGCCACTGAGGCGGCGCGGCCTGCTCGCTTGCTACAACATCTCTCTGTAAGTTAAGTTCTTAATGTTTATGGCATTCGAAAATACGTTTAAATCAAATTTCCGCTACCCTAAGTCGTCCTAGCAAAGGCTTGCCTTTGCCAGTCCAGCCTTGTCTCGTTACTACTGCCGTAACGTCTGCTTGTTTTAGAGGTCTTTGGATCCTTAATTGTGGATTGCTGCAAATTTTAAAATCGTACTTGCCTTTCTGTTCCAGAATTGTTAGTGCCAAATCTTTTATCGTAATCCTGAACCTGTCAATTTTAAAATATTGTCAAATGCTGACTTGTGAAATTTTGAATATGTTTTTCCATGTTCGAAAAGCTGTTAATGTCAAAGAGCTCCTCCACTTTTGTGAAAATCTGAAATCGTAAATTTCTTAAACAAAAAGGGGTTATCTTTCAGTTTCTAAATTGCTAGCGCCAAAAGAACCCTCAAATTATTTTAATGGCAATCCCGAATTTTGATACTTTTCTACATAAGGGCCATCTTCCTTGTTCGAAGTTTGTTATCTAATGATTCCCAAATTGTTATGGTAATGCTCTTTGCGTAGTTGTAGAGAAGTCACATTTGCCTGGTTGAAATTTCATGCGTGCCTAAAGTTCTCTGGAGTTGTATTTTTATGGATCTTCAACTTGTTATTTTAAGGAGGAATTACTTGGCCAGGAAAAGAAAAAAAATTTCTGAATTTCGGCTTCTGGTTTGTTGCCCGGAAATCAATCTCAAATAGTTACTATTCATTTATATGTAATTGATGTTTTAAGTGTATCTTGTTAAATAAAGGATTACCAACTACTGTCAAGCAACAAATGGTTTTCCACAAATTCAGCCTGCGCCTTCCTCCTATCGTACCATGCGGCGTCGACTGAGAGCTCTGTTTCCTGACAACGTCACGACAGAGCAGAAGAACATTGGGAAAGATGTCTTGATCTATTGGCTCGCCCACGGGGAGTCAGAATTCTCCACATAAGTCATCACATGTGACAAAGCATTGATTTTCTTTAATACAGTTCTGTCAACTCTTCCCAGCCCAAAAAAGATTATAATCAGCAAACCTATAATGCCTATAATAAAATCGAAGCTCATATGATCTTTCAACATTTGGTCGGTATCGCCCGCATAGAATTCGTGCTAGCGAGACAACTGTAGACCAAACTTTTTATCGGGAAAGTCGAAATCAAAAATTGTTCAAATGGCCCTGAGGACTATGGGACTTAACATCTGTGGTCATCAGTCCCCTAGAACTTCGAACTACTTAAACCCAACTAACCTAACGACATCACACACATCCATGCCCGAGGCAGGATTCGAACCTGCGACCGTAGCGGTCACGCGGTTCCAGACTGAAGCGCCTAGAACCGCACGGCCACACCGGCCGGCTCGGGGAAGTCGTTCAAAGACTCTGCAGAATAGTGGGACGTGTGTGAGCACACATTGCATGTACATTTACGTTGACATACATGATTATTGTGGAGACCCTACTTCATTGTTTGACTGAGGGTTCATAGAACCACTTATAGACTATTTATTGACCACTCCACTCTCAAAGAGCACGTGAGAATGATGAACATCTAAATCTTTCCGTGCGAGCTCTAATTTCTATTGTTTGATTACGATGCTTGTTTCTCCATTTTTAAGTGGAAGTCAACAAAATTATTTGGCATTCTGAAGGGAAAGCTGGCGATTGAAATTCATTAAAAACATCTAATCCCAATGAAAATCGCCCATGTTTTAATGCATGCTACCACAACATACTTACTCTACCAGCGGCACCCTCTCCTCTGTTCTATGATAATAAAAAGCCAGCTACCCTTCTTTGAACTTTCTCGACGTTTCGTTAAACCTACGTGGCAAGGATACCAAATCGCTCAGCAGTATTCCAGAAGAGAACGAACGAGGGTACTATAGGAAGTCACCTTGGTAGATTTATTGCATCTTCGATGTATTTTGTGAGTAAAGCGCAGCTTTTTGTGCGTCTTGCCTACAACATTTTCTGTATGATGGTTCTAATTCAATTTATCTGTTATTGTAATCCATAGGTATTTACTTGAATCTACAGCACTTAAATTTTATGTAACTTAATATTTAACAATTAAGTAACATTAAGATAGAACTACGATTTTACTAGACGATTTCCCTTCAGTTACTAAGACCAGTGACTTCTGTCACAGGAAATTACAAATCCAGACACACGACTGAGATTATATTTCCTAGACACGAGATTTAATTAGAAGGAGCGTACGAGGAAGAGCGTCAAGAATCTCCTGAGAATCCAGAAGAATGGAAGCAACTTGAGATTCCCTGTCGACAGCATTCATTACATCGTGTGAATAATGAGCCAATTGCGTTTCGCAAGTACAATATTTTCGGAATACGCATTGGTTATGTGCAGGCAGATAGTTTTGTTCCGAGTGCGTGCTCCAGAATTCCAAAAAATGTCAATGTCAACCATACGGTTCAATAATCCAGCTGATTACCTGTGTGTTTCACCACGAATGGCAGACTCTGTTATTGAATTTTTGGCTAGGAATATCATTCCCGTGGATCCACAGTTTCCTTGTTCGCTGTCTTAGTTCTGGTGACTTCATTTTCTACCCAGTTCAAATAAATAAATAAACTTAGCTACTACGGATATGACACCAAGAGGGTAGGCAGCCTATAGGTTAAAAGATATTCCATCAGCAACCTTTCAGAACTGCTACCAAGACTGTGCACCGTAACTCCGTCTCTGTGTAACTGTCGAACGGAACTATTTGAGAAGAACTACCTAGATCTATAAAAATAAAAATAAAATAAAGTTCGTAGCTACCAAAACGATCTCTCTCATTAATTTCCTAACACATAAGACATGAGGCCCACTTACTAAAACAGTTGTTCTTACGTTACTGTTAACCGTGTATTTGTGTGGTTGCACAGCACACATGAATGTGAGGCATGTTGATAACAAAGACGACCCAACCGCATTCACTTGGCACTCACAATACGTAAGCACAAGTCGTGCTGCAAATCACGTGAACTCTGACGTCCAGACACGACATTTTTCCAACGAATCCATTCAACGAGTACGGCCATTACACCAGGACAAAGCAAAACCAGTGCGAATAAAACCTGCCCACATGTTGCCAAGACTTCTTCAACTACGTCGCAGAAGTTTAGCTGAGAAGCCCTTACACATCCTCCATCTCTCTACATGCTATTTCCTTATTTTTCAGACCAACCGCCAACATTTTTCCACCAAGGCACCGACCATCTTGTTTCACAGTGGGATAAATACACTAAAGAGCCAAATAAACTGGTTCACCTGCCTAATATCGTGTGGGGCCCCCGACAGCACGTAGGAGAGCCGCAACACGACGTGGCATGGACTAGACTAATGTCTTAAGTAATACTGGAGGGAAATGACACTATAAATCCTGCAGTGCTGTCCATAAATCCGTAAGAGTACTAAGGGGTGAAAATCTCTTCTGAACAGCACGTTGCAAGGCATCCCAGATATGCTCAATAATGTTCATGTACGGGGAGCCGGGTGGCCAACGGAAGTGTTTAAACTCACCCGAGTGTTCCTGGAGCCACACTGCAGCAATGGGCTGTCGCATTGTCTTCCTGGAATTGTCCAGGTCTGTCGAAATACACAGCAGACATGAAGGGATGCTGGTGATCAGACAGGATGCTCACGTACGTGTCACCTGTCAGAGTCGTATCTGGACTTATCAGGGGCCCTATATCACTGCAATTGTACACGCCTGACACCATTACAGACGCTCCATCAGCTTGAACAGTCCCTTGCTGATGTGCAGGATCTATGGATTCATGAGGTTGTCTCCATAACCGTACACATCCATCAGCTCCATACGATTTGAAAAGAGACTCGTGCGACAAATCAACATATTTCCAGTCATCAACAGTCCAATGTCGCTGTTCTACATCTACATCTAAATCTATACTCCGCGAGCCACCTTACGGTGTGTGGCGGAGGGTACTTATTGTACCACTATCTGATCCCCCCTTCCCTGTTCCATTCACGAATTGTGCGTGGGAAGAACGACTGCTTGTAAGTCTCCGTATTTGCTCTAATTTCTCGGATCTTTTCGTTGTGATCATTACGCGAGATATATGTGGGCGGTAGTAATATGTTGCCCATCTCTTCCCGGAATGTGCTCTCTCGTAATTTCGATAATAAACCTCTCCGTATTGCGTAACGCCTTTCTTGAAGTGTCCGCCACTGGAGCTTGTTCAGCATCTCCGTAACGCTCTCGCGCAGACTAAATGTCCCCATGACGAATCGCGCTGCTTTTCGCTGGATCATGTCTATCTCTTCTATCAATCCAACCTGGTAAGGGTCCCATACTGATGAGCAATACTCAAGAATCGGACGAACAAGCGTTTTGTAAGCTACTTCTTTCGTCGATGAGTCACATTTTCTTAGAATTCTTCCTATGAATCTCAACCTGGCGCCTGCTTTTCCCACTATTTGTTTTATGTGATCATTCCACTTCAGATCGCTCCGGATAGTAACTCCTAAGTATTTTACGGTCGTTACCGCTTCCAATGATTTACCACCTATGGCATAATCGTACTGGAATGGATTTCTGCCCCTATGTATGCGCATTATATTACATTTATCTACGTTTAGGGAAAGCTGCCAGCTGTCGCACCATGCATTAATCCTCTGCAGGTCTTCCTGGAGTACGTACGAGTCTTCTGATGTTGCTACTTTCTTGTAGACAACCGTGTCATCTGCAAATAGCCTCACGGAGCTACCGATGTTGTCAACTAAGTCATTTATGTATATTGTAAACAATAAAGGTCCTATCACGCTTCCTTGCGGTACTCCCGAAATTACCTCTACATCTGCAGATTTTGAACCGTTAAGAATGACATGTTGATTGGTCCGGGCGAGGCGTAAAGCTTTGTGTCGTGCAGTCATCAAGTGTACACGTGTGGGCCTTTCGCTCCGAACGCCCATATCGATGATGTTTCGTTGAATGGTTCGCTCGCTGACACTCATTGATGTCCCAGAATTGAAATCTGCAGCAGTTTGGGGAAGGTTTGTACTTCTGTCACTTTGAACGATTCTCTTCAGTCGTCGTTGGTCCCGTTCTTGCAGGACCTTTTTCCGGTCGCGACGATGTGAGAGATTTGATGTTTTACCGGATTCCTGATATTCACATACACTCGTGAAATGACCGTACGGAAAAATTCCTGCTTCATCGCTACCTCCATCGCTCGTGCGCCGCCTATGACTCCACTCTCATACTCACTTAAATCGCGATAAACTGCCGTTGTAGCAGCAATAACCGATCCAACAACTGCGCCAGACTCTTGTTCTCTCATATAGGCGTTGCGGACCGCAGCGCCGTATTCTGTCTGTTTACATATCTCTGTATTTCAGTATGCACGCCTATACCAGTTTCTTTGGTGCTTCAGTCTACATTAATAGTTTTGGCTATTGCTTTTCAGATAATAAATAGTTTTTTCCCATCTGCCTCGTTTTCACTTGAGTTCCCCATACTGTTAACGGAAATTTCTCAGCAACATTTTGCCATGCGTTCGCTCACATATTTTAGAATGTCACTTGGGGAAATAAATTTGTTGCATTGAGTAGGTCTGTGTCACAGATTTTCGTCTTACTTAATTTATAATAGCAATTTGATAGCAGTTGCTGTTTTGGTAATTATCTTTGTTTCCACTGAATAGTTGATGCACATTTATTTACCGAATTTTGTTTATGTAAGGTTAATTTGTGAATTAATGTCTGTATCCGATTGTATGAAACGTGTTAGTAAGTGTATTTTTTCTTTATGTAATTTGGTGTAATGTTAATTTATTGAATGTATGTAGAACAGTGCTATACCCGTAACATAGTGTTTATCTGCGTTCCGTAAGTGGAGAGAGAGAGAGAGACAGCGGACAGCAGAGGGACAGAAAGTGAACAGTAAGACAATGGAAGTTCTTGTTAGTGCGGGAACAGTGAAGTACTACAGCAAGAAAAATGTATTTTGGAGGGCGGTTTGCCTTTGTGCATAGAACTGTTAAGCGACATGTTATTACTGAAAGGAGGAAAAGATCAAATTTGCTCTGAAAAAACGCTACAGAGAAGAGAGAAAAGTGTGCAGAGATGTAATGGCGTCGTGCTAGAATGTGTCAATGAACTTTTCATCAGAATATGAAGTATCTAAATTATTCGTCAGAGGCGGAGTCTTGCCAGAGGAGAAGAGGTAAAGACCTGAAGGTGGATGAGTGAATTAAAATTGTCACGGAAGCAAATCAACTAGAGAGAGGACAAAAGAGTTCGAGAATTGTTAATGATGGACAGCAACCAGTTCAAGTTTGAAGGAGATAAGTAGTTGTTCGCTCTCTGATTGGTGATTTGTGGAGGATGGAACGAGAGAAGAGTAGTGCTGTAAATGCTTTCACGAGAATTATTATTGGTAATCAAATAGCAGTAAGGTGTATGCATTGTGAAAAGTTACGTAGACTGTGTATCGGAGGGACAAATTAAACTTAAGATGAAATTTCGGAATTCTACAAACAAGTTCAAACTATTAATTTTTTGATGGCATAGTATGCATTTGTGTTTGCAAGTGAAGCTGAATGAATGTACACTCCGATTCATAATAAAAGTTCAGTTGGTTTGGGCACTTGGTTAAGACAGTATCTGAATTTTGTCTAAACATTACATCGAACCGCATTATGAGGTATTTCGTCAGCATTTCGTCAAGGTGATTTCCGAAGTAGTATCTTGTGGTCGAATAATTTTCTCCTTTATTTGGTTCAATTAAATTGAAGGCACCCGCTTTTTCGCAGCCATCAAGATCAACTAAGTCAGAGTAAACAGCGATTAATTAACACAGCAGCCAGCAACAGGCGACTAACTTGAGCCCGATGTATGACATATTTGAAAATATGTATCTGAAAGCGGCTGAAAAATAACTGCACTACTACGGTCAGTAAAGTTCTACGCACTACTCACATCGAATAAACTTGAGATAGTAAGAACATTCAAATAAAGCAACGTAACTTTGTGACAGGTTATATTGTGAAATGGAGAACACTCTATCAGTAACAAATACGTTTTCGTGATACAGGCGTTATTTTGCCCACTGATAAATCCACACATTCACTGTCTTATATCTTTCCCATCAGTTGGTTGGAGGCCAAGTAGCAATGTTTACGTTGTGTGATTAAATTTTTGATTTGTATCTGCTGATACTGGACACAGAATACGCTACATGAAATTAACAACACCCTGGTCCATAACAGAAATTCTTAAGTGCATTTTGTCGTAGTTAGTTCAAAAGTGAACGGAAAATGTTCTTTCCAGTGACATAGCTAATCATTATTATTGCAATTAGTTACAGTTTTATGTAACATATGCCTTGACTGAGTGTGCCAGGTTCTGTGGGAGTGTGTTTTGTTTATGACTGAGCTGGGTAGAGTGCAACAGCAGAAAGCTATAGCCAAAAGTATATACGACGGGCTATCAGCTTGAGGAGAACGCCAGAAATTTCTTTAAACAGAGTAAGCGTTGAAAAACTGAATACGTTTGAGTATAGAGATAACAGCCCAGCTAAGCTGATAGTAAAATCAGTAAAGCCGTAGCTTGTTACAGAGATCGAACAGCACTTTAATTACCTGATAAGACTATAGTTATCAATAGTAGGAATCATCAGTCATTGAAAGTCAACATTGTCTTGAATTTTTTCTCTTTATTTTGCTATCCGATGCTGTAAATCGGCAGTTTTGTCTATAACTCACTTCAGAAGTAGTTTTGAAGTGTAGAAGTAAATTGTAACCTGACTTTAAGTGTACTTTCCTACATTAACAAACGTATAAATTGGAAACATGGTGAACGCTGGGCAGCATTAGTGCATCGGTGAAGGTACCAGGATGTAGAAGTATGAAACTGGAATTTGGTTGCAATAATTACACGTCTATTGTTTGAAACTCATACCGTTGCTATTTATAGATTTCTCCCACCTATCCGGCCACGCCAAAAGAAAAAGAAAAAAAAGAAAAAAAAAACAGTTCTTCTTTTGAAACGAATCACTCAGCGAGCCATTTTCATACGAATTGAAGCGTTGTACAGCGAGAGCGTGTCCCAGTGATGCAAATAGACGATAACCGCTCGGAGCCAAGTCTGGAGAATAAGCCACATGCCTTAGTATTTCCCAAGATGAACGCCTCGATCGTTTCCCTGACCCGTTTTGCTATGTGTGACGGGGCGTTGTCATGGAGTAATACGACTTTGTTCTGCCTTCTTCCATATTCCGGCCGTTTTTACGTAATGTTCGATTTAAAACGATCATTTGCTTTTGGTAGCGATCAGTGTTAACGGTTTCACCAGTTTTAGCAGCTCATAATAGATGACACCCTTATGATCCCAAAACGCAGAGCATGTCTTCTTTCCAAAACGATTTGGTCTTGCAGTGGATGTCGAAGGTTTGCCTGGATTTACCCATGATTAACGACGCTTAGGATGCATTTTTCACCACCTGTCACTATTCGATGGAGAAACGATTTTCTTTTGTATCTGACGAGCAGCTTTTCATAAGTGGTCTTTCGATTTACTTGCTGTCTTTCATTCAGTTCATCCGGAACCCATTTTCCCACTTTCTGCACCTTTCCCATAGCTTTCAACCGAAGAGAAACGCCGCGCGGAGTGGCCGCGCTGTTTGAGGCGCCGTGTCGCGGTGCTTCGAGGCCTTCCTCGATCATGGGTGTGTGGTTGTTCTTACAAGGGAACCTCCCCATCGCATCCCCCTCAGATTTAGTTATAAGTTGCCACAGGGATAGGCCTTGAAAAAGTGAATACAGATCAATCGAGAAAACAGGAAGAAGTTGTGTGGAACTACGAAAAAAATGAGCAAAATATACAAACTGAGTAGTCCATGCGTAAGGTAGGCAATATCAAGGAAGATGTCAGCTTGCGAGTGCCGTGGTCCCATGGTTAGCGTGAGCAGCTGCGAAACGAGAGGTCCTTGGTTCAATTCTCTCGAGTGAAAAGTTTCATTTTTTATTTTCAGACAATTATCAAAATTCAGGCACTCACACATAATTAACTTTGCTCTCCAAAATTCCAGGACATGTTCAGATTTGCTTGGACATATGCAGGATTTGACGGTCTATACACGGAAACATTTGAAAACGTAAAAAACATACGTTTTGACAGAGCACAGGGAAAACTGTGCGACTGCGAAACTGTTGCATTCATTTGTTGCAGTTTATGTGACAAACTCTTTGTTTTTATCACTTTTTTGGGAGTGATTATCACATCCACAAGAAAACCTAAATCGGGCAAGGTAGAAGAATCTTTTTACCCATTCGCCAGGTGTGCAAGTTAGGTGGGTCGACAACATATTCGTCATGTGACGCACATGCCGTCACCAGTGTCGTATAGAATATATCAGACGTGTTTTCCTGTGGAGGAATCGGTTGACCTATGACCTTGCGATCAAATGTTTTCGGTTCCTATTGGAGAGGCACGTCCTTTCGTCTACTAATCGCACGGTTTCGCCGTGCGGTCGCAAAACACAGACACTAAACTTATTACAGTGAACAGAGACGTCAATGAATGAACGGACAGATCGTAACTTTGCGAAAATAAAGAAAGTAAAATGTTCACTCGAGGGAAGACTCGAACCAAGGACCTCTTGTTCCGCAGCTGCTCACGCTAACCACGAGACCACGGCGCTACTGTGCCTACGGTCTCCTTGATGTTGCTTATGTTGCACATGGACTACTCTTTTTGTATATTTTGCTTATTTTTTCATAGTTCCACACAACTTCTTCCTCTTTTCTCGATTGATCTGTGTTCAGTTTTTCCTGGCCTATCCACTGTGTCAATTTATAGCTAAATCTGAGGGGGGTGCGATGGGGAGGTTCCCTTGTTAGCATAAGTCAGTTTATGTTAGTAGTGTGTAAGTCTAGGGACCGGTGACTTCGGCAGTTTGGTCCCTTAGGAATTCACTCACATTTGAACATTTTTCGAAGAGAAACGGCTTTCTGCGTCACTCTCAATTGTTCTGCTAGTTCCTGTTGAGTTTGAGTATCATCTGCACCCAATAAGGCCTAAAATTCGTTGTCTCCGAACTTTTTCGTTGGTTTCCCGCGTTCGTCGTTTCTCTCGTCAAAATCACCACTTTTGAATTTTATGAACCACTCGAAACACTGTGTTTTCCCACGAGCAAGTTCGCCGAAAGCTTCGAAAAGTATTTCATGCAATAATGCAGCAAGGTTCTTCAAATGATAATAGGTAACCAATGCTGTCCGCAAATCGTAGTTCGTACGCACAAAAGTCGACATGTTTACGGGTTTCAAACAGATACCGATGTACGCAACTTGGATTACTGTGTGGTGACATTATCGGCAGCCGTTACAGGAAACAGATGGCGCTGCAGACGCGGTCTCACTAGAGAAGGTTCAAATGGCTCTGAGCACTATGGGACTTAACTTCTGTGGTCATCAGTCGCCTAGAACTTAGAACTACTTAAGCCTAACTAACCTAAGGACATCACACACATCCATGCCCGAGGCAGGATTCGCACCTGCGACCGGGTCTCACTTGAGAGCTTATATAGAGGGAGAGAGTGGCCAATGGTGATACGTCGCTGATTGGCTGAGAGCCGACGACGCCATGTTTTTACCAAACTGACGCTGACTTGGTACGAGTACAAATAGATACTGTGTGTGACTCTGTACCTCTTCAACGCTTCGTACGCGAATTCCATTGTTCAATTATGTACAGGTTGTAATACGGTAATATTGAAGAACTTCTGCATGTTCTCTGTTCTATTTACGTAAATTACCTTACAGTCGCTCTGTTCATCGGATCTATGACGATACTTTTAGAACTTCACAGCAATTTTAGAGGCAAAACTTTTATTTAATGTGATTTACTGAGCGTTACTGATATGAATTACAAAATCATCAAGGACAGTCAAGAGGAATGCCTGGTTGCTCCGCTGTTGGGTGCAAAAACCGAAGTGAAGACCGATATATGATGCTCGTTTTCCCAAGAAATGAAGAAACTGTTAGGAAGCTCGATTTCCCAAGAAATGAAGAAACTGTTAGAAGCCGGCCGAAGTGGCCGTGCGGTTAAAGGCGCTGCAGTCTGGAACCGCAAGACCGCTACGGTCGCAGGTTCGAATCCTGCCTCGCGCATGGATATTTGTGATGTCCTTAGGTTAGTTATGTTTAACTAGTTCTAAGTTCTAGGGGACTAATGACCTCAGAAGTTGCGTCCCATAGTGCTCAGAGCCAAACTGTTAGAAAGCTTGTTTGGTTTCTTTGTGTATCGTACAATCAATTTCTTTCTACATGCTAATAATGCCTACAAAACGAAATCAAAAAATTACAGAATAACCATTTTATTGATATATCTCTTCCATGAAATTAAAAGTATATAAACACCACAGTGCTACTAACGTGGCCTTGTAGCACAGGAGAAGAGTTTTAACTGTTTAACCCAAAGTTCATGAGTTCGAATCCTGCTCAATCCAGGTTTTTTAAACGTTATTTTGTAGACTTTTAATTGTTCTAGCGTGACAATTCATGCTACACGATGTGTTTTAACATATATACGGAACCCTTCAAGTCTACGTACTTCCGACTCTCGACTCGAACTTGGCTAAGTAGCCTTGGCTACTCACCTTCCTGTAAATTATAACTATCGTGCGGATATTCAGTTACCTATTTTGAATTACTTTCTGCTGTTTCAGTAGAGTACCTAAGTATTGATATTTTTCCGATTTTCTGTGGTATAGAGTTCCTAAAAGTGTGTACAGAATGACATGTTTTGCCAGCATAAGAAAATGTTATAAGATCGACTCACGCTTAAAATGCACTATGTGGGGACGAAAAGAGACAATAGTTTACCAATTTCAGCGATGGATAATCGCACGGAAAAATCTGAAATAGCATCATGTACTCTGAGATACATTAAATGAAACTTCTTTTTCTCATTAATTAGTTGTCAATGTTTATATGGCATCATAAAATACAGCTGTTGAAATTCGGTAGACATACACACTGCTTCACTACCATTTGCTCACATATTTATTAGGCCTATATAAATGGCGTTCGTTTTAATCATGTACCGAGTATTAAGCTAGAAGATCTGCTTTGGTTTCATGCGTCAAACACATGCCTTATTTTACTCGTGAAGTGGCTAGCTTTCTGCTTGCGTCGCTACGTAATTGCACGTCCCGCGCACAATCTGGTAAAAACATGGCGGCCACGGGCCGATTGGCCACTCTCTCCCTATACAGGGTGAAAACTATTTAAACCGACAAACTCTGGGAGGTTGTAGGCGACATCAAAACAACTATTTTTCCCTAATGTCATTTTCTTCCATGAGGAGTATTTAAACCGGTAGAGGAAGATTTCTCTGGCGGCAAATTAATTAAACCAACAAACACTTTTCCATTTTTTTATGACCAAGAGACAACACATTAACACAACCCAATTTCAATTACAGTAGATTTTCAAAACCACCTCCATTGACACGTAAACAAAGGTTACACCGTCGGATCATGTTCTGTCTGACACGGGCAAAAACCCCAGGAGTATCCTGAATTGTTCCTGCTGCTGCTACTATCCGGGCAATCAGATCCTCTTCTGATGCAACAGTAGTTGCGTAAACAAGGTTGCGCATCTCTCCCCACACAAAAAAGTCCAGAGGGGACATATGTGGAGATCGAGCAGGCCATGGTACGGGACCACCTCTGCCAAGCCACGTTTCTGGGAGCCGTCGGTCCAGGAATCGACACACGCGACGACTGAAATGTGCCGGCGCCCCGTCATTTTGGAACCACATGCGTTGTCTTGTAGGGAGCGGGACGTCTTCCAGCAATTCTGGCAATGCTCTGGCGAGAAAATTGTAATAGTGCCTGCCATTTAATGGTCTAAGTAGCAGATACTGCCCAATTAAACAGTCCCCAACAACGCCGACCCACACATTAACGAAGAACCGCACTTGATGAGCGCTACTAACTGTGGCATGCGGGTTATCCTCACTCCAAACGTGTGAATTGTGGATGTTGAAGACTCCATCACGCCCGAGCGTTGCTTCATCCGTAAACAACGCAGAGGATGGAAATGTAGGATGCATTTCACACTGTTCCAGGTACCACTGCGAAAACTGTGCTCTGGGTGGATAATCAACTGCTTCCAGGTTGTGGACACGTTGTAAGTGAAATGGACGTAACAATTGCTCTCGAAGGACTGTTCTTAGATTCGTCTGATTCGTCCCCATGTTATGAGCACTTGCACGAGTGCTGATTGAAGGATCCCGCTCCACATGCTGCAAGACAGCTTCCTCAAACTGCAGCGATCTTACCGTGCGACGGCGTCCCTGTCCAGGTAATCTGCTAAATGACTCGGTCTCACGCAGACATTGGTACACAGCAGCAAAGGTCGTATGATGCGGGATACGGCGATTAGGATATTGTTGTTGATAAACCCGCTGTGCAGCTCGTCCGTTGTGGTGCGCTACGTACTACGCACCAACCATATCAGTGTACTCACTCCAGGTGTATCGCTCCATTAGTAAACAGAGACAATGCACTACTACACTGGTGGACAGCAGTTGCCTACAACTGAAGAGCGTAATACGGCCTCCACCGGTTTAAATAATCCTCACAGGAAAAAATGACATTAGGGAAAAATATTTGTTTTTATGTCCCCTACAACCGTCCAGAGTTTGTCGGTTTAAATACTTTTTCACCCTGTATAGGCTCTCTATGTCTCACGGGCCCTACACTGACGGCTGGCACAATCTACAGGGAAATTCCGGTTTCATTCTTCTACACCTGGTATGTGTGTGAGTGCTATGTACCACCATGCGTCTCAGACTTTATTTATTTATTTTGTCAAGGGCGCTAATAATCTAGGTGTTGAGCGCCCTAATTCCACGGAGCCGAATCACCATCGATGAATTTATTCTGCTGTCTGGTTAATCGGTGGAAATGAAATAGCATGGCTGCCGCGAGCTCTGGCCGGTTTCCCGTGTCGCGGAGGCAGCTGGCGACCAGTGCCCCCAGAGATACGGCACGCAGGAGGAGGTGTGGGCGGAGAGCCGTGACCGGAAGCCGGCGTGACGTCACAAGGGGGTCGGCAACCCGCGCCGGAAACTCCAGGGTCGCAGCTGGCTGCGCCCGCTTCCCAGTGTAGCGACAAAGCGACGCGGCAGCCGTCACGCAGACCTGCCCGCTACTCGCTTCCTGCGGCAGCAGGTGTCGCAGCAACAGATCCTCGAGCGGCCGTCAACGGACAGATAACACCTACCAAAGACAGTGCTCACCTCGAAAAAAATGGGGTTCCATAATTTTTGTTCCATAAAGTGTGAGCCTGCCTACACTGGACCACTTAAGAACAAGGAGACAGTTCCTTAGCAATCAATCATCGGACTGCAACAACAAAGGTATCCACCAAGTTCCTGAGAAAAAGCGTCATGTTGAAGGGTGAATTTGTAGGGGGTGACCAGCACCACCAGAAAGCTGACTTTTTTCAACATTATGATTTAAAACTTACGACTGTTTCTCGTACGTTTGTGAGTTATATGTACCCAAGTTCGCGGTTTGATCAAACTTTTATAAACCATAGAAAACGCTGCACTATGCTCAAGGGCGGTAAAGTGCCACGTGGGACGAATAACACTTTAGACCCCTGTGACATATTATTCACCGTCCCTCTTTTCATTATTCTTCTTTACAGGGTTAAGCAAAGGAAGTGTCCGTTCAATGGCATTATGTGGTATTCTGGTTACTGTTGACCTAGTACATCCATAATCTCAATTCCCATCAGTTCTGAACAGTAGCATGTGCTTGCCTTATCTCATTTCCTCCACTCTCTTAATGTGGTACATCAAGTTGTCACTGTAACTGAAGATCTTCTCATTAATGTTTAAAACACATTCAATTGCAGTCGAATATCTTTGAAACTTCCTGGCAGATTAAAACTGTGTGTCGGACTGAGACACGAACTCGGGACTTTTGACTTTCGCGGGCAAGTGCTCTACCAACTGAACTACCCAAGCGCGACTCACGCCCCGTCCTCACAGCTTTACTTCCGCCAGTACCTCGCCTCCTAACTTACAAACTTTACAGAAGCCCTCCTGCGAACCTTGCAGAACTAGCACTCCTGAAAGAAAGGATATTGCGGAGACATGGCTTAGCCACAGCCTGGGGGATGTTTCCAAAATGAGATTTTCACTCTACAGCGGAGTGTGTGCTGATATGAAACTTCCTGGCAGATTAAAACTGTGTGCCGGACCGATACTCGAACTCGGGACCTTTGCCTTTCGCGGGCAGGTGCTCTACCATCTCAGCTACCCAGGAGCACAGTTTGGAAGGTAGGAGATGAGGTACTGGTAGAAGTAAAGTTGTGAGAATGGGGCGTCAGTCGTGCTTGGGTAGGTCAGATGTTAGAACACTTGCCCGCAAAAGGCAAAGATCCCGACTTCGAGTCTCGGTCCGGCACACAGTTTTAATCTGCCAGGAAGTTTCATATAAGCGCACACTCCGTTGCAGAGTGAACATCTCATTCTCGAATATCTTTGTTTCTCTTACATTCAAGCAAGACCCAATGAATCTGTTTGGAGTACTGATCCTTTATTAACTATCTACCGAGAGAAAACACTTTTCATGTCTGTAGTTTTTGGGTGGAACTACTGGTAGGGGAAGGCTCAGTAATATTTGGCACTGTAAGTATGGGAACTAAGTGGGTTCTTGCAGTGATTTTTGAACTGTCATGCTTATCTCACCTTGTTAATAATTTACGTGTCCCACCCGTCCTCCCCACTCCGACAGCTCTGTAGATAAGTTGCATTATGTATGAAAGGCATCCTGTTATTTTATTGGTTGGAGGGTACATGAGAAACGTGATTAACGACCATTATTGCTAATTTAACTAGGACAATTCGTTACCCCTTCCCCTCCACCTACTCACTCCTTCCCACTTTCCCTTGCTACTATTCAGATTCAGTTACTCTATGGGTTGCCTCAAGGTCAAGATGGCAAAACTCAGTAGCATCACAACGCAAGATGGATGCCGAAGATGGCTACCTCCATGTGAATACAGGTATTAGTACGCCTTGGCTCCCACTACCGTGTCACAATCCTGTTTTGATATATAAAAGTTTAACTGCCATTTTTAACATCTAACAATATTTGTTTTGATGAATAATGTGGAAACTTCCCAGTATATAATACAGCAATTTGTTGCACTACTTACTCGTAAATTGGCTTTGTGAGACAGAGCATACCACATATATCTTCATGTAAGTCTTATACAGTGACAATGTACTTATTTTACTTTGTTAACTGTGAAAATAAATCAGTCCTGAACATCAAATTCCCGTTTTTTTTATCAAATAAAGGTTATTTATACGCTTTTTTGGACAAAAAATGTTTGGTACAGTAAATGTCAGTTTAAAGGAAAATCACTTATTATTATTCTCCCTCTCTCTCTCTCTCTCTCTCTTCTCTCTCTCTCTCTCTTCTCTCTCTCTCTCTACTCTGTTATCAGAACCTTGGTAGATTTCATCTTGTTACATAGATGGTCCCATACTGTTCCAGTAGCACTACATTGAACATTCTCAATATCTACTATTACAAGTAGTCTGCCTGCATTTTGAGTTAATTTCTGTTCCAATGCATCAGGGAGCTATTGTACTGAGGCAAAATAATAAATGTAAACACATACACACAAACACAATGAATAATAACAATGAGAGAGGGATAATAGTTGGTATTTACAATGAACTGTGAAAGTCAGGTTTTCACTGTGGATGTGACTGATGTCTGAAGATGATTCATGATGATCAGTCTTTCACTACAATATACAAAACATGAATGCAGAGTTCATCTGATGGAAAAATAGAGGAAGAAGAAAGGAAATGATACCTCACAGGTTAAAAGGGTGTGTGGTGTTATTTCAGTCATTACAAAACCGAGTCAAATTTATAAAGAACAGCACAGTAAGAATCCACTTATCAGTATATGAAGATAGTAACTGTTCTCGAAAGAACAGATACCATTGATGACCGTGCAGCTTCTCTAGAATAAATAACATTTCCCGTAAGGAACATGAGGAGAAGAGAAGTTACGGTTCTTACCGAGGCTTATAGATGGTCGTATTCCCCTCGCCCTGTTTACGAGTGGAAGAGGAAATGAAATGACTCATAGTGGACAGGTACCTTCCACCACACACCTTGGGTAGCTCGCGAAGTATGTACGTTGATGTAGACACCTGCTTGCTTCTCCTTTCTCACGTTCCGTAGCCTTCTGTCGTGTTATGGGATGGGGTCTGCTACACATCCTAACTGCTTGCTGGCTTTAAGCAGTGTAAGCCTTTCTACTCTGCATATTGAAATCTAATAATATATGGGTCGACGTGGTGCATAAATGGTGCAACGTGTTTTAAAGCTTTCGTAACTTATTGCAACACAGACTCTAAATTTGACGACGACGTGTGGAACGCGACTTTTAAAACGTACATGTACACAGTAGTATTCGTAAAATAATGTGCTAAAGTGGTATTGTGTTTCCTGTTAAGGTAGCCCTTCGGTGACATTTGCCCCCAGTTACATGCGAACTTGCGAATTTGTATTTAGAATACGCCAGTACTAACTAGGACTACATTTCACGGCGACTGTTTGTAGACACACATTCGCAGCTGTCTGGAACATTTCTGCTTCTGCGAGCGTAATGGTATACATTCATCTACGTCAGCTTTCGCTACTAATTATTTTCCAGTCAACACATAATTTTTTTTCTTCTGACGCCTCTTTGTTTTTGGGACCCAAAGCGGCTGCTTGTGTTGTTTCGGCCTTATACCTGTCCTGTTGACCATTTAAATCGTTCCTCATTGCTTAAAAGTTGTGCTCATACGTTTATATAGTCATATGGTGTTAGTCCTTGAATTTATCTGGGTGATTTCCTAAAGGTTGGCTGGTTTCAAAAAAGTAGCTTGCAGATACACTCCTGGAAATTGAAATAAGAACACCGTGAATTCATTGTCCCAGGAAGGGGAAACTTTATTGACACATTCCTGGGTCAGATACATCACATGATCACACTGACAGAACCACAGGCACATAGACACAGGCAACAGAGCATGCACAATGTCGGCACTAGTACAGTGTACATCCACCTTTCGCAGCAATGCAGGCTGCTATTCTCCCATGGAGACGATCGTAGAGATGCTGGATGTAGTCCTGTGGAACGGCTTGCCATGCCATTTCCACCTGGCGCCTCAGTTGGACCAGCGTTCGTGCTGGACGTGCAGACCGCGTGAGACGACGCTTCATCCAGTCCCAAACATGCTCAATGGGGGACAGATCCGGAGATCTTGCTGGCCAGGGTAGTTGACTTACACCTTCTAGAGCACGTTGGGTGGCACGGGATACATGCGGACGTGCATTGTCCTGTTGGAACAGCAAGTTCCCTTGCAGGTCTAGGAATGGTAGAACGATGGGTTCGATGACGGTTTGGATGTAGCGTGCACTATTCAGTGTCCCCTCGACGATCACCAGTGGTGTACGGCCAGTGTAGGAGATCGCTCCCCACACCATGATGCCGGGTGTTGGCCCTGTGTGCCTCGGTCGTATGCAGTCCTGATTGTGGCGCTCACCTGCACGGCGCCAAACACGCATACGACCATCATTGGCACCAAGGCAGAAGCGACTCTCATCGCTGAAGACGACACGTCTCCATTCGTCCCTCCATTCACGCCTGTCGCGACACCACTGGAGGCGGGCTGCACGATGTTGGGGCGTGAGCGGGAGACGGCCTAACGGTGTGCGGGACCGTAGCCCAGCTTCATGGAGACGGTTGCGAATGGTCCTCGCCGATACCCCAGGAGCAACAGTGTCCCTAATTTGCTGGGAAGTGGCGGTGCGGTCCCCTACGGTACTGCGTAGGATCCTACGGTCTTGGCGTGCATCCGTGCGTCGCTGCGGTCCGGTCCCAGGTCGACGGGCACGTGCACCTTCCGCCGACCACTGGCGACAACATCGATGTACTGTGGAGACCTCACGCCCCACGTGTTGAGCAATTCGGCGGTACGTCCACCCGGCCTCCCGCATGCCCACTATACGCCCTCGCTCAAAGTCCGTCAACTGCACATACGGTTCACGTACACGCTGTCGCGGCATGCTACCAGTGTTAAAGTCTGCGATGGAGCTCCGTATGCCACGGCAAACTGGCCGACACTGACGGCGGCGGTGCACAAATGCTGCACAGCTAGCGCCATTCGACGGCCAACACCGCGGTTGCTGGTGTGTCCGCTGTGCCGTGCGTGTGATCATTGCTTGTACAGCCCTCTCGCAGTGTCCGGAGCAAGTATGGTGGGTCTGACACACCGGTGTCAATGTGTTCTTTTTTCCATTTCCAGGAGTGTATATGTTGGTTAAACTGTTCCACTCATACCATTTTTCTAAGTCTCTTCTTAAAGAGATTCTCACTTCCAGCACTATTCAACTAAAACGACGGCGGGCCATATAATGGCTCCACATAGGTCGGGAGAAACACGGATCCAGTGTAAGTGTAGCCAAGGATGACTCCAAAAGACGTCGGGTCACAAAATAGTTCTATATTCCAGCGGGAGAAATACGGATCCAATGCAGTTGTAGCTTAAGAACACAGGCGTTGTCGGCACGGTACGGTAACACAGAAAGGAGTTCGCCAACGTCATGAGATTATGGCAAATGACAAGCTGGGGAATGGTGAATACGTAATAGCATATAAGGAGATGTTGATGAAATGGAACGACCAAGGAGACACCGTGGCGGTCGGCACTTTACACGAGACAGATTTCAAGTAGTAAATTCAAATATTGGTATCGTGCAAAAGCTAAGTGTTATCATGGATGTGTGGCTGGGACTGATTTCCAGTTATAAAGAACAGTCAAGAGCAGACCGAAAAATATTTTCACAAGATTTTCAGCCGTTTATTGGGCATAACTTGCTTCAGTGCATACGTTCAGTGCAAAAACCATTCCTGTGTAAAAGCTTTTTGGAGGTCATGATTAGTTGCGGGGAAGAGTAGTTTGTATTCTGCTCCCAACAATGGTCCTAAAGATGATTCCCACCTCTACTGACAGGCATTTTCCACAATTTTTACTAAAAGACCGATAAAGAGGTTTGGAGTACACATGATATCTTAGAAAAGAGATCCGTTATGGGTGTGTATAAGATTACGTCCTCTCTGTGAAGCACTATTTTTTGAAATATTTCACTCAGAAAACGACCTGTAATTACGTGAAAATAAAATTTTGCTTCTGTTCTTTAATGCATTCTCTTCGATCCTTACCCACTTTAGTTTCGCTTCAAAAATTGAAACGAACAACTTCGCCAGCCAGCAGTGGGGGAAATTACTCCGGAAGGCAGAGGAGTGAGAACCAGAAATAAGCATTTGGGGAGCTAATCTACGTTACGGTAAACTTGCAATTGCTAGCAGATTCTTAGGACAGACTCTTTCTGGTCGTTTTTAATATCGCCGAGTTCGGCTTGCGTCGGTGGCGTCTGACATACTGCCTTGGAGTGCACCTCTTACAAGTTTAACGAAGTTTGTAAAGAGCTTGTGTTCCGCACCAGAGAAGTTTTAAAACTCTGTTACTAACAAGATTTGAACTACCAACCGTGACAATATAAAGCACCTAACATTTGCAGGTACATTAAGATCCGTGGATGATTGTGGAAATAACGATACTTGTCAGAAAGGGTAAGAGAACAATTTTGAACTTAAATCTGTTGGCGTAATGAGGAAAGGTCTGCGACTATGCAGTGAACTTACTGAAATAATTTCTACTGCTTCAGTCATTTTTTATTAATATGCGTTGTGTGAATAACTAGAAGTTTTCATTCATTTCCTCGATTTCTTTCCGTTCCCGAGATACAGAAGTTGTACACGTGCAATACGCACGTAAAATTCGGTGTGAGGTGAAAAACTAGTCTATTTACAAAGAGACATATCACGGAGAAATGAGCTGTAAGGCGTCTTCGTTATCGTCAGACGGTTGCGGGAAACGCACGTTGTTGTAGCACTAAGGGACATGCCAAATTTTTGTGCATGTAAAATCCGGTCTGTGCTGTAAAATTAAGTAGCACTTTCAGTTCTAAGTGCTGCACTTCTTTGAGGACTTGTGATATTCGCTATTTTTGACTTCATTAAAACAGCAAATACGAGTAGTTAATACTTTCAGCCAGAAGGCAAATACTTGTTTATAAATAATGATTAATGTATAATGAGGAGTCGCATGGCGACGGTGGAATTTTCTAAATAATGTAATTCGTCGTCTTTGGGCGGCAATATAAACAGAAAAATACGGATAGATATGCGATCCTTCACTATTTTGTTCGCTGGAGAACAATTGAAGCCTTGAGCGCTAAAAAGACTTGTACTGTTTTTCTCGAGTAAGACGGACGCAGATTTGTGGTAGTCTGATCTAATTTTTACTAAATGTATAAAAACGTGTTATGTCTAAGTTTGAGTGAAGTGTAAAGAACTGTTATAACTTACCGTGACGACGCACGAGAGACCCAAAGAAGACAATGCCTGTATAAAAGAGCGCTCAATGGACATGATACGGACATAAAAATCTACCGTCATTGTAGTATTAAGCTTAAGGTACGATATATGTTTTAGTTATAATAAATATTTGTTCTGGGAATACTGAATCATTTAGCAGTGCTCATTTGTATTATCTCCTCAGTATTATTTTCATTTTAATTATGCATTTTGCTAATATTACAGACACCAAGATCAGCAGTCCAATGTGCGTGTTACATTGATAAAAAGAAAACTGTTTTATTGTCTTCTTGCATCAGCTTTAATATTGAATTTCCCTTTTGTGTGATGTTACAGGTGTTTTTGCGCCCTTAAGAACTTTCTGGTCCCTTAGGAAATTGTTTTGTCATAACAATAACTTCACAAACGGGTATGATCGTATCTACGATCATGAAGTAATTAGAAAGACGATAACGCAATTTCTTAATCAATAGCACGCTAGTTGTGACTGCCTCAAGCCACGCGAAACTGCAAGTAAAAACTATTCACATCTCATAATGCAATATTTTATGACAATGGTCAATCCATGATTCCTACGCCAATTGTGGTTGATAAAACAGTAAGCTAAATCTCAATTTCCAACTTTCCACTGAATAACAACATCACTTTTATTTTGTAACATCACAGACTCTGCCTTCGGATTTGGACTTCATTGTGGTTACGACATGACGTTGCTTGGTGGAGGCTTCAGATACTTTAAAACATCAGCATAACAATGACTCGAACTAGGGAACGTAAAAGCTGACTTCTACTGGGACGGCAGCTGGAATACAAACAGCACGTCGATCCGAACATCAGTATAGTCAGCTAACAGCAGTAAATCAGCTGCACATCCGGAGACGCTTATCAGGACCCGAGGGAATGGCAGAAAAAATTTGACCGGGCTGCCAAATACATGAGATGGAATGACAAACGTGCACTTCTGCTTGTATGGTACATCCCAGCACCGGTTCCAGAGCAACGAAGAGACGATCAGTATCTGGGACAAGTTCCAGGCGCAACGGAAGAAAACATTTGGTGATAATCAACAGCAAGTCCGATTAACAGAAGAACAATTGACGAACAGGGCCCAATGTCATGGCGAAAAGTCTCAGTCATAGACACATAATACACTGCTGGCCATTAAAATTGCTGCAACACGAAGATGACGTGCTACAGAAGCGAAATTTAACCGACAGGAAGAAGATGCTGTGATATGCAAATGATTAGCTTTCCAGAGCAATCACAGAATGTCGACGCCGGTGGCGACAACTACAATGCGCTGACATGAGGAAAGTTTCCAACCGATTTCTCATACACAAACACCAGTTGACCGGCGTTGCCTGGTGAAACGTTGTTGTGATGCCTCGTGTAAGGAGCAGAAATGCGTACCATCACGTTTCCGAATTTGATCAAGGTTTGATTGTAGCCTATCGCGATTGGGGTTTATCGCATCGCGACATTGCTTCTCGCGTTGGTCGAGATCCAATGACTGTTAGCAGAATATGGAATCGGTGGGTTCAGGAGGGTAATACGGAACGCCGTGCTGGATCCCAACGGCCTCGTTTCACTAGCAGTCGAGATGACAGGCATCTTATCCGCATGGCTGTAACGGATCGTGCAGCCACGTCTCGATCCCTGAGTCAACAGATGGGGACGTTTGCAAGACAACAACCATCAGCACGAACAGTTCGACGACGTTTGCAGCAGCATGGACTGTCAGCTCGGAGACCATGGCTGTGGTTACCCTTGACGCTGCATCACAGACAGGAGCGCCAGCGATGGTGTACTCAACGACGAACCTGGGTGCACGAATGTCAAAACGTCATTTTTTCGGATGAATCCAGGTTCTGTTACAGCATCATGATGGTCGCATCCGTGTTTCATGACATCGCAGTGAACGCACATTGGAAGCGTGTACTCGTCGTCGCTATTCTGGCGTATCACTCGGCGTGATGGTATGGGTTGCCATTGGTTTTACGTCTCGACCGAAACGGCACTTTGAACAGTGAACGGTACATTTCAGGTGTGATATGACCAGTGGCTCTACCCTTCATTCGATCCCTGCGATACCCTACATTTCAGCAGGATAATGCACGACCGCATGTGGCAGGTCCTGTACGGGCCTTTCTGGATACAGAAAATGTTCGACTGCTGCCCTGGACAGCACATTCTCCAGATCTCTCACCAATTGGAAACGTCTGGTCACTGGTGACCGAGCAACTGGCTCGTCACAATTCGCCAGTCACTACTCTTGATGAACTGTGGTATCGTGTTGCATGTGCAGCTGTACCTGAACACGCCATCCAAGCTCTGTTTGACTCAATGCCCAGGCGTATCAACGCCGTTATTACGGCCAGAGGTGGTTGTTCTGGGTACTGTTTTCTCAGTATCTATGCACCAAAATTGCGTGAAAATGTAATCACTTGTCAGTTCTGGTATAATATATTTGTCCAATGAATACCCGTTTATCATCTGCATTTCTTCTTGGTGTAGCAATTTTAATGGCCAGTAGTGTATTTTGGCATTTTGAAACATTGTGAATCCCATTGTGACAAAGGCGACAAAATTTGCATTTGATGAAAGTAGTTGTAAAAGATATGTACCAAGCTTGTCTGGTAAAAGATGTCACGGCAGCTGAAGAGTTCTTCAAGTGGTGCCAGCGCATCGAGGAAATGCAACAGGAAAGCTTCGGACGAAAGAGGTATTCGCTATTCCCGAATATGGTCCCTATGGCAGTTGTGGAAGATCAACATGACCTCTCAAAAGCCAGACAGAAACAGAAGTGATACAGCGGTGTATGACTACCACAACTGTCTGATCGAGTACACAAGAGATGGCAGCCATTAATGTCGACTCATACGTCAGCAGATAAGACAGAATGCTGAAGAAGAGGCGCATACATCTTTGGCACAAATCTTCATCAACAATTTTCCGGTAAACATCTGTCGCCAGTTTTGTGAAGGCCTCGTCACTACTTCTGTGGAGGCCGGGTTGCTACAGTTGTTACAGCAAGCCAAGTTTGAGAGTTTGTGAAACGGTTGAGAGGCACCCACATGCCTTGCTCATACTGTGGCATCAAGCAGTCAGGCCTGCAAGATGAGTGGTCTGCCAAGCGAGTGGATTCATTCTTATTTATCGAGTGACATGAACTCTCGTACTCACAATTAAGTTACAAATTACCCTCCTGTATGAATATTACGCAACGGAAACGCACATCTGACTATCAGTAATTTACAGAACTCTGACTGTTCACTATGCACTGCCAATACCACATTTTCTTTCTTATTTAACGGCTTTGATCAACACGTGGCCATTGCACTGAATATGAATGGCGCAGACATTATAAATTATGGATATGATGACAACATACAATTCGAAGGAAAAGGCCACCAATCTTTTTCTTTTCACTATCTTATTTATTCCGATAAATTCTATAACCTAAACACACAAATTCTATAACCTATAACAATAACACATGAGAAATTCCGCCCAGTGGGCATGGCTTTACATTGGTGATTCTCTATCTTATGGTCTCGTAATTATTTAATGCTACAGTGCACTTTCTGGACAGGATGGTGGATCTTTTTTTTATATCTCACACTTCGACTCTCACATCCATCCTCAAGAAACTTTCCTCCAGACCGAGCGGTACAAAAGGAACATGCATAACCCACTACCTCTGAAACTACCTTGCTACTCTCCCATGCAAACCACACATACTTAAATTACATGACATACACCACACTGCAACATGGAATACGACATAAGGAATAGTCACAACATTATAATCACATCACTTTCAGCTTTCCCACTTCAATTAGTATTCATCCCAGTTCCACACGACACTGCCCCACTTCGTAACTTTTCTTCCCTACTACGAACTCTGGACGTTATATGCACGTCTTCCTGTGCAATGTAAGCCAAGTGGCGTTGCTGGATAGGCGGCTGACTCACCTTGCTTCTCTCTCAGAGTATTATAGTTTGAATCAAGCGTCACACGGAAACACAACACGTAAAGTAATATTAAGGACATATTCATCACACACGTGAGCCCTCAACTGATACCATGGACGAGTACTTCACTTTATCCTTTGTCTCATACATAGATTGAGACTCACACGGTACTCACCACGTGGAAGTACTCGTCTCTAATTTCAAGTCCTGCACACGCCATTTCTTAAATATTTCAACTTATGGTACACACGCTATTTCTTAAATATTTCAACTTATTGTACACACGCTAGTAATTCAGCTTAACTTAAGCACACGGAAGTATTTCAAGTTATTGCTACACGTGGTTTCATTGTGACCGTTGGTCGCTTCCGAAGATTACTACGATCCCATTAATATTACCTGCCTGACATTTAATTCTCCCCACATAAGTTCCTGAAATAGAGAAATTATTATTCCAAACTACTCTTAAGTATTTCACATGCATACCATGTCTCCACTCTTTTGCCCTTACGGAGAACGCCTAAGACAGGTCTTACCAACACTAGATCCAGCGGCAGAGTGCTGAAACATGGCCGTTCTTCAGGTCATCTACCACCTCTGTCGAGGTGGGGGAAGACCATGTTACCGTATTGGTCAGCCACATTTCAGGCGTTCAAAGCTCCGGTAAGTTTCACCTCTTTGGTTCCACCAAAGGTGGCCAAAGGATCGTCTCAAAGATGATCATATATTCTGCGGTTAGCAGACGACCATACATTCATTCATTTCACAGATCTCACCAAACTGGATGTAGGGATTTATTTTGTGGGAGTGCATATGTGATCAACTAAATAAATAAATTGTCATTCTTTCCCACACTGGTATCCGGCTTCACTGTATTAATTGAAATTGAGATATTTTTACAAAAAATATGTTGTACTGACAAGAATAACGAAGAATGTTGTACCTATTTTCAATGTCGGGCGGTACTGTACCCTTTCACGGTTTCTGGTGCAGTACACCGCTAAGACAATTTCTATCTGCCAGTATTACACAGATACGCCCCAGGGTCAGGTAACAGGACAGGAGAAGGGCGGTTCTACAACACTGTAGCAAAGTCACACAAATGAGTTAAAAAGGTTTACTTATCTTTGTGGCTTGTTGAATAATGAAGTCTGCAAAATTGCACATAATATAACACAAAAAAAGTCCGTAATGGCTAATGCAAATAATCGTAGGTAAACTTTATAGTACATAGCAAATGCAATTTACAACAACTGCCTGTTCACTTCTAAGAGTTCACTAAACGACGTTCCCTGTCCAAGTCAGCCCTGGACGATGACCTGTAACCAAGTGAGCGAGAACTGCTCTTCTGCCGACCGGTCATTGGCGGATTGTATTCGACCGGCAAATGGCTGAGGCGAATTTGGTATCTTCATCCTCAGCGCCGCCCGTGGCGCTGGTGGGACTCGCGCCAAGTGGCGAGTCTGTGTGGTACAGGCGCCACCTGGCATCTCCACGCCTGTGGTGATTTTGTCTGGGCTGTATATTGTTACGGCAACACCGCAAATTTGGCGTACCTTGAAGAATGTACTATGCCAACTCCGACTACGTTCCCACTGTCAAACGACAAACCAGCACCCGACTGACGCAGTTACAACCACCTCCTCGATCAAGTAAAACGCTCCGCAGTTTGGGGGACTGAGGACAACACGCTAGTCTGCTTCCAAAGTGGGCAACCTGGAAATGTACGCTGCAGCAGAGAAAGATGACCCGTCTGCCATCCTGGTTACTCCAGAGGCCCAGCGTCCTTTTAGACTTGTCAGAGTACCGGAGGAGTTGCACTCCTGCGTTTGTTTTTACCTCCTTATTTTATGATATTTTAAACCAGCATCCCGACCATGTACCAGTATTTACGGATGGCTCTAAACTGGAGGACTCTGTTGGTTGTGCTGTTGTTTTCCCTGATCGAGACGTCAAGTTACGGCTTCCTGTAGCGTTTACCATCTTTGATGCCGAATTGTTTGCGATGTTGCGGGCATTGGAGCAGATGAGATGTGTTCCCAGTCTTAAGTTTCTCATCTGTTCTGACTCCCTGAGTGCCCTTCAGACCATGCAACACTTGTACCCAGCGGATACGGTCGTCCAGAACATCCATGATGCCCTACTCCACCTGCAACGGCAGGGGAAGGAGGTTTCTTTCTGCTGGGTGCCGGGGCACATGGGTATTAGGGGAAACGAACTGGCGGATGTGGCTACCAAAGATGCATGTTCCCTCCCTCACGTTGTTGAATGTGCCGTCCCCCTCCATGCTGTTACCTCCCTTTTGCGTTTTCGTGTTATGCGTCAATGGGAAGAGGAGTGGCTGGCAGTCGGTGAAAATAAGCTGCGTCTGGTCAAGGCCACCACACGGCCATGGCGTACGTCCTACCAGTCATGCAGGCGGGATGAGGTTCTCCTCACTCGCCTCCGCATCGGGCACAGTCCCTTAACGCACGGTTTTTTACTCCGGCGGGAGGACCCCCCAATCTGCAGTGCTTGTGGCGTCCAGATTAGGGTCCGCCACATTTAACTTGACTGTCCTTTATTCTCTGACCAGAGGGCGGTGGTTTCCTTGCCACCGGATTTGCCCTCTATTTTGCAAGACGACGCAACGACTGTGCTTAAGGTCTTACGGTTTTGTGTCCTGTCCAATTTGTTGCCTCGGATTTTAGGGAGAGGATCTTAATGTGCTCCTGGGTGACTGGCTCACCCAGGCTGTAGGTAAGAGGTCCGCCAGTCACGATTACCTACTTGTTTCACTTCGATTTCTGTTCTCTTTTCCTTGTGTTTCCTTTCCTCTTTTAGTGCGTTTCTTCTCCTCTTGTTTTGCCTCTGTATGTGAGGATTTGGAACTCCGTCAGGTCTGTGTCTTTTAGCCGTTCTCCTTGTTCGGTGTCCGTCTTCGTCCCTTCACTGCATGTGTTCCTGTTTCTATGCGTTTGGGCGCTGATGACCACGCTGTTTAGCGCCCGAAAACCTCAAACCACACACACACACACACACACACACACACACACACACACACACACGAGTGTTTGACGACTATTACGCTGTACCAACATCACAGCAGCCTTGCTCACGCCAATCATCTGCTAACGATTATGGTCGATTTGTGGGATGGAGCCCGTTGCCGTAACCTCGGCGAGGTCGCTCTCCAACACGCCGCAGCCGTTCCTCACCACCGTACAGTTGCACCAACCGTTCGCCTAGCCGCAGAATTCAAGAAAATTTAAGCGAGGCGACCTGCACGGAAGTGATGCTGCCATAGTTGAAAATCCTCCATGAACGACCAGATGACGGTCTCACCGACCTCGTCCTCGATGGCCAACCAATCAGGCGCCAGTCGACTCAGAGGCTTCTCTTCCTGTAGTGTCGAACGCTGACTATCGCCATCTAAAGAATGCTGGGTTCCGTGTTACGAAAGGGACTGTACTGGAAATTGCACGTGGGACACACGTGCAGCTGATGGTGGTCGTTGTCAAAGAACCGGACGACGTATGGTGTATCTACGCTGACTACCTACAACTGAACAAAATGACGAAGGAAAATGTCTATACATTGCCGTGGGTTGATGACATCACGGACTGCTGGAAAGGCGTAAAGCATTTTGCAGCTATGGACGTGCGGAGAGATTATTGGCAAATCGAGGTAGATGAGACGGATCGGGAAAATTACCTACATAACTCCCGAGGGCCTAACTGACAAGGGGAGGCCGCCAATTGTGAAATTCAGATTCGATTCATACTGCGCATAATAAAAGCTCATGGCCAGAGGTGTAATGTGGCAAAGCACCAAGATGCACTTCTAAGCCGTTGTCGAGAAAATCGACAGTTAAAAGAAACGTTTGCGGTGAAATACTCCCTACGATTAATGATTTTCTACAGCGTCATAGCGCAGCGGTAAGCGCTCGGGTTCATAATCCGAAGGTCGCCGGATCGAATCTCGCGCCATGCAGTATTTTTTTATTATTAGTTTTTTGCAATTCAAATATATATATATATATATATATATATATATATATATATATATATATATATATATATATATAAACTATTAATGAATTGCTTATGCATGTTGGTGAAGGCGGATCGCTCTCCAATTGTACCGCCTCCATTTTTCAGTTTGTTTAACAGGGTGTACCAAAGCTGTCCCGTCCGCACTGATTTTCGACGATGTTATAAGTGGCGCTAGGGACCGCATCTACCTTCTTTCGAAGTTAGCAGGCAACTACGCTGTTATGGGGCGGCTCGTTTCGGCCCATTCAACATCTGTCCTTCAAGTGTAACGAGCAAGTAACGGAGTTTATATTTCATACCTGCCACAGCAAGTTGTGTTCGTGGGGTCTCTGTTCTAATTCGAAAGTTTGACTTACGCTATACGTATTCGTTTCTACGTCTTCCGTTAACTATACGTGGTTAACATTATGAAGACAATTAATAACATTTGTGAAATACAACTTTGTTTGCGGAAAACATAATGATGTTCGAAGTCGCCAGTTTTTCCACGACAAACGACTTTCAACAACTTATTATATGCATAATTGTTGTAACTGATTGCCGGGAATTATATATATATATATATATATATATATATATATATATATATATATATATATATATTACAAAAACAAATACTAAAAAAAAAAAGTTGCATGGAGCGAGATTCGATCCGGCGACCTTCGGTATACGAACCCGAGCGCTTACCGCTGCACCACCACGCTGTATAAAATTATTAATCGTAGAGAGTATTTCACCGCAACGGTTTCTTTTAACTGTCGATTTTCTCGACCACGGCTGAGAAGTGCATCTTGGTCCTTTGCCACATTACACCTCTGGCCATGAGCTTTTATTATGCACAGTATGAATCGAATCTGAATTTCACAATTGGCGGCCTCCCCTTGTGAGTTCAAAGTTAATCTCTTTGGACTATGTAACGGTGCAGTTACCTTCGAATGTATGATGGACTACTTGCATTGACACCTGAAAAGGGCGGCGTGTCTTTGGAATATAAATGACATTGTCCTTTTTCCGAAGCTATTTGTAAAAAATCAGAGCCAGCTAGCAAACGTATTGAAGTATGCTCAGACTGCTGGATTCGGCCTGAATCCAAAAAGTGCCCTTTTGTCGCCCACGAACTATAATTCTAAGGACATCTAGTGGATGACGATGGAGTCTGCCCCAGCCAGAGAAAACAAGAGCAGTCTCAAATTTTCCGACTCTTCGGAAGAACTATTGAAGGGCGACGTAAAATTTTCCGGCAGTGAGCCGCAAGAGAGATCTTTCCTTGTCCTTAAGGAACCACTAATAATTTCTCCAGTTCTAGCATTATGTGACGAAAACTCTAACAAAGAACTTCACACACGCACTAAAAGTTTCTGGGTAGGAATCTTTCCAGTACTAATTTAGGAAGGTGCTGAAAAGTTGATACAGTATGCTCCCAGAGTAGTCTCGAAACCCGAGATGGAACTCTAAAACCGAGAAAGGGTGCTTCGCAGTTCTTTGGTTCATCAACAAGTTCCGATCGTATTTATTTAGCAAACCATTCACCACTGTGACAGACCACCATTCTCTGTGTTGACCGATCAGACTGAAGTATCCACCGAGTCGACGGCAAGGTAAACACTTAGCCTTCAGGATTATTATGTTATACGAGGTATACGAAGACGGACGGAAGCACAAGGACTCAGACTGCCTTTCAACGAATCCTTTTGTGAAACTCTGCACCATGGACGAAATCTCAGTCAAAGCAGTATGGACTGACATTGCTGCGGAATAGGGGGAATATCTAGCATTACTGAGAATCATACCAACCTAGAAGATGGAGCCGACTAAATGAGGATCCCAGTAACAAAACGGATCATTGTATAACAAGAACTATGATGCGAGGGGGTGGAAATCAGACCCAAGTATCACTGGCCAAGTCTTTAGCGATATGTCAGACATTGTGTAAGCCGCTGTGAGGAAACTCGTGCCGCAGTTATCTCAGGAACATCTGGAACCTGTCCCGCCTCCGCCGTTCCGTTGGTGACGTTCCCGAAGTCAGCAAATGGAAATCGTAGGGTAGTAAGCTGTCTGCACTAAGTACCTCACCCACTGTGGTATGACCACAGCTGCGCTGGCCCCCGAAGCTCCGGAAACTACAGAATTCCCTGTATAAGACATTACTTTGAAGCACGGAACACCTGTATAATGATCTGTGGTCAAGAGCAAGTTTTTCAGTCGAGAGCAGTATCAAACATAACTGCACTTTGTTACGTCACCCACAAGATGACAACTGCCTACCATCCACCGGCGAATGACATCACACAACGCTTTAATAAGAAGTTGGTAGATGTGTGCTTGAAGTACGTTGAGAGACTGGGATTCAGTACTATCTACTGTAATATTCACAAACATCAGAGTGAATCAAGACACAGCAAGCTTCACACAGTTCTGTCTCCGTTTCAATCGGACTTTACGGAGGATCACTACGTGGAACACCTCATCAACATGACCGGAAAAACAAGGTGGCTGGCTCGCGTACTAGCCTTGGACGCTCAGGAGTGTTGTGTTGGCTGAAGAGGCAGCACCGTGTTACTAGTGGGGGCCGAAATGCACGCGTTTTAGCTCACGCAGGCTGGCGTGAGGAGGGAAGAACTATACTGACGTGAGGTCTGGAACATGACAAGGAATTAGAATTCAGAAAGCGGACGTAATTAGTTTGATACTTAACTTTAATCCATTAATGATGAACGTTGCTCTTGACGGTACATGAGTCACAATATTATCTGTTCAGAATACATTCTGGAAGTAACTGAATATGGCGCCTTGCTAGGTCGTAGAAAATGACGTAGCTGAAGGCTATGCTAAACTGTCGTCTCGGCAAATGAGAGCGTATGTAGACAGTGAACCATCGCTAGCAAAATCGGCTGTAAAACTGGGGAGAGTGCTAGGGAGTCTCTCTAGACTAGACCTGCCGTGTGGCGGCGCTCGGTCTGCAATCACTGATAGTGGCGACACGCGGGTCCGACGTATACTAACGGACCGTGGACGATTTAAAGGCTACCACCTAGCAAGTGTGGTGTCTGGCGGTAACAATACAAGGAGAAAGACCAAGAGCGCTATAACTCCAAGTACCAGCCAATGAGATACAGATATGGAATCTTGGTATGGCTTTTTACGCCTGTGCGGAAAGTGACACTGTACCGTGTCATATGCTTCTTCGCTTATCGGAGATCATATATGAAGTAGAGGAATATGACTCTTCATCGAGAAGACAAAAGCGCAGAGACATCGTCAATGTCGTCTGTATGAAGCTCTACTACAGTCTAGAGACGCAAATGGACGATGAGAGATTAGAGGAAACTGAAGACCCACTCTACAGTAGCGAAGCTTCGACGGGAAAAGCTACCTTCAGTGGTTTTCATAGTAAATCCGATGTGACAGCACTTTGAGAATGTGAAGATTGACAAGATCTCTAGATCCAGGGTACTGTAATGGGCTCCATCGAGAACATCTGTAACAGAGGGCCACTGCTTCTCCAGGATTGGCAGCAATTCTTCAAGCTATGGTCCATGAAGTGCAGCGTAATGGCTAGCGTGGCTGCCTGGCATATAAGCACATGTAGATGCGAATAAAGTTAGTAGTAAAGAAGTAATAAATTAAAACGTTCTGCCTGCTGCTGTACTTTTGTGATAATATTGTTTTCTCACCAGTTAGAGGGGGGGGGGGCGTCAGCGAGAAAAAGTTTCGTAAGGGTTTTAAGTTATGTGTAAAGTTTGTTGCAAGACACTAATTGCTCTCACTGTCAAAAACGGGACGAATATAGCCTGGGTATTTGCCCGCGACACGTTACACTTCTTTTTCAACCCCACATCCGCCCCTACCCCTGTGAGAGGAGGTGGATCTAACCCCCACAGAACTTCTTTCCAGATAGTAACGATGCATCTGCCAAGTTTGTTTAAAATCGACCCAGTGGTTTACCGGAGATGGGGAATATACATACACAAATTCACACATTTTTGTAATATACTAACTGAACACCCTAATTTGTGGGTTCGTTATTCATTTCTTTTTCCACATGCCTCCGCAGAACCTGTCGATCTTCCACATGACTCATCATAGCGTGCCCCTCTCCTCCTGACCCCTTACACTCTGTCTTCCACTTTCTCCAACATCCAGCTGCCTTTCCACATTGTCTTTCTTCTTCACATGCCCACTATCCCTTTCCACCTTCTACATGCCGACTACACCTACCCCGTCTCTGATTCAATCTCCCCCTCCCCCTGTCTATCTCCTCTCACACCTATCCTCCTGTACCATCTGTTCATGTTTTCCTCACCACTATCTCTGATCCTACACCCTCACCTTCCAACCCATCTCCTAACCTTGCCCTCATTCTCTTTCCTTTTACCCCCTCATTTCCCTGTACTCATCCCCTCTCTGCCCATCTCCCCTCCCCTCCTCTCTCTCCATCTTTCTATTTTTCTGTCCATCTCCTGCCTGTCTCTGTCCACCTTCTTCCTGTCACCTCTCTCAGCCTGTATTCTCCGCTTCTCTCCCTTCTTCTCTTCCCCTTCCCTCTCTATGTCACTTGTGTCCTCGCCCCTTTCTCCATCTGTGCATCACGCTCTCCCCTCTGTCTAGTCATCTCCTCCTCCCTGTCTATCTCCTCCTTCCCCCTTCTTTCTGTCAACATGTATGTCCACCTCCTCCTCCCTGTTTATCTCCTCCTTTTTACCTCACTCTGTCCATCTCCCCCTTTCCCTCTCTTCCCATCCATATACTCCTTCCCACATCTCCCTCTCCATCTACTCCTTCCTCCTGCCACCGTCCATCTCATCACTACTCTCTGTCCTTCTTCCTACTTCTCTCTGGCTGTCACCTACCCCACTTCTCTCTCTCCATCTGCTTCTCCACCCTGACTTCATCCATCTCGTCTGCCTCCTCTGACCATTGCGACCCCTCCTCCCTCTCTCTGTCTGTCCATTTCGTCTTCCCCCTTCTCTGGCTGTCCATCTGCTCCTTCCTGTCGATCTCCTCCTCCCCCTCTCTCAGTCCACCTCATGTGTCGCCCACACCCCAATGGCAGCTAATTTGTGTTTACAGTAACGGTACTTCTTTCGTGACATATTACAATGAGATATGGAACATACACACACACGCGCGCCCGCACGGTTATATATACAGGATGGTCCACTGATCGTGACCGCGCCAAATATCTCACGAAATAAGTGTCAAACGAAAAAACTACAAAGAACGAAACTTGTCTAGCTTGAAGGGGGAAACCAGATGGCGCTATAGTTGGCCCGCTAGATGGTGTTGTCATAGGTCAAACGGATATCAACTGCGTTTTTTAAATAGGAACCCCCATTTTTTATTACATATTCGTGTAGTACGTAAAGAAATATGAATGTTTTAGTTGGACCACTTTTTTCGCTTTGTGATAGATGGCGCTGTAATAGTCACAAACATATGGTTCATAATTCTAGACGAACAGTTGGTAACAGGTAGGTTTTTTAAATTAAAATACGGGACGTAGGTAAGTCTGAACATTTTAAATCGGTTGTTCCAATGTGATACATGTACCTTTGTGAACATATCATTTCTGAGAACGCATGCTGTTACAGCGTGATTACCTGTAAACACCACACTAATGCAATTAATGCTCAAAATGATGAACATGAACCTCAATGCAATTGGCAATACACGTAACGACATTCCTCTCAACAGCGAGTAGTTCGCCTTCCGTAATGTTCGCACATGCATTGACAATGCGCTGACGCATTTTGTCAGGCGTTGTCGGTGGATCACGATAGCTAATGTCCTTCAACTATCCCCACAGAAAGAAATCCGGGGACGTTAGATCCCGTGAACGTGCGGGCCATTGTATGGTGCTTCGACGACCAATCCACCTGTCATGAAATATTCTATTCAATACCACTTGCTACGTGCCGGACATCCATCATGTTGGAAGTACATCGCCATTCTGTCATGCAGTGAAACATCTTGTAGTAAAATCGGTAGAACATTACGTAGCAAATCAGCATACATTGCACCATTTAGATTGCCATCGATAAAATGAGGGTCAATTATCCTTCCTCCCATAATGCCGCACCATACATTAACCCGGCAAGGTCGCTGATGAACCACTTGTCGCAGCCATCGTGGATTTTCCGATGCCCAGTAGTGCCTATCAAGCCGGTTTACGTTACCGCTGTTGGCGAATGACGCTTCGTCGCTAAATGGAACACGTGCAAAAAATCTGTCAACGTCCTGTAATTTCTCTTGTGCCCAGTGGCACAACTGTACACGACGCTCAAAGTCGTCGCGATGCAATTCCTGGTGCATAGAAATATGGTACGGGAGCAATCGATGCTGATGTAGCATTCTCACCACCGACGTTTTTGAGATCCCCGATTCTCGCGCAATTTGTCTGCTGCTGATGCGCGGATTAACAACGACAGCAGCTAAAACATCTGCGTGGGCATCATCATTTGTTGCAGGTCGTCGTTGACTTTGTGTGTAGGCTGTTTAGGTTTTTATGTTGGTAACGCCACGTAGTGCTCTATATGAAAATCACTGACTGTGCTGTGTGCAGTCTGTAGCTGCTGTGCATTGTTGGAATATTCTAGTGTTGGACTGTCGGATGTGAACAGCGCGTAGCGTTGCGCAGTGGGAGGTGAGCCGCCAGCAGTGGTGCATGTGGGGAGTGAGATGGCGGAGTTTTGAGAGCGGATGATCTGGACGTGTGTCCATCAGAGAGAGTAAATTTGTAAGACTGGATGTCATGAACTTATATATATATATATATATATATATATATATATATATATATATATATATATATATATTAAATTTGTAAGACTGGATGTCATGAACTTATATATATATATATATATATATATATACACTCCTGGAAATGGAAAAAAGAACACATTGACACCGGTGTGTCAGACTCACCATACTTGCTCCGGACACTGCGAGAGGGCTGTACAAGCAATGATCACACGCACGGCACAGCGGACACACCAGGAACCGCGGTGTTGGCCGTCGAATGGCGCTAGCTGCGCAGCATTTGTGCACCGCCGCCGTCAGTGTCAGCCAGTTTGCCGTGGCATACGGAGCTCCATCGCAGTCTTTAACACTGGTAGCATGCCACGACAGCGTGGACGTGAACCGTATGTGCAGTTGACGGACTTTGAGCGAGGGCGTATAGTGGGCATGCGGGAGGCCAGGTGGACGTACCGCCGAATTGCTCAACACGTGGGGCGTGAGGTCTCCACAGTACATCGATGTTGTCGCCAGTGGTCGGCGGAAGGTGCACGTGCCCGTCAACCTGGGACCGGACCGCAGCGACGCACGGATGCACGCCAAGACCGTAGGATCCTACGCAGTGCCGTAGGGGACCGCACCGCCACTTCCCAGCAAATTAGGGACACTGTTGCTCCTGGGGTATCGGCGAGGACCATTCGCAACCGTCTCCATGAAGCTGGGCTACGGTCCCGCACACCGTTAGGCCGTCTTCCGCTCACGCCCCAACATCGTGCAGCCCGCCTCCAGTGGTGTCGCGACAGGCGTGAATGGAGGGACGAATGGAGACGTGTCGTCTTCAGCGATGAGAGTCGCTTCTGCCTTGGTGCCAATAATGGTCGTATGCGTGTTTGGCGCCGTGCAGGTGAGCGCCACAATCAGGACTGCATACGACCGAGGCACACAGGGCCAACACCCGGCATCATGGTGTGGGGAGCGATCTCCTACACTGGCCGTGCACCACTGGTGATCGTCGAGGGGACACTGAATAGTGCACGGTACATCCAAACCGTCATCGAACCCATCGTTCTACCATTCCTAGACCGACAAGGGAACTTGCTGTTCCAACAGGACAATGCACGTCCGCATGTATCCCGTGCCACCCAACGTGCTCTAGAAGGTGTAAGTCAACTACCCTGGCCAGCAAGATCTCCGGATCTGTCCCCCATTGAGCATGTTTGGGACTGGATGAAGCGTCGTCTCACGCGGTCTGCACGTCCAGCACGAACGCTGGTCCAACTGAGGCGCCAGGTGGAAATGGCATGGCAAGCCGTTCCACAGGACTACATCCAGCATCTCTACGATCGTCTCCATGGGACAATAGCAGCCTGCATTGCTGCGAAAGGTGGATATACACTGTACTAGTGCCGACATTGTGCATGCTCTGTTGCCTGTGTCTATGTGCCTGTGGTTCTGTCAGTGTGATCATGTGATGTATCTGACCCCAGGAATGTGTCAATAAAGTTTCCCCTTCCTGGGACAATGAATTCACGGTGTTCTTATTTCAATTTCCAGGAGTGTATATATGTATAATGACTTTTGAACACTATTAAGGTAAATACATTGTTTGTTCTGTATCAAAATCTTTCATTTGCTAACTATGCCTATCAGTAGTTAGTGCCTTCAGTAGTTTGAATCTTTTATTTAGCTGGCAGTATTGGCGCTCGCTGTATTGGAGTAGTTCGAGTAATGAAGATTTTTGTGAGGTAAGTGATTCATGAAAGGAATACGTTATTGTTAGTCAGGGCCATTCTTTTGTAGGGATTATTGGAAGTCAGATTGCGTTGCACTAAAAATATTGTGTGTCAGTTTAGTGATGATCAGAATAAGTAAAGAGAGAAATGTCTGAGTACGTTCAGTTTTGCTCAGCTGTTTGAAAATTAAATAACGTAAGGGGTTTATCAGCACAGTAATTCACTGATTTTTCTAAGGGGACGTTTCATAACGTTTCACATATGGCTGAACACTTCCTGTTTCCTTAAATAACGTAACTATCCGGCGAACGGTCCGGACACTTGGATGATGTCGTCCAGGGTACCGAGCAGCATACATAGCACACGCTCGTAGGGCATTTTGATCACAATAGGCATACATCAACACGATATCGACCTTTTGCGCAATTGGTAAACGGTCCATTTTAACACTGATAATGTATCACGAAGCAAATACCGTCCGCACTGGAGGAATGTTAAGTGATACCACGTACTTACACGTTTGTGACTATTACAGCGCCATCTATCACAAAGCGAAAAACGTGGTCAAACTAAAACATTCATATTTCTTTACGTACTACACGAATATGTAATAAAAATGTGGGTTCCTATTTAAAAAAAAACGCAGTTGATAGCCGTATGACCTATGACAGCGCCATCTGGCGGGCCAACCATAGCCCCATCTCGTTTCCCCCTTCAAGCTAGACGAGTTTCTTTCTTAGTAGTTTTTTCGTTTGATGCTTATTTTGTGAGATATTTGGCCCCGTGACTATCAATGGACAGCGCGCGCACACGCTTGTGTGTGTGTGTGTGTGTGTGTGTGTGTGTGTGTGTGCGAGAAAGAGAGAGAGAGAGGGGGGGATTCTGCCTTTTTTTGTTTAAAATGGCTCTGAGCACTATGAGACTTAACATCTGAGGTCATCAGTCCCCTAGAACTTAGAACTGCTTAAACCTAACCAACCTAAGGACATCACACACATCCATACCCGAGGCAGGATTCGAACCTGCGACCGGAGCGGTCGCACGGTTCCTGACTGAAGCGCCTAGAACCGCTCGGCCACTTCGGCCGGCTGGGGAGTCTGGAAGCATTGTTCTGGGTTGCCTGCAGGAATAGATCCAAGAAGCTATTGAGGACGTTGGGTGTAGCAACTACTTTGAAATGAAGAGGATGGATAGGAGAGGTGGTCTGAAGAAGAAATGAAGTCTTATAACACGTTGTGTCACATAGGCTTTCAACTTGATTTTGTCCTTTCATTCCATTAACAGGTGACTTTCGTAACTGGCCTAGACTGTAATATGAATGTTTCCGGATTATTGTGCAAGATGGTAGCTAGATCTACAGCAAATAGTTTGGACCGATTAGGTACACCGAAAAGTAAACTGCTCTTGTGTACAGGTAGCGTTCAAGTTTAAAATGCGTGGATAGTCGACTAGGTGTATAGATAATTTGTTCTGAATTGTTAGTTTACTAGGAACAATATTTGCAATGTGTGGGTCATCGACTAGGGTTACATTTAGAGCAAGTTTTCTCAGAAGTCACAGTAAATAGCCAATTGCACTCGAGGAGAAAGCGCATCCATCATACTCAACTATATCTACATCTTTACACCACGATCCTAATTAAGGTATGTGTACAGAGAATATTTCTTACAAGGGGGGAGGGGGGGGGGGATGGACTAGCTGTTGTATTACGCTCTATAAATTTGAACAGCAAACCCCTCTTTGATGCACAGTACACATTGTGCAGTGTCGACCACTTTAGTTTGTTGAGCTGCTCCTTAACGTCTTCCCACAAATTAAACGATCCCGTAACATATTTAACCGCTTTTCGTTGGATCTACTCTGTCTGTTCTGTCAAAGATTTTGTGGCCGTTACTGTTTCCGGTGATTTGTCATCAGCAGTACGATCAAGCGTTAGCGTATCTCTTTTCTTACTTGCGCGCAACACGTTACACTTACTTTTTGGGTCAAATGCTTATGCCTGCAGTAACAGTCTATCAAAAAATGGTTCAAAGGGCTCTGAGCACTATGGGACTTAACATCTTAGGTCATCAGTCCCCTAGAACTTAGAACTACTTAAACCTAACTAACCTAAAGACATCACACACATCCATGCCCGAGGCAGGATTCGAACCTACGACCGTAGCAGTCCCGCGGTTCCGGACTGTAGCGCCCAGAACCGCACGGCCACCGTGGCCGGCAACAGTCCATCCTCTGCACGTCTTCATGTACAGGGTTATTACAAATGACTGAAGCGATTTCACAGCTCTACAATAACTTTATTATTTGAGATATTTTCACAATGCTTTGCACACACATACAAAAACTCAAAAAGTTTTTTTAGGCATTCACAAATGTTCGATATGTGCCCCTTTAGTGATTCGGCAGGCATGAAGCCGATAATCAAGTTCCTCCCACACTCGGCGCAGCATGTCCCCATCAATGAGTTCGAAAGCATCGTTGATGCGAGCTCGCAGTTCTGGCACGTTTCTTGGTAGAGGAGGTTTAAACACTGAATTTTTCACATAACCCCACAGAAAGAAATGGCATGGGGTTAAGTCGGGAGAGTGTGGAGGCCATGACATGAATTGCTGATCATGATCTCCACCACGACCGATCCATCGGTTTTCCAATCTCCTGTTTAATAAATGCCGAACATCATGATGGAAGTGCGGTGGAGCACCATCCTGTTGAAAGATGAAGTCGGCGCTGTCGGTCTACGCGTGAAACTTGCCCGCACGCGTTCAACCGTTTCTTCGCTCACTGCAGGCCGACCCGTTGATTTCCCCTTACAGAGGCATCCAGAAGCTTTGAACTGCGCATACCATCGCCGAATGGAGTTATCAGTTGGTGGATCTTCGTTGAACTTCGTCCTGAAGTGTCGTTGCACTGTTATGACTCACTGATTTGAGTGCATTTCAAGCACGACATACACTTTCTCGGCTCCTGTCGCCATTTTGTCTCACTGCACTCTCGAGCGCTCTGACGGCAGAAACCTGAAGTGCGGCTTCAGCCGAACAAAACTTTATGAGTTTTTCTACGTATCTGTAGTGTGTCGTGACCATATGTCAATTAATGGAGCTACAGTGAATTTATGAAATCGCTTCAATCATTTGTAATAGCCCTGTATTTCACAACAGTCTTCCGGTACGATTCGTATACTTCGTGATCGAGGGAATTTTTATCCAAAACCCGACGAAGAAGGACAACTTTTTGACGCCAGACATCCGGTGCAGAGAGAGAGAAATAGAGAGAGAGACAGAGAGAGAGAGAGAGAGAGAGAGATACATCAGCAGTGGGTCACTAAGACACGGAAATGGTGGGAGCAACAATCACAGTGGATAGTTTGTCTAACTTTGCTGAAGCAGCAGCAGGTTGTAATCAGAAGTATGTGGCACATTTTGAGCTGCCATCGTAATTATGGAATTCCAGGGTGACTAGAATTCATTTTGTTTTGTTTCTATTAAAACAGTACTGCGCCGCTAACAATGGGTACGAACGAAAGGAGCAGATAGAATACAAGAAACACTCAAATAACTCTAATAACGACAGATCCGGAAACCAGTAGCTACCACGATCGACGTATTAAGACTGAGTACATAACAAAGTTCCCTAGGATCTGAACCCCAGATACGCACTTGATGACAAACACATTACAATAAGTGTTCGACATGGCCACTGTTCACGTTAATACGTCTTCTCACTGACTTATGCACTCTTTCAGAACTCTCAGGCGTGGTCCAGATGCAGTGACGACTATCCACAATCCGTTTCGTTAGTCAATCCTGTCAACATGGATAGAATACACCAAAATTTTAAACAGCCCCATACAAATAAAATCAGGGAAAATGAGGGGCCGTGGCATTGGGCAGCCACAACCAGTACTCTTGTTGTCGAAGATTTGATCAACGTATTCCTAAACAGCAACATGAAAGTGTGTTGGTGCAACTTCACGTATGTACAACTTAAGCATCCGTCCGCCATAAAGAATATCAGTCAACTAATCGATTAAATCTTGGGTAAAATATTCCGGAGGTAAAATAGTCTCCCATTCGGATTTCCGGTCGGGGACTACTCAAGAGGATGTCGTTATCAGGAGAAATAAAACTGGCGTTCTACGGATCGGAGCGTGGAATGTCAGATCCCTTAATCGGGCAGGTAGGTTAGAAAATTTAAAAAGGGAAATGGATAGATTAGTTAGATATAGTGGGAATTAGTGAAGTTCGGTGGCAGGCGGAACAAGACTTCTGGTCAGGTGACTGCAGGGTTATAAACACAAAATCAAATAGGGGTATTGCAGGAGTAGGTTTAATAATGAATAGGAAAATAGGAATGCGGGTAAGCTACTACAAAAAAGCACAGTGAACGCATTATTGTGGCCAAGATAGATACGAAGCCCACGCCTACTACAGTAGAACAAGTTTATATGCCAACTAGCTCTGTAGATGACGAAGAAATTGAAGAAATGTATGATGACATAAAAGAAATTATTCAGATAGTGAAAGGTGACGAAAATGTTATAGTCATGGGTGACTGGAATTCGGTAGTAGGAAAAGGGAGTGAAGGAAACGTAGTAGGTGAATATGGATTGGGGGTAAGAAATGAAAGAGGAAGCCGCATGGTAGAATTTTGCACAGAGCACAACTTAATCATTGCTAACACTTGGTTCAAGAATCATAAAAGAAGGCTGTATACATGGAAGAAGCCTGGAGATACTGACAGGTTTCAGATAGATTATCTAATGGTAAGACAGAGATTTAGGAACCAGGTTTTAAATTGTAAGACATTTCCAGGGGCAGATGTGGACTCTGACCACAATCTATTGGTTATGAACTGTAGATTAAAACTGAAGAAACTGCAAAAATATGGGAATTTAAGTAGATGAGACCTGGATAAACTGAAAGAACCAGAGGTTGTACTGAGTTTCAGGGAGAGCTTAAGGGAAGAATTGACAGGAATAGGGGAAAGAAATACAGTAGAAGAAAAATGGGTAGCTTTGAGGGATGAAGTAGTGAAGGCAGCAGAGGATCAAGTAGGTAAAAAGACGAGGGCTAGTAGAAATCCTTGGGTAACAGAAGATATGTTGAATTTAACTGATGAAAGGAGAAAATATAAAAATGCAGTAAATGAAGCAGGCAAAAAGGAATACAAACGCCTCAAAAATGAGATCGACAGGAAGAGCAAAATGGCTAAGCAGGGATGGCTAGAGGACAAATGTAAGGATGTAGAGGCTTATCTCACCAGGGGTAAGAAAGATACTGAGTACAGAAAATTAAAGAGACCTTTGGAGATAAGAGAACCACTTGCATGAACATCAAGAGCTCAGATGGAAACCCAGTTCTAAGCAAAGAAGGGAAAGCAGAAAGGTGTAAGGATTATATAGAGGGTCTATACAAGGTCGATGTACTTGAGGACAATCTTATGGAAATGGAAGAGGATGTAGATGAAGGTGAAATGGGAGATACGATACTCTGTGAACAATTTGACAGAGCACTGAAAGACCTGAGTCGAAACAAGGCCCCCGGAGTAGACACATTCCATTGGAACTACTGACGGCCTTGGGAGAGCCAGTCCTGACAAAACTCTACCATCTGGTGAGTGAGATGTATGAAACAGGCTAAATACCCTCAGACTTCAAGAAGAATATGTTAATTCCAATCCCAAAGGAAGCAGGCGTTGACAGATGTGAAAATTACCGAACTATCAGTTTAATAAGTTACATCTGCAAAATACTAACGCGAATTCTTTAGAGAAGAATGGAAATACTATTAGAGCCGATCTCGGGGAAGATCAGTTTGGATTCCGTAGAAATGTTGGAACACATGAGGCAATACTGACCCTACGACTCATCTTAGAAGCTAGATTAAGAAAGGGCAAACCTACGTTTCTAGCATTTGTAGACTTAGAGAAAGCTTTTGACAATGTTGACTGGAATACTCCCTTTCAAATTCTGAAGGTGGCAGGGGTAAAATACAGGGAGCAAAAGGCTATTTACAATTTGTACAGAAACCAGATGGTAGTTATAAGAATCGAGGGGCATGAAAGGGAAGCAGTGGTTGGGAAGGGAGTGAGACAGGGCTGTTGCCTATCCCCGATGTTATTCAAATGGTTCAAATGGCTCTCAGCACTATGGGACTTAACATCTATGGTCATCAGTCCCCTAGAACTTAGAACAACTTAAACCTAACTAACCTAAGGATATCACACAACACCCAATCATCACGAGGCAGAGAAAATCCCTGACCCCGCCGGGAATCGAACCCGGGAACCCGGGCGTGGGATGCGAGAACGCTACCGCACGACCACGAGCTGCGGACGATGTTATTCAATCTGTATATTGAGCAAGCAGTGAAGGAAACAAAAGACAAATTAGAAGTAGGTATTAAAATCCATGGAGAAGAAATGAAAACTTTGAGGTTCGCCGATGACATTGTAATTCTGTCAGAGACAGCAAAGGACTTGGAACAGCAGTTGAACGGAATGGATAGTGTCTTGAAAGCAGCATATAAGATGAACATCAACAAAAGCAAAACAAGGATAATGGAATGTAGTCGAATTAAATCGGGTGATGCTGAGGGAATTAGAGTAGGAAATGAGTAAAGGAGTTTTGCTATTTGGGGATCAAAATAACTGATGATGGTCGAAGTAGAGAGGATATAAAATGTAGACTGGCAATGGCAAGGAAAGCGGTTCTGAAGAAGAGAAATTTGTTAACTTCGAGTATAGATTGAAGTGTCAGGAAGTCGTTTCTGAAAGTATTTGCATGGAGTGTAGCCTTGTATGGAAGTGAAACATGAACGATAAATAGTTTGGACAAGAAGAGAATAGAAGCTTTTGAAATGTGGTGCTACAGAAGAATGCTGAAGATTAGATGGGTAGATCACATAACTAATGAGAAAGTACTGAATAGGATTGGGGAGAAGTTTGTGTCACAACTTGACTAGAAGTAGGGACCGGTTGGTAGGACATGCTCTGAGGCATCAAGGGATCACCAATTTAGTACTAGAAGGCAGCGTGGAGGGTAAAAATCGTAGAGCGAGACCAAGAGATGAATACACTAAGCAGATTCAGAAGGATGTAGGTTGCGGTAGGTACTGGGAGATGAAGAGGCTTGTACAGGAAGGAGTAGCATGGAGAGCTGCATCAAACCAGTCTCAGGTCTTAAGATCACAACAACAACAACTATTAACTTGTGTTGCAGAAAAAGTCCAGGACGTCGGCTAGGTTGGCAGTGTGTCCCTATCACAGAAACCATTGATCTCATAACCAAGGATTATTTGCTATTTCTTTGTTCTCTATTAGTCCTGGTTTTTGCATGTGTAACACTCAAACAAAATATGCAAAGGGTGTAACGGGTACATGCGCAGATGTGTACACACATCAGACTGTTGGTTGCTTTATTTCTGCGTCGAACAATTTTCCCACAAACACGTCAAAATCTTTACGACCTTATGTTTTCTGCGCAGTCGAACTGCGCCAGTAACAAGGGACCCTCCATATCGTAAATCAATGATTTTGATGCGCTTCAAATATGTTGCAGAGGCACTTAGCCTAAGTATCTGGCTTTTTAGCGACAGGCCTTGGTTTTTTGAGAAAATTGATTTTGAAGTTCACTGCGCCCTTTATACCCGTAACATTACATGTATTCCAAGCAAGTCAGCCTAGCGCAACGGTAAACGTTCACGGTTACCGCGGCGGAGGTACCGTCTTCGACTCCTGCTCCTATATGTTTTTTATGTATGCAAGAATCGTCAGGAAAATTTACCCTAATGTTCAAAAACGAGCAGACGAATTAACTGGGAAATACAGAAATGTAGTTATGTCTCGCACGAAATGCGGGAAGTGCACGAAAGTGGTGTACGAAGACTCTTACGTTCTGTAATTCTTCCGTAGGTGAGACAGAAAAATATTTTGTACATTATCGATTCGTGGGGAGAGCAAACCGATTCAACTTTATACAGTATTCACTGATGAAAGGAAAGCGAGCACCTGCATCCTAAAAGTGGTCCCACTAAAGTGCTCCACTTATTGCCAGCCCAGCGATGTTTGTTGTTACCGACAGATCTTCACGAAAATTATTCAGAATACTCCCGACTTGATGAAAGTCAGTAGGGAGATCGCTTCTAGGGAACATTCGATAAAATTACATTCGCTAATCCTACATCGATTCAGCGCACGTAATTTTGAAAGCTTGATTAGATACGCATGGTTCGCATCGAAATTAGCGGATGAAAGAGAAATCTTTTTGAATGCAACAGAATTGTGTTTCCCGGTATCGCTCATGAAGAAACCGTGCTCCTGCAAGACGGTTGCTTTCATACAAAGCGCGTGGTGCTGCGAAAATTGTGCTTCGGTTGTTTCTATGGTACGTATCACCCACAATATTGTTCTGGCACATCAAACAATGTGGACGATGAAAAATACGCTTTTGTAATATTGTACGACAGAAAAAATTAATATATGGATATATCTTTATAATTTCGCACACCTTACACTATTTGTTGATATTCTTTGAAATGAAATTGAAAAATGCGCTAGATTTATATAAAAAAAGTATATGAGCAGGATTCGAACACGGTATCTGTTGTGGGTTGGCAGGAGAGCCAACACCGGGTACTAGAGGAAGCCGAAAGGCACGCGTTTTAGCTCACGCAGGCTGGCGTGAGGTCTGGAACAGGACAAGGAATTTAGACTTTAGAAAAACGGACGTAGCTGGTGGAATACTTAACATTAATCCATTAATGATTGAGCGTCGCTCTTGACGGTACATGATTACAGTATCAATAGTAACTGGTAATGGCGCCTTGCTAGGTCGTAGCAAATGACGTAGCTGAAGGCTATGCTAACTATCCTCTCGGCAAATGAGAGCGTATTTTGTCAGTGAACCTTCGCTAGCAAAGTCGGTTGTACAGCTGGGGCGAATGTTAGGAAGTCTCTCTAGACCTGCCGTGTGGCGGCGCTCGGTCTGCAATCACTGATAGTGGCGACACGCGGGTCCGACGCACACTAACGGACCGCGGCCGATTTAAAGGCTACCACCTAGCAAGTGTGGTGTCTGGCGGTGACACCACAGTATCTCCAACGCGGTTGCCCTGAAGGTATGCCGCTGCACTACGCTGACTTGCTTGGAATACATGTAATGTTACGGGTATACAAAGCGCGCAATGAACTTCAAAATCGATTTTCTCAAAAACCAAGACCCGTCGCTAAAAAGCCAGATACTCAGGCTAAGTGCCTCTCTACAGCACATTTGAAGCGCATCAACATCCGTGATTTACAGTATGGAGGGTCCCCTTGTAAGTGTAGTATACCTGTCAGTACATACTAACCGTTTTGGTCCGAAGCTCGTGGTCGTGCGGTTGCGTTCTCGCTTCCCGCGCCCGGGTTCGAATCCCGGCGGGGTGAGGGATTTTTCTCTGCCTCGTGATGACTGGGTGTTGTGTGCTGTCCTTAGATTAGTTAGGTTTAAGTAGTTCTAAGTTCTAGGGGACTGATGACCATAGATGTTAAGTCCCATAGTGCTCAGAGCCATTTGAACCACTGACCGTTTTGTGTTCACAGTTCAACACCTGACCTGCTGCCCAGGGGGGAAGTAAGCATTAATGGCTTGCTCTTGTCATATGTACTTGGAGTTACTAAGCAACGTGAAATATTACTACTTGTAATGATCTGCAAACGACGTAAATACTGAATTCCTGTTGTTCAGTCAACATCACCGAGAGATATATCTGGACTTATACCCGTTACACCGTACGTGTGTGTGTGTGTGTGTGTGTGTGTGTGTGTGTCTGAGCGTGTAATGTAATGTTTCATATATAGAATGTTCTCAGGTTTTTTCGGATCCCCCACCTGTGAACAAGTCAACTACAGTCTTGAGCCAAACACAGTGACCATGCAAGAACCCTGAGACACTTCCGGATCAGGCCAAAAAGATACTCTATGCTTTTCTGAAGGCACTGAGCACAAAGTGGTCGTACTTTCGTTAAGGAGAGGTTTACTATCTTTTGCTCCAAAAAATCGATTTTTTTAAAAAATTGCATTTTTGGATCCATAAGAGTGTTTAGAATCTACCCCTGAAACGGTTTTTCCGAATACGGAACGGAAATGTTAGTTATTCGATGTTGTACAAAAAAATGCACTTGCCTGAAATCGGCCTTTTTCACGCACCAGTTTTTTTTTTCTTTCTGAGGACGAGTTATTGTACCGGTGCTTGGGAGGAAACACACAAAATTCAAATGAAAGTTTGAACGCGGGTGTTTGGAAGGTAGCCCCCAAGCATTTGCACTCTGGTGCGAAGACTGTGGAGATTGCGACTTTCCTGGCAGTGAGCAGCATCAGGGAAGGGTATTCAGCAATTCCGAAGACCATGAGAACGATGGACGTCGCCCTGGGACGCAGTTCGCCAAGCATTCGGACGACCACCGGATTCAAGCGGCCGAAAATGTAAGCTGCATTTTTTTTTTCGCGCGGTATGTTAACTTCAAATCTACTGAACCGATTGGCATGATTCTTAGTTTCCGGCGAAGCTAACTAAATTGTCTAGGAGTTGTACCACTTTTATTCTGATCCATCTACTATAAATATTTTTACTTGGCCGACAAAGTCGAAAAATCGATGAAAAATACCCTATTTTTTCTAATGGCCGCCATTTTGTTTCCCATGGTCAAAATAACTTAAGCGAGGTCCAGCTCCTAAGGACTCTTATATACTTCGCTAACGTCAACTCAATTTTGATTTCAGACGAGCCGGCTGACCTGTGACATACTGCGACTGGAGGTTTCTTTAAGACGGCACTTCGGCCTTTGCTCTTCGATATTTCCGGTGGAAAAAATTCCCTTGTACACGATATATCAATAAACATTTTGACCAAATTTGACTTTGATATCTATACCACGTACTGTGGAAAAAATTCTCAAAAAACATGCTTTTTTCGGGCCAAATACACTCCTGGAAATTGAAATAAGAACACCGTGAATTCATTGTCCCAGGAAGGGGAAACTTTATTGACACATTCCTGGGGTCAGATACATCACATGATCACACTGACAGAACCACAGGCACATAGACACAGGCAACAGAGCATGCACAATGTCGGCACTAGTACAGTGTATATCCACCTTTCGCAGCATTGCAGGCTGCTATTCTCCCATGGAGACGATCGTAGAGATGCTGGATGTAGTCCTGTGGAACGGCTTGCCATGCCATTTCCACCTGGCGCCTCAGTTGGACCAGCGTTCGTGCTGGACGTGCAGACCGCGTGAGACGACGCTTCATCCAGTCCCAAACATGCTCAATGGGGGACAGATCCGGAGATCTTGCTGGCCAGGGTAGTTGACTTACACCTTCTAGAGCACGTTGGGTGGCACGGGATACATGCGGACGTGCATTGTCCTGTTGGGACAGCAAGTTCCCTTGCCGGTCTAGGAATGGTAGAACGATGGGTTCGATGACGGTTTGGATTTACCGTGCACTATTCAGTGTCCCCTCGACGATCACCAGTGGTGTACGGCCAGTGTAGGAGATCGCTCCCCACACCATGATGCCGGGTGTTGGCCCTGTGTGCCTCGGTCGTATGCAGTCCTGATTGCGGCGCTCACCTGCACGGCGCCAAACACGCATACGACCATCATTGGCACCAAGGCAGAAGCGACTCTCATCGCTGAAGACGACACGTCTCCATTCGTCCCTCCATTCACGCCTGTCGCGACACCACTGGAGGCGGGCTGCACGATGTTGGGGCGTGAGCGGAAGACGGCCTAACGGTGTGCGGGACCGTAGCCCAGCTTCATGGAGACGGTTGCGAATGGTCCTCGCCGATACCCCAGGAGCAACAGTGTCCCTAATTTGCTGGGAAGTGGCGGTGCGGTCCCCTACGGCACTGCGTAGGATCCTACGGTCTTGGCGTGCATCCGTGCGTCGCTGCGGTCCGGTCCCAGGTCGACGGGCACGTGCACCTTCCGCCGACCACTGGCGACAACATCGATGTACTGTGGAGACCTCACGCCCCACGTGTTGAGCAATTCGGCGGTACGTCCACCCGGCCTCCCGCATGTCCACTATACGCCCTCGCTCAAAGTCCGTCAACTGCACATACGGTTCACGTCCAAGCTGTCGCGGCATGCTACCAGTGTTAAAGACTGCGATGGAGCTCCGTATGCCACGGCAAACTGGCTGACACTGATGGCGGCGGTGCACAAATGCTGCGCAGCTAGCGCCATTCGACGGCCAACACCGCGGTTCCTGGTGTGTCCGCTGTGCCGTGCGTGTGATCATTGCTTGTACAGCCCTCTCGCAGTGTCAAGTCGCCAGTCTATCGAATAACTAGGTATCGTTCCCCATTTGTTCCTATCTTGTTCTAAACTTTATCTCCACAGAACTCCTATAATCCTAATGCTTGCCTAAGGCGACTTGTCACGGTTCGCGTGGCTGCCACCGTCGGAGGTTCAATCCTCCCTCTGGCATTGGTGTATGTGTTGTCCTTAGCGTTAGTTAGTTTAAGTTAGATTAAGTAGTGTGTAAGGCTAGGGACCGACGACCTCAGCAGTTTGGTCCCATGGTCCGTACCACAAATTTCCAATTTTCGTAACGCTTAATTCCGCTCTTGTATACATTTTCTGTAGTCATCGCCTTTCAGCCATCCCCACAGGCAAATATCTAAACGTGTAAGGTAAGGAGACTGCCCTGGCTAACAAACGAAACTGTTTAATCACGTCCCGATGTGACAAAACTTTGGAGTCCTAATGGTAAGGCCGCAGGAACTGTACATACACTCCAGGAAATTGAAAAAAGAACACATTGACACCGGTGTGTCAGACCCACCATACTTGCTCCGGACACTGCGAGAGGGCTGTACAAGCAATGATCACACGCACGGCACAGCGGACACACCTGGAACCGCGGTGTTGGCCGTCGAATGGCGCTAGCAGCGCAGCATTTGTGCACCGCCGCCGTCAGTGTCAGCCAGTTTGCCGTGGCATACGGAGCTCCATCGCAGTCTTTAACACTGGTAGCATGCCGCGACAGCTTGGACGTGAACCGTATGTGCAGTTGACGGACTTTGAGCGAGGGCGTATAGTGGGCATGCGGGAGGCCGGGTGGACGTACCGCCGAATTGCTCAACACGTGGGGCGTGAGGTCTCCACAGTACATCGATGTTGTCGCCAGTGGTCGGCGGAAGGTGCACGTGCCCGTCGACCTGGGACCGGACCGCAGCGACGCACGGATGCACGCCAAGACCGTAGGATCCTACGCAGTGCCGTAGGGGACCGCACCGCCACTTCCCAGCAAATTAGGGACACTGTTGCTCCTGGGGTATCGGCGAGGACCATTCGCAACCGTCTCCATGAAGCTGGGCTACGGTCCCGCACACCGTTAGGCCGTCTTCCGCTCACGCCCCAACATCGTGCAGCCCGCCTCCAGTGGTGTCGCGACAGGCGTGAATGGAGGGACGAATGGAGACGTGTCGTCTTCAGCGATGAGAGTCGCTTCTGCCTTGGTGCCAATGATGGTCGTATGCGTGTTTGGCGCCGTGCAGGTGAGCGCCACAATCAGGACTGCATACGACCGAGGCACACAGGGCCAACACCCGGCATCATGGTGTGGGGAGCGATCTCCTACACTGGCCGTACACCACTGGTGATCGTCGAGGGGACACTGAATAGTGCACGGTACATCCAAACCGTCTTCGAACCCATCGTTCTACCATTCCTAGACCGGCAAGGGAACTTGCTGTTCCAACAGGACAATGCACGTCCGCATGTATCCCGTGCCACCCAACGTGCTCTAGAAGGTGTAAGTCAACTACCCTGGCCAGCAAGATCTCCGGATCTGTCCCCCATTGAGCATGTTTGGGACTGGATGAAGCGTCGTCTCACGCGGTCTGCACGTCCAGCACGAACGCTGGTCCAACTGAGGCGCCAGGTGGAAATGGCATGGCAAGCCGTTCCACAGGACTACATCCAGCATCTCTACGATCGTCTCCATGGGAGAATAGCAGCCTGCATTGCTGCGAAAGGTGGATATACACTGTACTAGTGCCGACATTGTGCATGCTCTGTTGCCTGTGTCTATGTGCCTGTGGTTCTGTCAGTGTGATCATGTGATGTATCTGACCCCAGGAATGTGTCAATAAAGTTTCCCCTTCTTGGGACAATGAATTCACGGTGTTCTTATTTCAATTTCCAGGAGTGTACATTGAAGGGCCCAAGAAACTGGTATAGGCATGTGTATTCAAATACAGAGATATGTAAACAGGCAGAATACGGCTCTGCGGCCGTATAAGACCTCAAGTGTCTGGCGCAGTTGTTAGATCGGTTACTGCTGCTACAATGGCAGATCGTCAAGTTTTAAATGAGTTACAACGTTGAGCTACAGACGGCGCACGAGCGATGAGACACGGAATCTCCAAGGTGGCGATGAAGCGGAGATTTTCCCGTACGACCAGTTCACGAGTGTAGGTGAATATCAAGAACCCGACAACACATAAAATCTCCAACTCGCTGCGGCCGAAAAAAAAAAAAATCCTCCAAGAACAGTGCCAACGACGGCCGAAGAGAATCGTTCAACGTGACAGAAGGGCAACCCATCCGCAAACTGGTGCAGATTTCAGTGCTGGGCCATCAACAAGTGTCAATGTGCGAACCAGTAAGCGAAACATCATCGATATTGGCTTCTGGAGCTGAAGGCCCCCTCTTGTACCCTTGATGAGTGCACAACACAATGCTTTACCCCTCGTCTGGGTCGCACGATTCTCGTTTCAAATTGTATCGATCTGGTGGACGTGTACGGGTATGGAGACAATCTCATGAATACATGGAACCGGGATGTCAGCATGGGACTGTTCAAGGTGGTGGAGGCTCTGTAATGGTGTGGGTCGGGTGTAGCCGGTGTGATGTGGGACATGTGATACATCTAGGCCGACTATGACAGGTGACACGTACACAAGCATCCTGTCTGATCATCTGTATCCATTCATGTCCATTTTGCATTTCGACGGAATTTCAGCAGGACAATGCGACGCCCCACACGTCCAGAATTGCTACAGAGTGGCTCCAGGAACACTCTTCTGAGTTTAAACACTTCCGCTGGCCATCAAACTCCTCAGAGATGAACATTATTGAGCGTATCTGAGATGCCTTGCGAAGTGCCCTTCAGAAGAGATTTCCCCTCCCCCCCCCCACCCCAGTCTTATTTATGGACAGTCCTGCAGAACTGATGGTGTCAGTTCCCTCCAGCACTGATTCAGACATTAGTCGAGTCCGTGCCACGTTGTGTTGCGGCACTTCTGCGTGCTCGCAGTGGCCCTACACGATATTAGGCAGGCATACCAGTTTCTTTGGTTCCTCAGTGTAGTTTCATTTAAGAAAAAACTCGGTGACATAATTTTGGAGCTGAAAAAGTTAAAAATGACGTACATACGTCAACGAATTCACCAGATCGTCCAGTATAGGCGCACTTTCCTATATTCACTCGCTATGAATATACACTGGTGTGTAGAATTTAAGGAAGGAAGTAACCTTCGCATGATCAATGACTTAGAAGTAACATAGCTCGGCGAAACTTGAGCCGTATGCAGAAAGAAGTACTGCAGTATAGTGCAGAAAGTAACAGAAAGAAATGCGCAATGAGAAGAATAGAAATGACATTTTTATTTAAAGATTATAATTACAGTGAAGTAACCACGATTTATGATGGCCCCGTGGAAATTAAAAGCGGTGTGTGATCACCATCAACAGCTACGCATATTGCGCGGCCTGTATATTGAGCGGTTTTAGGCGCTACAGTACGGAACCGCGCGACTACTACGGTCACAGGTTCGAATCGTGCCTCGGGCATGGATGTGTGTGATGTCCTTAGGTTAGTTAGGTTTAAGTAGTTCTAAGTTTTAGGGGACTGATGACCTCAGATGTTAAGTCCCACAGTGCTCAGAGCTATTTGAAGCATATTGTGCGATGTAGTCCCAAGACGGCTACAACGTTGCTGAGGAGTTTCTGTGGAAGGGTGTTCCACTCCTCCACCGGCGCGGTTGATGATGCATCCGTACGTGTCGACACGTGTCTCTTCAACGCATTCCACACGTGCGCGATGGTATGTAAGTTACGGGACGGGAAAACCAGTCCACTCTCCGAATATCGTCTGGTTCCAAGAACTACTCCAGACCTTACAGTACGATGTGGTCGCGAGTTGTCATCTGTAACAGTGAAGTTAGGGCCGAGAAGCACCCCTGAAAAGGCGCAAATGGGGAATGTGTACAGTGTCACAACGAAGCTGAACATATTCTCATATGGTGGGATCTGGGAACGCATAATGCACCCCGAAACACTGTCGAACGTGATAGCTTTGGCGATCCGGGTGTTATTGTGTGGGGAAGCATAGTGTTGCATAGCCGTACTGACCTCCAAATCTTTGAACACTGGACGTTATTCCGACTGTGCAGTCGCTTCCTAAGTGCGTCCTTTCAATCGTGCGTTCGACCTTGTTTCGTTTTTATGGATGACAATGCGCGACCGCATCGAACTGCGCCGGTGAAGGAACTCTTGGAACGAGAGGATATTCGGCAAATGGAGTTGCCTTCCCGTTCCCTCGATCAGGCGCTGGACGCGTTAGGGAAACGTATCGCAGCACGTCCGCATGCACTGGTGACCATCCAGCAGTTGTCAGCCGCTCTGGTGGACGAATGAAACACCCTAGCACCAAAACTCCTTACCAAACTCGTGGCCTGCGTGGAACACCGCACTGCAGTTCCTTCTCTAAATCCTCGCATGAACGAAAAAATTGCTGACATCTATATAAACTCCTGGAAATTTAAATAAGAACACCGTGACTTCATTGTCCCAGGAAGGTGAAACTTTATTGACACATTCCTGGGGTCAGATACATCACATGATCACACTGACAGAACCACAGGCACATAGACACAGGCAACAGAGCATGCACAATGTCGGCACTAGTACAGTGTATATCCACCTTTCGCAGCAATGCAGGCTGCTATTGTCCCATGGAGACGATCGTAGAGATGCTGGATGTAGTCCTGTGGAACGGCTTGCCATGCCATTTCCACCTGGCGCCTCAGTTGGACCAGCGTTCGTGCTGGACGTGCAGACCGCGTGAGACGATGCTTCATCCAGTCCCAAACATGCTCAATGGGGGACAGATCCGGAGATCTTGCTGGCCAGGTTAGTTGACTTACACCTTCTAGAGCACGTTGGGTGGCACGGGATACATGCGGACGTGCATTGTCCTGTTGGAACAGCAAGTTCCCTTGCCGGTCTAGGAATGGTAGAACGATGGGTTCGATGACGGTTTGGATGTACCGTGCACTATTCAGTGTCCCCTCGACGATCACCAGTGGTGTACAGCCAGTGTAGGAGATCGCTCCCCACACCATGATGCCGGGTGTTGGCCCTGTGTGCCTCGGTCGTATGCAGTCCTGATTGTGGCGCTCACCTGCACGGCGCCAAACACGCATACGACCATCATTGGCACCAAGACAGAAGCGACTCTCATCGCTGAAGACGACACGTCTCCATTCGTCCCTCCATTCACGCCTGTCGCGACACCACTGGAGGCGGGCTGCACGATGTTGGGTCGTGAGCGGAAGACGGCCTAACGGTGTGCGGGACCGTAGCCCAGCTTCATGGAGACGGTTGCGAATGGTCCTCGCCGATACCCCAGGAGCAACAGTGTCCCTAATTTGCTGGGAAGTGGCGGTGCGGTCCCCTACGGCACTGCGTAGGATCCTACGGTCTTGGCGTGCATCCGTGCGTCGCTGCGGTCCGGTCCCAGGTCGACGGGCACGTGCACCTTCCGCCGACCACTGGCGACAACATCGATGTACTGTGGAGACCTCACGCCCCACGTGTTGAGCAATTCGGCGGTACGTCCACCCGGCCTCCCGCATGCCCACTATACGCCCTCGCTCAAAGTCCGTCAACTGCACATACGGTTCACGTCCACGCTGTCGCGGCATGCTACCAGTGTTAAAGACTGCGATGGAGCTCCGTATGCCACGGCAAACTGGCTGACACTGACGACGGCGGTGCGCAAATGCTGCGCAGCTAGCGCCATTCGACGGCCAACACCGCGGTTCCTGGTGTGTCCGCTGTGCCGTGCGTGTGATCATTGCTTGTACAGCCCTCTCGCAGTGTCCGGAGCAAGTATGATGGGTCTGACACACCGGTGTCAATGTGTTCTTTTTTCCATTTCCAGGAGTGTAAGTGTCCAAGGAATAGAAAAGCAACTGAAATCACTCAACAAAGGAAAGTCCACTGGACCTGACGGGATACCAATTCGATTCTACACAGAGTACAAGAAAGAACTCGCCCCCCTTCTAACAGCCGTGTACCGCAAGCCTCTAGAGGAACGGAAGGTTCCAAATGATTGGGAAAGAGCACAGGTAGTCCCAGTCTTCAAGAATGGTCGTCGAGCAGATGCGCAAAACAATAGACCTATATCACTGACATCGATCTGTTGTAGAATTTTAGAACATGTTTTTTGCTCGCGTATCATGTCATTTCTGGAAGGCCAGAATCTACTCTGTAGGAATCAACATGGATTCCGGAAACAGCGATCGTGTGAGACCCAACTCGCTTTATTTGTTCATGAGACGCAGAAAATATTAGATACAGGCTCCAAGGTAGATGCCATTTTCCTTGACTTCCGGAAGGCGTTCGATACAGTTCCGCACTGTCGCCTGATAAACAAAGTAAGAGCCTACGGAATATCAGACCAGCAGTGTGGCTGGATTGAAGAGTTTTTAGCAAACAGAACACAGCATGTTGTTCTCAATGGAGAGACGTCTACAGACATTAAAGTAACCTCTGATGTGACAGAGCGGAGTGTTATCGGACCATTGCTTTTCACAATACAAATAAATGACCTAGTAGATAGTGTCTGAAGTTCCATGCGGCTTTTCGCGGATGATGCTGTAGTATACAGAGAAGTTGCAGCATTAGAAAATTGCGGCAAAATGCAGGAAGATCTGCAGTGGATAGGCACTTGGTGCAGGGAGTTATAACTGACCCTTAACATAGACAAATGTAATGTATTACGAATACATAGAAAGAACGATCCTTTATTGTATGGTTATATGATAGCAGAACAAACACTGGTCACAGTTACTTCCGTAAAATATCTGGGAGTATGAGTACGGAACAATTTGAAGTGGAATGATCATATAAAATTAGTTGTTGGTAAGTCGGGTGCCAGGTTGAGATTCACTGGGAGAGTCCTTAGAAAATGTAGTCCATCAACAAAGGAGGTGGCTTACAAAACAGTCGTTCGTCCTATGCTTGAGTTTTGCTCATCAGTGTGGGATCCGTAGCAGGTCGGGTTGACAGAGCAGATAGAGAAGATCCAAAGAAGAGCGGCGCGTTTCGTCACATGGTTATTTGGTAAGCGTGGTAGCGTTACGGAGATGTTTAGCAAACTCAAGTGGCAGACTCTGCAAGAGAGGCGCTCTGTATCGCGGTGTAGCTCGCTGTTCAGATTTCGAGAGGGTGCGTTTCTGGATGAGGTATCGAATATATTGTTTTCCCCTACTTATACCTCCCGAGGAGATCACGAATGTAAAATTAGAGAGATTCGAGCGGGCACGGAGGCTTTCCGGCAGTCGTTCTTCCCGCGAACCATACGCGACTGGAACAGGAAAGGGAGGTAATGACAGTGGCACGTAAAGTGCCCTCCGCCACACACCGTTGGGTGGCTTGAGGAGTATGGATGTAGATGTTGATGTAGATGTAGAAGCACGTCCCACAGCATTCACTGCTGTCCGTGGCGATCACACACCCTGTTCAGAACCATCTCCCGCCTTGTGTATAGTCCGGGGACAATCACAAACAGCGGTGATTTCATTGTCATTAAATTCTTTAAATAAAAGTGTCACCTCTCTTCGTCCCATTGCTTATCTCTTTGTTACCTTCTGAATCATACTGTAGCAGTTCTTTCTGCGTACGGTGTAAATTTCATGGAGCTATGTTACTTGCCGGTGACACACCATGCAATGTTACATTCGTCCTTAAATTCTGCACAGCAACGTATTTGGGTTGGCCTGTCCCACCTACCTCACCTATAGACATATCAGTGATCCGCTACCTAACATGTCAGGTTATTTATTTATTATTTACATAGTTTACGCCCACATTGGAGCACTAAAATCACACATAATACATCAAAGTCTACAGTAATTAAGTTTAAGTGTTAGCAGTCAGCAATTTCTTCGTTTCCCAAAACTTCTTCATTCGCTGTGATCTCGCTGCTCGTTCTTCTGTAGATATGACATACTTCTTCCGTTCTGATGGTGCGAATGCCAGCCGTGTGTATTTGTTCTTCAGAAGCAGTTTCTCTTCTCTTTGTTGAATTTGGTGTGTGGTGATGTTCAGTTCATCCAAATCACTTTGTTCCAGAAGTAGTCAAAAAGCTGCTTCAGGATTCTAGTATTTGGTAGGCGATATATGTGGCCGAAAAACGCAATCCTTCTTTTCCGCATTGAATCAATGATGGATTCACTTTCTTTATACACTTCTGAACTGGGCAAGTCTCCACTGCCCATTAACTTGGCGTTTCTTACTGATAATTGTTCGGAGTATTCTTCTATCAAATTTCTGAAATTTGTCAGTTGTTGCTTGAGTATTCAGTCTGAATAGTGTTTCACTTGCATATGTTGCTTCCGCTTTAACGACGGAGGAGTAATGTCGAAATTTAGCATTTATTGAGAGAGATCGGTTCTTGTAGGTTGGCCACGTGGTTCTCTGCACTCGCCGTAGTTTTAATGTTCTAATATCTATTGATGCTCTTTCATTAACATTCCAGGTAATAATCTCACCAAGACATTTAAACTTTTTTACTACCTAAATTTTTTGGTCATTATGGAGTATGATATGGGATGTGTCAACTGGGAAGCCGCGCATCATTTCTGTTTTCTCAAACGAACTTTTCAATCCGACCTTTGCCGCTAATCGTTCTAGTTGTTCTATCTGAACCTTCGCTTCATCAATATTGTTTGCCACCAGTACCAAATCATCTGCAAATGCAAGGCAGTTAAGTTGAATCTTTCTTCCAATCTTAACAGATGGTGGGCATATCTTGTTCCATTCACGCATGTTTTCTCCTGCACACAATTGAACAATAATTTTATTGAAGATTATTTGCAAATGGCAGAGGCGTTATTGTAAGAACCACGGTGTACGCCATTAATGGTATATCACCTATACTACTTTTATCATATTAACAGAATCTTCCGTCGGTTTTTGGTAGAACAACATCATAATAAATGAAAAGCACCAGTTAGCTTTTGTTGTACAATATTCACCAGTTAGCTTTTGTTTGTAGAACAAAAACTAACTGGTGCTTTTCAATTATGATACTACCTTTTTTTTACGGTAAACACATTTTAATTCAGCTATAACGAATTACACAGAAGATGAAGGCCATAATAAATGATATCGTATTTATTTAGTTCTGTCGATACAAGATAAATGGAAAGATTCTTTGAAAGTGTAACTTTGTTTCGCAAAGACTAACAATCTCCTTGGTTACTAACACTGATACACAACGTTTTCTTATCTCGCTTACATCCCCTCTCTCGTACGTTCACATATTGTAACTTGGTGAAATCGTTTAATTCAGGAAACATTCACACTAGAGGTAAGTGCGAATGGGCAATTTGCGGTGTCACCCAACAAACCTCGTCGGTGTCAGTATTAAAGCGTCTCGGAATTCTGACACTGCTATCAAAAGATGGGAGATACACTGAAGAGCCAACAAAACTGGTACACCCGCCTAATATCGTGTAGTGCCCCCGCGACCACGCAGAAGTCCCGCGACACGACGTGGCATGAAGGGAACTGACACCATGAATCGTGCAGGGCTGCCCATAAATCCGTGAGAGTACGATGGGGGTGGAGATCTCTTCTGAACAGCACGTCGCAAGGCATCCAATATATGCTCAATAATGTTCATTTCTGGAGACTTTTGTGGCCAGTGGAAGTGTTTCAACTAAGAAGAGCGTTCCTGGAGCCACTCTGTAACAGTTCAGGACGTGTGGAGAGTCGCATTGTCCTGCTGAAATTACCCAAGTCCCTCGCAACGCGCAATGGACATGAATGGATGAAGGTGGTCAGGCAGGATGCTTACGTAAGTTTTTACCCGTCAGAATCGTATCTGGTCGCATCAGGGGTCCCATATCACTCGAACTGCGCACGCCCCACACCATTACAGAGCCTCCATCATCTTGAACAGTCCCCAGCCGACATACAGGATCCATGGGTTTATGAGATTTTCTCCATACCCTTAGACGTCCAATTTGAAACGAGACTCGTCCAACCAGTTTCCAGTCATCAACAGCCCAGTGTAGGTGCTTACGGGTCCAGGCGAGGCGTAAAGCTTTGTTGTTGTGCAATCATCAAGTGTACACGAGTGGGCCTTCGGCTTTGAAAGCCTATATCGATGAATGGTTCACATGATGAAACTTGTTGATGGCCCATCATTGAAATCCGCAGCAACTTGCGGAAGGATTGCTCTCGTGTCACGTTGAACGATTCTCTTCAATTGTCGCTGCTCCTGCTCTTGCAGGATCCGCAGCGATGTCGGAGATTTGATTTCTCACCGGACTCCTGATATTCACGGTGCATTCCTGAAATAATGAAAGGTGGCTACACTGAGCCACAGCGCCAGAGATCGCGCCAGAGAGTTTTGTTTCGCCGCCTCCTCTGGCAGTGATTATTGAGAAGTAGCGGAGGGCAGTTCTTGCCGAGAAGATGTAGTGGAGAGTTCTTGCCGAGAAGTTGTGGTGGACACTGCTTGTCGTGAAGTCGGAATGGATATGTGGTAGTAGGGAGTGTTTGTTCCATGTTTTATGCAGTTATTTGATGGGAGAGATAGCAGATGTTATTCTAATGGAGATATTGTAATGATCAGAGTGCATTTCGTCAATATATTAAGGTAACAAATTCCCTGTTTTTTTTTCTTTTTATTATTTCTGTATCTCAAATAATGCATCATTACAGGTTCAGTCAACAAAGCATCTGGCTTGTGTTCTTGTATTAGAGTGTAATTCTGCTTTCCTTACGCAATTATAGTATTTCTAATTTTCTTTTATCACGTCAGTATAATTGGTATTTAAAAATTCTTGTCTTGCTGAAGAAGAACCGTGCCAGATGTGCGTTGAGTCATACTACCACATACAGAACAGCTACACTTGTGCTTTGTTGGCTTCTTAGATTTTATAGTTGCTGGGGACTTAATTAATGAATTGTGTTAACAGAAATTTTCTTACATTCTTGTTGTCATTCTAAGCAGTCAGATTGCGTACTAAAACTAGTCAGGGCCAGCTGTTTACGAGAGACTTCGTAATCGGACATACAGCTACTAAAAATATTTGCATTTTATTTTAAATTAAGCCCCCATGCAATAATCGTACTGGAAAATTCCCATTTCATCGCTACTTCGGAGATCCTGAGTCCCATCGCTCCTGCGCCGACAGTAACACCACGTTCAAACTTACTTAAATGTTGACAACCTGCCATTGTAGCAGCAATAACCGATCTAACAACTGCGCCTGACACTTGATGTCTTATATAGGCATTGCCGACCGTTGTTTACATACCCTGTATTTGAATATGCATGCGTATACCAGTTTCTTTGGCGCTTCAGTGTATTGCAGACCACACGATCTCGTTCGGAAGTAATTGCAGCACCTGCTCACTGAACACTAGAAAGCCAAACGATTTTGTGTTTGCATTAACTTCTTTAACTACTGCGCGAAGCCGTGTCCACAATTCTCGAAGTGAAATTTTGAACAGATTTCCATCTGAGCTGAAGTATATGAGTGATAGTCCCACATTTTTATGAGCGTTAATTTTTCTCGTACTGCCACACTACCCATTAATGAAATTCCGTGAATTTCGTTTACAATGATTCACTCTATGATAGAGTATATTGGGGTCAGACAAATCCAAGGAACTGGTTGAATAATAAAATGGAGAAACGTCCAATTTTGTGGTCTTCAACATATGCTCTACACAGCCATATATATATGGTGTTTGACTATAATAAATACTACATAATATAACTATAATAAATACTATCCAAATGGCTGTGTACAGGACAATAAAAGAAGATAGTAATACTAACAGTCATAGTTCCGGAAACCTGTGGTTTCCTCGACACATTCTATGACAACTCAGTACACTGTGGCTGTTCTTTGTTAGATGTCGTGAGATGATGTGACTAACGGAAAGTACACTGATAAGCCAAAACATTGTGACCACCAGCTTTTTTATCCATCTTTGGAACGAAATGCATCACTGATTCTGTGTATCAGGGATACGAGGTTTGTTGGCAGGTTTGTGGAGGTATGTGGGATTAGATGTCCACACACAGGTCATGTACGAGGTGCATTCAAGTTCTAAGGCCTCCGATTTTTTGTCTCCGGACTGGAAAGAGATAGAAACATGCGCATTGTTTTAAAATGAGGCCGCGTTCATTGTCAATACGTCCCAGAGATGGCAGCACCGTACGGCAGATGGAATTTTACCGCCAGCGGCGAGAATGAGAACTGTTTTAAATACTTAAAATGGCGACGTTATCCTCAGTTGAACAGCGTGTAATCATTCGTTTTCTGAATTTGCGTGCAGTGAAACCAACTGAAATTCATCGACAGTTGAAGGAGACATGTGGTGATGGAGTTATGAAGGTGTCGAAAGTGCATTCGTGGGTGCGACAGTTTAATGAAGGCAGAACATCATGTGACAACAAACCGAAACAACCTCGGGCTCGCACAAGCCGGTCTGACGACATGATCGAGAAAGTGGAGAGAATTGTTTTGGGGGATCGCCGATTGACTGTTGGACAGATCGCCTCCAGAGTTGGCATTTCTGTGGGTTCTGTGCACACAAATCCTGCATGACGACCTGAAAATGCGAAAAGTGTCATCCAGGTGGGTGCCACGAATGCTGACGGACGACCACATGGCTGCCCGTATGGCATGTTGCCAAGCAATGTTGACGCGCAACGACAGCACGAATGGGACTTTCTTTTCGTCGGTTGTGACAATGGATGAGACGTGGATGCCATTTTTCAATCCAGAAACAAAGCGCCAGTCAGCTCAATGGAAGTACACAGATTCACCGCCACCAAAAAAATTTCGGGTAACCACCAGTGCTGAAAAAATGATGGTGTCCTTGTTCTGGGACAGCGAGGGCGTAATCCTATCCCATTGCCTTCCAAAGGGCGCTACGATAACAGGTGCATCCTACGAAAATGTTTTGAAGAACAAATTCCTGCAACAAAAACGTCCGGGAAGAGCTGCGCATATTCTGTTTCACCAAGACAACGCACCAGCACATCGAGCTAATGTTACGCAACAGTTTCTTCGTGATAACAACTTTGAAGTGATGCCTCATGCTCCCTACTCACCTGACCTGGCTCATAGTGACTTTTTGCTTTTTCCAACAATGAAAGACACTCTCCGTGGCCGCACATTCACCAGCCGTGCTGCTACTGCCTCAGCGATTTTCTAGTAGTCAAAACAGACTCCTAAAGAAGCCTTCGCCGCTGCCATGGAATGATGGCGTCAGCGTTGTGAAAAATGTGTACGTCTGCAGGGCGATTACGTCGAGAAGTAACGCCAGTTTCATCGATTTCGGATGAGTCATTAATTAGAAAAAAAAACGGAGGTCTTAGAACTTGAATACACCTCGTAATACGCGTAAACAACGGGTCGCTGATATGCGTACGCGGTGATAGCTCACGATAGCCGCCCAGATGGCTTCCATAGGATTTACAACATGTGAATTTTTTTCCCAGACACACACGTAAGTTCACTATAGTGCTCCTCAAACCAATGTAGGACGACACGGAAATTATAATGCTGAAAGATAACATTATCGTCGGAGCAGACATCAAGCATGAAGGGATGCAGACGATTTACAGCTGTCGGCGTATTTTCGATTACTGTGACAGGTCCCATGCAAGCACATGGTAATATCTCCCGTAGCATAATACTGCTTCCCCCAGCCTGGGTCTGCCGTGCGCAGCACATTTCGTGCCCCCGTTCACCTCGATGATGGTGTCGGTGGAGACGACAACCGACCCAATGCAGCAAAAATGTTATTCACATGAAGAGCTGACACGTTTCCATTGATCGACGGTCGAATACCGGTGGTCCCTTGACCACTGCAATCGTAATGGACAATGATGTTGGGCCAACATGTGAACACGTAGGGGTGGTCTTTTGCGGAGCTCCATGTTTAACAATGTACGATGAACGTTCTGCTCCGAAACACCTGTGCGTGCACCAGCATTGTGCCCTGTCGGTAGAAATACTTTATATTAACAGAATCTGTCGCGTCACCGCCAGACACCACACTTGCTAGGTGGTAGCCTTTAAATCGGCCGCGGTCCGGTAGTATACGTCGGACCCCCGCGTGTCGCCACTGTCAGTGATTGCAGACCGAGCGCCGCCACACGGCAGGTCTAGAGAGACTTCCTAGCACTCCCCCCAGTTGTACAGCCGACTTTGCTAGCGATGGTTCACTGACAAAATACGCTCTCAATTGCCGAGACGATAGTTAGCATTGCCTTCAGCTACGTCATTTGCTACGACCTAGCAAGGCGCCATTACCAGTTTATATTGAGATGGTTATTAATTAATGTACAGTCAGACCGATGTACACCAATTATGGATTAAAGTTAAGTATTCCAGAAGATCCGTACTTGTTACTAGACTAAACTCCTATAACTGTTCCAGACCTCACGCCAGCCTGCGTGAGCTTAAACGCGTGCATTTCGGCTTCCTCCAAACCCCGTGAATTGGCTCCTGCCAATTCACAACAGAATCTTCCGTCGGTTCTTGGTAGAACAACATTATAATAAATAAAAAAGCACCAGTTTGCTTTTGTTCTACAATATTACTTCTATTGTGAACCGGTTTTCGGCTTACAAGGCCATCTTCAGACATTTACTGAGTATTATCACCTTATTTAACTTCTGTAGTGATAATACTCAGTAAATGTCTGAAGATGGCCTTGTAAGCCGAAAACCGGTTTACAATAAAAGTAATATTGTAGAACAAAAGCAAACTGGTGCTTTTCATTTATTAGAAATGCTTTAAATTACCATCTCTCCTACTTTACAGACCAGACCAGCCTCCAAACCCCCTGTTCCGTGAAGAGTTGTGGACGTTCAACCATTTAGAGTCTGGTCATATTTCCACTGCCCTTCTACCTCTTTCGTAGATGCTCAAGATAGAAGCATGTGAATACTTGACCAGGTTCGCCCTTTTCGAGATACTCGTTCACAGGCTCTGCCTAATAATAATCTGTGAAAGTCGCTTACCTAAATGGATTTACCCATTCTGTTCAGTGCATGTTAGCAATGATTAAACAGGTTGTCAGTTTACCTTGTTGTCATAACGAATTGGCGATGTTAAACCTTACACCGGCGGTTCTAGTGTTACGCATAACGTGGTTTGCATCACCCTGCATCTCACCTAGATGTGCTTTTGGTATTCGATGGATAATAAAACGCGATGACAGGGGAAAACCACAGACCAAGGGAAAACAGACAGCTGTGGGAAAGTATGGTAGTCTCACAAGAGCGTATTAAATGAGAGAATAACGGTTACTCCACACAAATTAAGCTACGAAACTGGCGAGAACTAGTCTTGCTGCAGGTCAAGCCACTGTGACAATTGAACAGGAAATAAATTACGGGCATTGTGATGAATGAAGTAACCCACGAATTAAGAGAAAAAAATGGTTCAAATGGCTCTGAGCACTATGGGACTTAACATCTGTGGTCATCAGTCCCCTACAACTTAGAACTACCTAAACCTAATTAACCTAAGGACATCACACACATCCATGCCCGAGGCAGGATTCGAACCTGCGACCGTAGCAGTCGCGCGGTTCCGGACTGAGCGCCTAGAATCGCTAGAACACCGCGGCCGGCAGATGCAGCGAGTCTTCAACGAAAATAAAACGGGCAGGGTGTAACCACCTGCAGCTGGTGAAGAATGACTGAAATTAAAATGGATAACTTGGCCTTCCAGGAATACTCGCTATGGCACAAATTCTATATCAATTACACCAGACGTCAGGAGATTATTCTCTCTTCACAAGTAGAGAGTCCTCTGGTTAGGCAAGCTTGCTGAGGTCCTTAAAAGTCGAGGAAAGTTCATTTCACATAACATAATCGGCATTTCATTAATTAGCCCATGACCTACACTACTGGTCATTAAAATTGCTGCACCACGAAGATGACGTGCTACAGACGCGAAATTTAACTGACAGGAAGAAGATGCTGTGACACGCAAATGATTAGCTTTTCAGTGCATTCACACAAGGTTGGCGACACCTACAACGTGCTGACATGAGGAAAGTTTCCAACCGATTTCCCGTACACAAACAGCAGTTGACCGGCGCTGCCTGGTGATACGTTGTTGTGATGGCTCGTGTAAGGAGGAGGAATGCGTGCCATCACGTTTCCGACTTTGATAAAGGTCGGATTGTAGCCTATCGCGATTGCGGTTTACCGTATCGCGACATTGCTGCTCGCGTTGGTCGAGATCCAGTGACTGTTAGAAGAATATGGAATCGGTGGGTTCAGGAGGGTAATACGGAACGCTGTGATGGATCCCAACGGCCACGTTTCACTAGCAGTCGAGGTGACAGGCATCTTATCCGCATGGCTGTAACGGATCGTGCAGCCACGTCTCGATCCCTGAGTCAACAGATGGGGACGTTTGCAAGACAACAACCATCTGCACGAACAGTTCGACGACGTTTGCAGCAGCATGGACTATCAGCTCGGAGACCGTGGCTGCCGTTACCCTTGACACTGCATCACATACAGGAGAGCCTGCAATGTTGTACTCAACGACGAACCTGGGTGCACGAATGGCAAAACGTCACTTTTCCGGATGAATCCAGGTTCTGTTTACAGCATCATGATGGTCGCATCCGTGTTTGGCGACATCGCGGTGAACGCACATTGGAAGCGTGTATTCGTCGTCGCCATACTGGCGTATCAACCGGCGTGACGATATGGGGTGCCATTGGTTACACGTCTCGGTCACCTCTTGTTCGCATTGACAGCACTTTGAACAGAGAACGTTACATTTCAGATGTGTTACGACCAGTGGCTCTACCCTTCATTCGATCCCTGCGAAACCCTACATTTCAGCGGGATAATGCACGACCGCATGTTACAGGTCCTGTACGGGCCTTTCTGGATACGGAAAATGTCTGACTGTTTCCTTGGCCAGCACATTCGACAGATCTCTCACCAACTGAAAACGTGTGGTCGATGGTGGCCGAGCCACTGGCTCGTCACAATACGCCAGTCGCTACTCTTGATGAACTGTGGTATCGTGTTGCATGGACAGCTGTACCTGTACACGCCATCTAAGGTCTGTTTGACTGAATGCCCAGGCGTATCAAGGCCGTTACTACCGCCAGAGGTGGTTGTTCTGGGTATTGATTTCTCATGATCTATGCACACAAATTGCGTGAAAATGTAATCAGATGTAAGTTCTAGTATAATATATTTGTCCAATGATACCAGTTTATCATCTGAATTTCTTGTAGGTGTAGCAATTTTAATGGCCAGTAGTGTATATCAGTAGACTCGTAATTTGAAGACAAAGCTGAATATGTAATCAAAAGTACGCGTATTAATTAAATTTTATTCAGGCGCTTTCCCTTTGTCACGTGACTGAATTAGCTGCTGCCGTGCCTCCATATGCTTTGTGATTAGGTAGCAGAATATATCTGTGGACACCTTATAACAGTGAACAGTGTCATCGAGGACCCAAACTGCAGATTAACACTTGACAGCGAGCACATGATAACGAATGTTCCACACGGCCACAGTTGATGTATGCGTCTCTTCGTCAACTCCCGTACACGTTCAGATCTCCCAGGCGTGTTCTGAATGCACTGATAAGCAACTGCAATGCATTGCCGGAGCTCGCCGACACTAAAAACAGGACTACAATACACCAAAGCTTCTAAATACACCCACACAAAATGAAAGCAAAGGGCTAGAGTCGGGGGACTTGGGAGGCTGTCACTTGTGTGTGTCATTACTGATACACTTGTTGCCGACACGCTACTGACCATGACTTAAGGGTCCGGAAAGTGATAAAATAAGACCCGCGGGATTCATTACTTTATAATTTACTTCTCACCTGCGGCGTTTCGAAATCATTGTAGCTGTAGACAGTAACACAGTGGTCAACATTGGCATAACTTCACTAGCACGTACACTCCTGGAAATTGAAATAAGAACACCGTGAATTCATTGTCCCAGGAAGGGGAAACTTTATTGACACATTCCTGGGGTCAGATACATCACATGATCACACTGACAGAACCACAGGCACATAGACACAGGCAACAGAGCATGCACAATGTCGGCACTAGTACAGTGTATATCCACCTTTCGCAGCAATGCAGGCTGCTATTCTCCCATGGAGACGATCGTAGAGATGCTGGATGTAGTCCTGTGGAACGGCTTGCCATGCCATTTCCACCTGGCGCCTCAGTTGGACCAGCGTTCGTGCTGGACGTGCAGACCGCGTGAGACGACGCTTCATCCAGTCCCAAACATGCTCAATGGGGGACAGATCCGGAGATCTTGCTGGCCAGGGTAGTTGACTTACACCTTCTAGAGCACGTTGGGTGGCACGGGATACATGCGGACGTGCATTGTCCTGTTGGAACAGCAAGTTCCCTTGCCGGTCTAGGAATGGTAGAACGATGGGTTCGATGACGGTTTGGATGTACCGTGCACTGTTCAGTGTCCCCTCGACGATCACCAGTGGTGTACGGCCAGTGTAGGAGATCGCTCCCCACACCATGATGCCGGGTGTTGGCCCTGTGTGCCTCGGTCGTATGCAGTCCTGATTGTGGCGCTCACCTGCACGGCGCCAAACACGCATACGACCATCACTGGCACCAAGGCAGAAGCGACTCTCATCGCTGAACACGACACGTCTCCATTCGTCCCTCCATTCACGCCTGTCGCGACACCACTGGAGGCGGGCTGCACGATGTTGGGGCGTGAGCGGAAGACGGCCTAACGGTGTGCGGGACCGTAGCCCAGCTTCATGGAGACGATTGCGGATGGTCCTCGCCGATACCCCAGGAGCAACAGTGTCCCTAATTTGCTGGGAAGTGGCGGTGCGGTCCCCTACGGCACTGCGTAGGATCCTACGGTCTTGGCGTGCATCTGTGCGTCGCTGCGGTCCGGTCCCAGGTCGACGGGCACGTGCACCTTCCGCCGACCACTGGCGACAACATCGATGTACTGTGGAGACCTCACGCCCCACGTGTTGAGCAATTCGGCGGTACGTCCACCCGGCCTCCCGCATGCCCACTATACGCCCTCGCTCAAAGTCCGTCAACTGCACATACGGTTCACGTCCACGCTGTCGCGGCATGCTACCAGTGTTAAAGACTGCGATGGAGCTCCGTATGCTACGGCAAACTGGCTGACACTGACGGCGGCGGTGCACAAATGCTGCGCAGCTAGCGCCATTCGACGGCCAACACCGCGGTTCCTGGTGTGTCCGCTGTGCCGTGCGTGTGATCATTGCTTGTACAGCCCTCTCGCAGTGTCCGGAGCAAGTATGGTGGGTCTGACACACCGGTGTCAATGTGTTCTTCTTTCCATTTCCAAGAGTGTATATGGCATCAGGGAAATCACAGTTTTATAGCTACTTTTATTACGAATATTTGTTTCTTTCCTTGTCCTCTGCTCGTCCCTCAGCTCCATCTGGGCTCCAAAAATTCTACGACACTTTTTTTTTGTGAAAGCTACCATCATAACAGCTAATCAAAATTAATCTATTAAAAAATCTTGATATTTACACAGGCTATCACTGAAGGAAGAATACTTCTAATATCTGCTACTTACCGGAAACTATCGCATCTGCAGTACTGCTCCAGTAACTAATACAACGTTGATAGCCTGCTGAGTGTGACAAGACAAATGCTCAAAAACATGTAAAATCAAGTATCGCAGCAAAGAAAGACCAAAAACGTAAAGAACAACTGTAGCAGTATGTGAAATTCAGCTATGCTGTTTATGAAACAGCTCTATGAGATCAAGTAAGTGCTATACCACCAAGCGTCAGCATACAGGAAGGAGTTCCAAACGAAATCTTCATATAATCAACTAAGAATCTGCAGTAAATGAAAGCATATAGCGAAATTGACTGTCAGATTTCAGACATGCGGCCAATTTTGTGTGCAACTGACGTGATATGAAACTTCAGACATTGGTATGAGTTTTAAGAGTCGTAAATAGCTCCCTATAGGACGATGTGCCACAAAACTTAAAAAACTTTCCCAACGAGATTATCAGATGGAGCTCACAGAAATGTTTTTTTGTGTACATTATTACTTTACATATTACGAAAAACAAAGGTTCGCTTAAAAAGTGTATTAGTATCCACGACACATATATTCGGATATACGACGAAACTCGTATTTTTAATTTTCAGTTGGCGTTATGTCAATGTTTAATTTGACTAACTTTTACTCCAATGTACACAGTGAATTAGAAAAGTGGCTGAATAACGCAGTTGATTATGACAGGTTTGTGCAACTTCCTACCAGACCGCTCTGCTTAACACTGGGCAATGCTGAGATTTTGTACACCAAAGATAAGAAAACTAATGTTAATATGGTTGCATGGGAAAAATTCGAAACAAAGAAAAACAAAACTAAAAAACAAACAAAATAGATTTTTCATTTATTTGTAGTATTTTGTAGTTATCTCTTGAAGAAATATATAACAAAGGTGTTCAGATTTTAAATTCACTGAAGGATATTTATTTTATTATATGCCATTATATTTTCTGTCTCTTAGAGTGTAAAATCAAAAGCGCAAGGTCTACGTGCAGAAAATATTTCGATGCCTGCCAGCGCAAAGCTGCTTATCGCAGAAAGCATTTCCGATCACCAAGCTACCTCTAGTAGCAGGTTATCTCTTGCGTCGTAACATGTCGGAGTGACGCACGTGTGATTACAAGAATCGTTTATAGGAAAGCGTGACAAGAATGACGTAAATACATGTTAAACATGGTAAGTGGCTTTAACTAGTTCTCAGAAGCTGCATCAAAAGATATATACGCTGTATGTAGATGAGAAGTTGCGTTCCAAAATATTTGCACTTAGATAAGTGGTGTTGAAATACGAGTACGTAGACGAAATGTCAGTTTGAGGACGGTTATAAATATCGTGACGTGGGCGGCAAAATTTAAGGACCTCTGCTAATGACGTAAGTACGCGCTACTGTTACTTTTATCGTGTCTTTTCGTAACCTCCATACAAAGAAATTCCTCCGAAATGTCGCGAGAATTCGACGCACACTTCAAATGATCCGCTAAAGTGGTATTACGGACACCGAAATACAGTGCTACCGTATAGTGTGACATACTTGTGTTTCCTTTCAAGTTTTCCAGTATACATATATTCAGTTGATGTTGAGTAGATGAGCTTCTGAGTTTGATTTTTTAAGCCCATCCTGACACTATTTAGCAATGTCGGTATGTTGTTTGATCTCTCGTAGCTTGGCACTGTAACACCCCAATTATAGAACCCATAATGAACACCCTTTTGTTGCAGAAAGAAACAGAAAAATCAGGCATCCTGACAGTGATGACAGCTACTGACAACAAAATTGACACTCTTGACAGTTTGATTAACAAGAATTTTCTGTAAATACTAATGCTTACCATAGAGAAAGGACTGAATGAAAGCATACCATATGATACTAAACAGAAACTTTTAAGAAAGAATTCAAAAAAATATTATTTACGACGGTTAAAGCGCAGACCATAAATTGACCAAAGACAACATTTATCTTAAAAGAGAGTTGTAGCCGCATCGAGCCGTAAGTTCGCTGTGACTTCAGTGTAACTCGGCAATGGAGATGTTAACTTCACTTCTCTCTTGTACTCTTGCAATAGGAGTAAGCATTTTAAGTGCTACTAGGTTGTTTTAAAACCGATCAGAAGTTTAAAAGTTATACGGTTGCAAGCATTAGTCAGATGTCGGACTGAAGTAAAATCATCTTCACCGTTTGGCAGATAAAGGGATAGTTGATATATGTGACAGAAAAATAACTCGTGTGATTGCTGATTTGTGATAGGCTTCGTGATACTTAATAGTCACGAACATCAAAGGACACAGAAAGGGACTGATCGCCGACATAAACTCAATTATTAGTCTTGAGTAGGCAACAGATAAAAGTAATCACGAAGAACTTACAATCGCGCCGTGTTGTCAGAAGTTATCGTCAAAGTCAGAATTGCTGATGCTAACAGACGCAGTTCCCTGAATGAAAAATCGGTGTGTGTGTGTGTGCTCGGTGTAAGGACAAATAATTGTTGTTGTTGTTGTGGTCTTCAGTCCTGAGACTGGTTTGATGCAGCTCTCCATGCTACTCTATCCTGTGCAAGCTTCTTCATCTCCGAAGAACAATAAACTTTAATTCAACTTTAATTCTTCGTGTCGCGTACATCATTTAATGGACATCTAAAGTGTATTTGTGGAATTAACTGATTCTTCAGATAACGTAAAAGTGAAAAGTGATTTAGTGACAATTTAACTGTAAACAGCAATAAGTTTACACCGAAATACGACGCATTCTGAACATTGCTCAAGGGTATGTTATCTCTGCAATTACGTCGTGTAGTTGGCTCTGAGCACTATGGGACTCAACATCTATGGTCATAAGTCCCCTAGAACTTAGAACTACTTAAACCTAACTAACCTAAGGACAGCACACAACATCTAGTCATCGCGAGGCAGAGAAAAACCCTGACCCCGCCGGGAATCGAACCCGGGAACCCGGGCGCGGGAGGCGAGAACGCTACCGCACGACCACGAGCTGCGGACTCGCCGTGTAGTTGTTGAATACGCGACGTAGCGACGCCTTGACGGCGGAATGACAATTAACAACTCAATATCCTCGCAAAAAAGCATGACGTGACATCGGCTTGGGTGATGGAATGATGATTCAAGTCATATTTTCAACGTTTGAATACCCATTCTCAAACCGGGCATAAGAACTACAGTCAGCAAGTTCGCGTAAACTGAAAAGTCTGTCGCGAACACCCAAAGGACTTTTGGTTATCATTTCAGATCAAGGGAGTCATAGCGTTAACGAGTGGTGCAGTCGCTATATTTATAAGTGGAGAAGATCGATAGACATCGAACAACATTGCTTTACAAAATTGATAAGGCTTTCGTGGCCACTTGTTGACATACAGAGAAACCTGCGCAACACAGAAGCCCTACCACCTCGGCTGTATGGATTACCCAAGATCCATAAGAACAACGTTCCACTGAGACCGATCGTTAGCGCTCCTGGCTCACCAACGTATAAACTGGCGAAACACTTGGCCTCTCTGCTCCAGCCACACGTGGGAAAGACCGACACATACATTAAGGACTCAGGCCATTTCATTGAGAAGCTGAAGAAACTGAAACTTGCGCCAAACGACATCCTAGTCAGTTTTGATGTTGTTTCGTTATTTACGAAAGTGCCACTCAGCGACGCTCTGGAGCACATCGGTTCCATGTTCCCTCAAGACATCAAAAAGCTCTTCCATGCATGTCTCACCACGAGCTATTTCACGTGGAATGGCGATTTCTACGAACAGCTGGAAGGCATCGCCATGGGTAGTCCTCTCATTCCAGAGGTGGCCAACTTCTTCATGGAACAATTCGAAGCTCAGGCACTGGACTCGGCGACTTGCAAACCTAAGGTGTGGTACAGGTACGTCGATGATACTTTCGTGGTGTGGAGCCATGGTGAAGAACAGCTCGGTGACTTCGTAAGACACTTGAACAGCCTCCATGCCAACGTAACATTTACCATGGAAGTAGAAAAGGACAAGAAACTGCCATTTCTAGATGTGCTGGTCACAAGGGACGGCGAAAACCTGGGACACAGCGTGTATCGAAAACCGACACACACGGACCGATACCTGCACAAACTGTCAAACCACCACCCGAGCCAGAAAAGAGGCATGATTAGTACGCTCGTAACGAGAGCAGGACGAATATGTGAGCCTCAACACCTCAAACGAGAAATGCAACACCTGGAAACTGTTCTGAGGAGCAATGGGTATTCCACAAATTACTTTAGAAGTGTAACAGAGCCAAACACTCGGCGAAGTAAGGAACCAAAAAAAGAAATGTCGGTTACGGCCTTTCTGCCATACATTCCCAGAGTGACGGACAGAATCGGCCGTATATTGCGCAAACACGGCGTAAAGACGATTTTCAAACCGACAAGGAAGATCAAAGAGTGTCTTAGATCGGCGAAGGAGAAAAGAGACCCACTTGCAATGTCGGGAATATACCGTATACCTTGCACATGCGGAAAAGTTTATGTCGGAATGACTGGACGATCCATTAACACCAGGATCAAAGGGCATAAGCGACATTGCAGGTTGGGGCAGGTGGAGAAATCGGCCGTGGCAGAGCACGCACCGAATGAGACCGACCACGTAATAAAATTCGCCGACACGGAAGTTCTGGCTGTAGAGAAGCACTATCACACGCGCTTGTTCCGAGAAGCTGTAGAAATCCAAAAACACGCGAACAGTTTGAACAAGAAAGAGGAAAGCCTTAAGGTAAACGGATCCTGGCTTCCCGTACTGCAGCGAACGACCGTCGCAGGTAGCAAGAGGAGAACCGCACCGGAAATGACCGTGGAGAAGCCCTCGGACGTTGGCGCGCCAGGTACATATAGTCTGCGGCCGCGAGCTCGCCTCCAGTTCACCACCGGCAATGGAGGGTGAAGCTTTGACAATGCCAGCCACTCGTGCTGGCGAAACGTCAGAAAAATCATTAGATGAACGTCGGCCGAAGAACCCGAGACAGAAGCCAATCAACATTGCTTTAATTACAAGCAAGGGCAGCGCACACACTCCGGCGTGCTGCTCCATCGAGGGTTCAATAGATACAGGCTCTGAGCACTATGGGACTTAACATCTTAGGTCATCAGTCCCCTAGAACTTAGAACTACTTAAACCTAACTAACCTAAGGACATCACACAACACCCAGCCATCACTCCATCGAGGCGTTGATATCAGTTTTGAGAGACAGTATCTGAAAAATAACCAAACCGCGCGAGGAGTTTCTTTTTATAATAGTTACAGACTGGCGTTGTCGCGATCGACGGACGTCGTTCCACGTCATCTCGACTGGGACGACCATCACCATCGAGCCGAGACAAAACGAGACGTCACAGCACGAGTGGATCTTTCCACTCCTTTCGTCTTTTTTCTGCAACTTCCGCTACTGCAGGAATATCGTTATTTACTGAATCTAGTCCGTGTCTGCTGTACGATGTACATTCCATGAACTTCTTTCTTCTACAGTTACTTTCTAGCTGAAGAACTTTTCTCACTCTGTGTCTCTTAGTGACGCTCTTTGTGTTGATAAGAGTCGTCGTAATTGCTTCCGTCACCGTACGGAAGACTTTATACTGAGCAGATGCGAGATATTTGAGTGTGTTGTCTGCTTAGGATCCGCAAAACATGTATCAGCAATTACAGTTTTCCAATCGTTTTTATTCGGTGATCGAATCACCTCCATATGCTAGTCGTTCTTTTCCTTGTTTATGTTTTTTTGTTCGTAGTACTACACGTTCATTCATATCTTTATGTATATTAGGGAAAATACATTGCTCTACTCCTCCACCCGCATTTGCATTGTTCGTCACTGTGCATTTTGAGCCACAGCTTCATACTCATGGCAGTACTGACTGCTGACGGCGGTTTATTGCGATATCGACTTCATTAAAACACGTTTATGCGTATTGTGTGAAACTTCCCCGTAAATCAAATCGCAGACTAGTTTCTTACTCGTATCATTTCACTTCCATACAATGCAGGACTGCTGTTTCGTATGTAGAATTCGTACCCAGGGCTGCTCTATATGTGGACTACTGCACCTCAGTTGGCCTTTTTTAGTAAAAATTGGACAGTATGAATCAAACAAGAATTTCAAGCTGATTCTACATCTACATCTACATGCATACTCCGCAAGCCACCTGACGGTGTGTGGCGGAGGGTACTTGGAGAACCTCTATCGGTTCTTCCTTCTATTCCAGTCTCGTATTGTTCGTGGAAAGAAAGATTGGCGGTAGGCCTCTGTGTGGGCTCTAATCTCTCTGATTTTATCCTCATGGTCTCTTCGCGAGATATACGTAGGAGGGAGCAATATACTGCTTGACTCCTCGGTGAATGTATGTTCACGAAACTTCAAAAAAAGCCCGTACCGAGCTACTGAGCGTCTCTCCTGCAGAGTCTTCCACTGGAGTTTATCTATTATCTCCGTAACGCTTTCTCTATCTCTTCTATCAACCCTATCTGGTACGGATCCCACACCAGTGAGCAGTATTCAAGCAGTGGGCGAACAAGTGTACTGTAACCTACTTCCTTTGCTTTCGGAATGCATTTCCTTAGGATTCTTCCAATGAATCTCAGTCTGGCACCTGCTTTACGGACGATTTATTTTATGTGGCCATTCCATTTTAAATCATTCCTAATGCATACTCAAAGATTATTTATGGAATTAACTGCTTCCAGTTGCTGACCTGCTATATTGTAGTTAATTGATAAAGGATCTTTCTTTCTATGTATTTGCAGCACATTACACTTGTCTACATTGAGGTTCAATTGCCATTCCCTGCACAATGCGTCAATTCGTTGCAGATCATCCTGCATTGATAAATAATGTTTCTTTCTATGTACAGGGCTATTACACATGATTGAAGCGATTTCATAAATTCACTGTAGCTCCATTCATTGACATATGGTCACGACACACTCAGATACGTAGAAAAACTCATAAAGTTTTGTTCGGCTGAAGCCGCACTTCATGTTTCTGCCGCCAGAGCGCTCGAGAGCGCAGTGAGACAAAATGGCGACAGGAGCCGGGAAAGCGTATGTCGTGCTTGAAATGCACTCATATCAGTCAGTTATAAAAGTGCAACGACACTTCAGGACGAAGTTCGACAAAGATCCACCAACTGCTAACTCCATTCGGCTATGGTATGCGCAGTTTAGAGCTTCTGGATGCCTCTGTAAGGGGAAATAAACGGGTCGGCCTGCAGTGAACGAAGAAACGGTTGAACGCGTGCGGGCAAGTTTCACGCGTTACAGGACACGTGTATCTGGACATGCTGGAAAATTGGCTCATGCCACAACTGGAGACCGACAGCGCCGACTTCATCTTTCAACAGGATGGTGCTCCACCGCACTTCCATCACGATGTTCGGCATTTCTTAAACAGGAGATTGGAAAACCAATGGATCGGTCGTGGTGGAGATCGTGATCAGCAATTCATGTCATGGCCTCCACGCTCTCCCGACTTAACCCCATGCAATTTCTTTCTGTGGGGTTATGTGAAAGATTCAGTGTTTAAACCTCCTCTACCAAGAAACGTGCCAGAACTGCGAACTCGCATCAACGATGCTTTCGAACTCATTGATGGGGACATGCTGCGCCGAGTGTGGGAGGAACTTGATTATCGGCTTGATGTCTGCCGAATCACTAAAGGGGCACATATCGAACATTTGTGAACGCCTAAAAAAACTTTTTGAGTTTTTGTGTGTGTGTGCAAAGCATTGTGAAAATATCCCAAATAATAAAGTTATTGTAGAGCTGTGAAATCGCTTCAATCATTTGTAATAACCCTGTATTTGCAGCACATTACACTTGTCTAAATTGAAGTTCAATTGCCATTCCCTGCACAATGCGTCAATTCGTTGCAGATCCTCCTGCATTGGTAACAATTATCCTTTGTTACAACCTCTCGATATACTACAGCATCATCCGCAAAAAGCTTCAGTGAACTACCGATGTTATCCACAAGGTCATTTATGTACATTGTGAATAGCAGCGGCCCTACAACACTCCCCTGCTGCATACCTGAAATCACTCTTACTTCGGAAGACTATTCTCCATTGAGAATAGTGTTCAGTGCCAAAAGACAAGGAAGACTGCTATGGCAGCAGACAACAGACTCGAGTCCCTTTGCTAACAGCACGACATCGCCTCGAGCACATCTCCTGGGCTCGTGACCATATCGGTTTGACCGTAGACAACACGCCTGGCCTGGTCAGATGAGTCCCAACTCAGTTTGTAAGAGCCGGTGCTAGATTTCGAGTGAGGAGCAGACCCCACGAAGTTATGGACCCGGGTTGTCAACAAGGCACTCTGCAGACTGGTGATGGCTCCATAATGGCGTGGGCTGTGTTTACGTGTGAAACGTCCCCTTAGAATAATTTATACAAGGCTGTGCTTAAACTGACACACAATATTTTTTAGCGCAACGCAATCTGACTTTCAGAAATCCCTACAAAGGAATGGCCCTAACTAACATTAACCTGTACCTTTCACAAATCACTTACCTCACCAAAAACCTTCGTTACTCGAACTACTGCAATACAGCGAGCGCCACTACTGCCAGCTAAATAAAAGATTCAAACTACGGAAGTCACTAACTACTGATAGGGACAGTTAGCAAATGAAAGATTTTAATAGAGAACAAACAATGTATTTACCTTAATAGTCATAATATATATAGCAGTTCATAATATCCAGTATAACAAATTTCAAAACTCCGCCATCTCTCTCCCCACATCCACCACTGCTGGCGGCTCACCTCCAACTGCGCAACGCTACGCGCTGTTCACATCCAGCTGCCGCTGCCCAACACTACAATGGCAGACAACAATGCAAACTAACCACAGACTGCACACAGCACAGCCAGTGATTTTCATACAGGGTGCTACGTAACGTTGCCAATAAGAAAATATAAACAGCCTACTTACATAAAGAAAACATAAACAGCCTACTTACACGTGGAATAGGCTGTGTCCTCTGCTTCAAGTGAACCCATCATTGACTGGAAATGGCTATGCTCGGCTACTTGCAGACCATTTGTAGCCATCCATACTCTTCATGTTCCCAAACAACGATGGAATTTTTATGGATCACCATGCACTATGTCACTGGCCCACAGTTGTTCGCGATTGGTTTGAAGCAGATTCTGGACAATTCGAGCGAATAATTGTGAAATCCATACCGCCCGACAAGAATTCCATCGAACATTTATAGACGCAATCGAGAGGTGATTTCGTGCACAAAATTGTGCACCAGCAACATTTTCTCAACTGTAGATGACAACAGAGGCTGCATGGTTCAGTATTTGTGCATGGGACTTCCAGCGGCTTGTAAAGTCCACGATACGCCGACCTGTTGCACTACGCCGGCAAAATTAGGCCCTACACGATATTAGGAGATATTCCATGACTTTTCTCTCCTCAGTGTTTGGTGACTTCGCTTAGAAAAGTTTGCATCTTGAAGCTGTTCCAGACGGTATATCTTTAACTAAATAATTATACTTTCGACAACAGCTTGTGTTTTGCCTACTGCCGGCCGCGGTGGCCGAGCGGTTCTAGGCGCTACAGTCTGGAACCACGCGACCGCTACGGTCGCAGGTTCGAATCCTGCCTCGGGCATGGATGTGTGTGTGATGTCCTTACGTTAGTTAGGTTCAAGTAGTTCTAAGTTGTAGGGGATTGATGACCTCAGCAGTTAAGTCCCATAGTGATCAGAGCCATTTGAACCATTTTTTTTGCGTCCTGACCGTGTCTGACGCTGAAGAATTTTGATTTGTGGTTCTGAGGGTTCTCGCGGGCCCAGTAAGTTACGACGTGGCTCGGTGTGCGAGGGTGTACCTGAAACATATTTTCTAACTAACGTAAAATATAAAAATACATTAACATTTAACTTAAATTAAAACAAATGTATTGAACTGAAGTGACAAACGAAAAACTAGCCTGCAATTACATCAAGACCTCGCTGTCACGATATTTGACGCTCAGAAGCAACGTTTTACGTCTGATGTTACGGAATATACACAATATTCTATTTCCCCACCGTTACTCCCTAGAGACTGTGGCCATTAGAATAACCGCTAGACACAGGGATATAACCAGAAGGTGAACTTGCTAATCTGTAACGCAAATATCTTCCCTCTTCAATGGGAGACGGAATGCAATTTCTATCCTTGTTCTGCCAATACCATTTCACCCTTTTAATTCGCACAGTTTTCAAAAGAACTGTGAGTAGCAGAACAGTGAAATTTTTACTGAATTTATGTAATATATATGCCTGCATTTATAAGTAAAATAGCCGGCCGCGGTGGTCGTGCGGTTCTAGGCGCTCCAGTCCGGAGCCGCGCTGCTGCTACGGTCGCAGGTTCGAATCCTGCCTCGGGCATGGATGTGTGTGATGCCCTTAGGTTAGTTAGGTTTAATTAGTTCTACGTTCTAGGGGACTTATGACCACAGCCGTTGAGTCCCATAGTGCTCAGAGCCATTTGAACCATTTTTTTATAAGTAAAATAAACAAAGTAGCTCTCATAGGTTTCAAGGAAATTTAAATCCGATTATTTCACTGATAAAGTTTCACTTTTTTTACACTAGTGATCATAAAACAGTTTCTGTTGGACTGATGGTTCTTTATTTACTTGTACCAACTTATTACCATCCTTAGTACAAACTGACCAAAATTTATGTTTCTACGCCGTTTAGTTCAGAAAATAATCCTACCTGAAAATCATAAAATGTAGTTTTGAGAAAAATCAATTTCAAGTTTAATACAGCAATTTTAGTACAGTTAATTATGAGAATTACTTGCAATTAATATTTTCGTGCAGCATTTTGAGCATCATGTGAGTCATACCGATGGTCTTTTCTTCTCTTGGTTCCTCCTCTTTTCTGTCTTGCATCTTGGTTCCTCCTCTTTGCTGTCTTGCATCTTTTGTGCATTTTAAATCAATAATTTCTACTTTTATGTTGCGCTTTTCCTGTACTTGCACAAAGTGTCAGGAACATTTGGGCAAAGAAAATGCTAAGGATTTTCATTTGTGGAATGCTTACGGAAAAAGATAGCCCATACATCTTCCTTCATGTTTTCTAAATTTTTTTCTAAATTCCCAACACTTCATCTTATGGCCAAGCTACAATAATTTCCCAATCGATCAATGTGTACTTTTGTCCCCTACCTTCTTACCATTTTCCAGTGCTATTTATTTCTTTTTCTTTTAATATTCTTCTCAAACTGGACCCCATTCTCTTCTGCGCATGCCCATTATATTCTACTTCTGAAATTCCTACGTTAGAACCGTGGGCTTCTTCCGCACATACATACCTGGTCATGAGTCTTGCTGTCAATATCCCTAAATGCTGTTTGTATCTGACACCATTATTCACTACTGAACGATTAAAAATCCTGAGAAATTCTGCTATTTACATCCCATCACTTGGACCAGCATAATTCCTTTGATAGTTGTGTTCATCCTCTTCCTCAGTTTCCCTGCCACAAGATACACAGTACTTGCTTAGAGTGTCTACATCAATTATCTTTCTGGCATCTTGTGAGTAGCATTCACATCAACATTTATTGAAGTGTGGCCACATTACTGCCAGCTGCCATCAAAAGATGCACAAATCTCACCACTTTCACTGTCACCACTTTCCTTGACTGCTTCTTCAGCTGCCTCTTCCATTGATAATTCACAAACTTCAGCAACAGCAGTTCCAATAATTTCATTATAAGTTAAAAACTTTGCAAGTGGATTTGTAATGTTATAAACAACCCCATATAGATTGTTATTTGCCATATGTGATTCCACTGTTGTAGCAACTGCTTCAAACGTTACACAGTGTAAAGTCAGTTTTGACACAATCCCTTTGCGAAGACACTGGTTCTCTCTCAAAGATATGTAACCACTACATGAGCTGCACGCCGTAGTTTCGGAAATAAAATCACAGAGCATGCTGTTCACCACAATATTTCCAAATGAGTGTTCATATCCACAAGCTGACTGTGAGGAAACGTCTTGACAATACTGCAATTTCTTTCTTGACATACTGATGTTCTTTACATCTGACATTCTTTTTTCCTTTTACCCTCTATCCCCAATGAGCTGTACATATTGATTTCCTGTGAATTTCTTTATTCACGGCATTGTTATAAAAACGTGAGAAGCGACAGAACTTCACTAAGTATTGTACAATGAATAACTCACGAAAACAATAACAAACACGATGGAACGAAGGATGTCAATATTAGATACGGAGTATGAAATCCTGAGACGATAAAAGAATAGAAGCAGCAAATGGCATACAGGGAACATCAAAATCGCTGCCATTTACCTCTGCATGCCGCCAAAAAGAAGGCGTGGCTTTTAAATACCAGATCGCCCAGACTATCCGGAAAACAAACATTACTCGCGAACAGACAGTGGTATTTATATGAGACAGAAACTGTTTTGCAGCCCCGGACTCAAATTTCCTTAGTATCGTTCGAAAACTTTGCACATGCGTCAGTTGACGCCTTTCGCTGCATTCTCTTTACAATCGAAGAAGAAATTTAGCAGGAGAACGCTAATTACCGACTACCGACATAACCAACTGCACTCTAGTTATTAACAGCCAGATAATTTAACCTAGTGGCTGTTTCCCATTTCCATAGCTGCTATATTTCATACAGTTTCTGGTGTCTGGTGTGACTTATGCGTAGCACTTCAATTATTTTACTGAAATATATGTAGCCGGCCGAAGTGGCCGAGCGGTTAAAGGCGCTACAGTCTGGAAACGCACGACCGCTACGGTCGCAGGTTCGAATCCTGGCTCGGGCATGGATGTGTGTGATGTCCTTAGGTTACTTAGGTTTAAGTAGTTCTAAGTTCTAGGGGACTTATGACCACAGCAGTTGAGTCCCATAGTGCTCAGAGCCATTTGAACCATTTTTTGAAATATATATAAGTAAGATAATTGCAACAATACGTAATTAATAAATTAGGAAATACCCATGCAACCTATCACATAGGGTACTTGTTCAAATGTGCTGCATAGGTACTTAGAGGGTAGAGAGAGCGGTCTTGCGCAAACCAGTTTTACTTAAAAACAGAAATATCGAACATCACAGTGTCGCATCAGCCAAGTAATTACAGATACCGTGAACCTATGGAACGGGATTGTTCAGGTCTTTTATATATTCTTAATTTCGGTTAACGTAATAGGTAATATACATATTAGCACTTGTTTTACTTCAAGGAAATCACGAGATGTCCAGTTGGTGGGTACTTCTTATGCACTTTTGTAGACTATATGAAAATGTCTGTTACACTACTGTAAAAGTTATGTTCAGTGGAATTTGAAAGCGAATGTCAAATTATTCGGCTCTTTGTAGTGAAACTGTTGGTGACATAATGCATTTATTCCAAGACCACTTCTATGACTCCCCACATATACAAGATGAGTCAAGAGGGGAAGTACGTTGTTTGAGGGGTTATAGTTGATTTGCTCTTTCTACGGGGTCAATCAATAAACTGTTCTCCAACCAATGTCAATTACAAACGACAAGCAATCAGTTATCTTTAAGGGTAATGATAAGGGAAAGGATTAATTCAGCCCAACGCTTCACTTTAAATTTTGCATTATTGTCACAGCCTTGAGTGTAAACGACAGAACAAGCAAGTGTAACAATGAGATATATGCGACATTGTATGTTTCTGCAACACGACGGTTGTTCAGCTCGTGTTGCAGCGCAAATAGCGAATGAGAACTTTCCTGGACGTTGGATAGGAAGAAACTCCGCTGTCAAATGGCCTGCGAGGTCCCACGATTTGACGCCTCTCGATTTATGTCTTTGGGGAGCACTCAAAGATGCAGTCTACGACGAAGTCCCAACTGCGTAGGGCGATATGTGTCGTTCAATAGCCAGTGCATACTCTGCCATATCGTTCACTGTAATTACATCTGTTCATTGTTCTTTCGAACGGCGATTGCAAATGTGCCTTTCAGTTCATGGTCAACAGTTTGAACACACGTTTAAACAAAAGATAAAGTTTTTTTTTTAAGACAAATTATACGTTATGTGATTTCGATGTTTACCGCATAATTGTTAGTAAATTGTTTATTTGACTTACGCCTGTACGAAATAGCAGTTTAGTGTCAAATAAGTCGACAGCGTGTGTTGCACAGACAGCTGGTAAAACTGTCATTACGCGCTTATGCTTAGCATAACGTGACGTTTCGTTAAGAAGAATATCTTTTTCTGTCGTGTATAGTTTGTCACCAAAGTATTTTAATAAAATGTTTAGTTTAACTAATGTACCCCACATGACACAATATTCACCGTATGTATTCCACGTGATATAATTTAGAACAGTGTAGGTAGAAACACTTGTCCGACTTCATGTAGTTTATCTCTAAAAAGCACACAGCCACGTACAGGAAAAGAGATGTCAAATCTTCCTTCTGACATTTAGATATTTAATGCAGTAGTTGCTTTTTCAGCGCGTAAGACCTCTTTATTTTTGAAGAATGAACAGCCAATTTCTCTGTTTCAGCTCACGTAAATCTGGGAGGATACACAAACGCTAAATAGTTAGTTGTGATACACTAGATTCTAGCCTATGTCGTATTTCCATATACGGCATTCGTAGGGGAACCTGCATCTAGGTCACGAGTTGGTTCAGTGGGAAATAAAGCTTTATGTTCGCAGCGCAGGCCTACCTTACGCTATACAACTACGCAGCTCGTTCCGAGAAGCCGGCTTGGCAGTGTTTGCACCGCAAATGACGTTTCCAGCCACCGTGCTCTCACACTCTACTTTCAACGTAAACATTCACAAACGCTGTAACACTGTAATTGTCTTCTCAAGAGCTATCGAATGCAGTTATAAAAAGTATACTGCATTTAAAAAGACGTACTTACTTTAACATCTCAGTTGATATCAGCACTAAAAGCATCAAGAAAAGCATACGTGCACCTCGACGCTCTAGTATTTGACGAAGACCGCGTTTTGATATTCGCAACCGTTCACCAAATAAAAGGAATGTTACTTCTCGAAGCCGACCGCTATGGCCGACAGGTTGTAGGCGCTTCAGTTCGGAACCGGTTTCGAATCCTGCCTCGGGCATGGATGTGTGTGATGTCCTTAGGTTAGTTAGGTTTAAGTAGTTCTAAGTCTAGGGGATTGAAGACCTCAGATGTTAAGTCCCATAGTGCTCAGAGCAATTTGAACCATTTTTTTGGTACGTCTTAACGTTACTCACCCTGTATATGATATGAATAAAGTGATCGAACGAAAGGCGTCCAATTCATCAACAAATGGCACTGAATATCACGACACATCTATTCTCAAAAGACATGAATAACATGGAACATAGGTCAACATACCACATCGGCTACATTCATGATCCTGTTTCATAAAATTAATATACTGATACACAGTTGATAAAGGCGAATAGAGGGCGGCAAATTAACTCTGAGTGTAATACCAGATACGCCTAACTTTCCTAGTAGTTTTTGGAAGATCCTCTGACTGATGATAGCCACTTGTCAACTCAATCGTAGAAAAGTACTGGCACTGCCCTAAGTGATCCAAAGTCTCCAATATGTTTGGAATGGGGTATGCGTCTGTTACTGTATTATTAGTGAGGTATCGGTAGCCACAACAGAACCTGTATTTCTCAGTTCCATCCGCAGATTTTTTAGGCACAACGACAATGCCTGCTCCCCAGCAACTATTACTATGCTCTATAATACCGTCCGCAAGCTGCTGATCAATGAAATCCTCCACAATCGGCTGCAAATACCTCGGTATTCTGTATGGTTTACGGTAAACAGGTACTTCATTCCTTGTTGGTATCCTATGTTGAACTTATGGAGTTGCTGGTAACGGCCCTGGTGGAAAAAACAAATCCTTAAACTCCCACAATAATTCTTCCATATGCTCCCTTTCTTCTCCTTTCAAATGCTTGTCATGCAATGCAGTTCTATCGGCAGTTAGTGGTTGATCGCTTCGCCTACCTCTCGAATACCAGTCTTCAGCATCTGGCACATCCAAATTTGCTACCAAAACTCCTTTCCTCAAAATTCGCGCCTACAGCGCTAAAATTATCCACGTTCACGGGAACTACTCGCCCCTTGTTCCCCTCCTGTACGCGTACAACGCTACGTTTCACAAAAGAACCCAATGAACGCAAATCTTCATTATCCTCCAATGGTTCAGTAACACATTCTGTACCCACAGGTAGATTCGACTCCACACTTACCCAAAGCAATTTCCCGGTGCCCCAAGACATACACTCATGGGAATGAAGCCTTAATGCTAATGTACGCGGTTCAATTGGTTTGTTCATTACGTTGAACGCCCCTCGCGACAGCTCTGCATCGACAACAGTTTCCCCTAGCGGAAGTAACATTCCACCAAGTTCCACAGTTTGTTGTCCGAGGTCAATTTTGGCATGATGTTGATGCAAGAAATCTACTCCTAGGGTCATGTCGTAGCTGTCGCTCACCCATGGTACTACCTCCACCCATGCATTAAATCGAACTTTCTCTATGCGAAAGTCAACTGTCACTGACCCCAAAGGCGTGACCTCCTCATCCCCCACTCCACGCAACATATAACGTGGTGGGTCTATCTTGCTTCGTCCTGCTGCTCGAAACTACCGTAACATGTTCACACTGCATAGCGACTGCTACTGATGTAAGGCCACGTTGCCGTTGTGAAATTCAATTTAAAGGCGCCTGATGACAGTGCTGCAATATGCTCACCGTACCCATGCAGCAATCTCGACTGTGGTGACCAGTGCGCCTCTGCATCAGGTCGAACGGTGGACTTACATCTCTTATCCGGATCCACCTTCACGCCCAGACATAGAAACGAAGAACGATATCTCCTCGATCGCGTTCACTGTGCGAAAAACGAGGTCTTCCCTTCACGGTGGCAGACCAAATCAGCCGCCTTCCATCGCAGCAAGAGCTCAAGTCGACCTTTCCCCTTCATAGCCCTGCGAGGTGCCGGGGCTAGCAGTGTATTTAACACTCAATTCTTCTAGAATCTACATATGTAAATGATGCTCTAAGCCCCCCCCCCCCCTTATTATAACTCCGACTTTTGCTGTTGCACAAGGATTTAAAAAAAAAATACGCGAACTGACTCTAATCAACCCTGCCAGTGGAGTAGAATAGAGTTTGGCACCTGCAATAATTTAATTTGATAAATAAGTTAAATAAACGAAGGTTTCATTAACATAGTGAGGAATGATAGGGTTGCTCTACCGATTAACAGAATGACAGTTCTGTCCAAAATAACAATATGATTTATTAAGACTAAACACAAAATAATAAACAAAAACACATTAAACATCTACAATACATCAAATTGGCTCAAATTGGATACTCAAACAAACGCTGTGAATGTGAAGTTGTCCCTAAACTAGATTGTGAGGATTATGACGAAGTGGTATGTGGAGCCAATTCCTTGCAACTCAAATCTTAAGAGAAAACACATAGCCATTCCAACATTAATTGCTGCTACCCAAGACAGAACAAAGTTAGAAAAAGACGAACAGGCGCGCTCTGCTGAGCTCTGATTATCACCTAGGAAAATCCCTGTCTGCCGGTGCTGCGGACATACCTTACCAATCTGTCTTCTTAACTGCAAGAACACGATTTGGCGTACCGGAGGCGATGGCTGGTTGCTTCGACGTCCTCGACCGAAAGGCGAGAGCCGACTACCTAGAGCACCCGTACAGGCCGAACACACAACATTCCCGCCCCCACGACAGTGGCCGTTGTTAAACATTCCAATCAGCAACTCGAAAACCGGCGGAAAATTCCACTCTATTGCAGTGCTGCAATGGAGATTCTTGGCGCCAATTTCTGCGCTGATTTTGCTACGTCACGGAGCTATGCCCTGAGCAAGCCAATCACAGTTACTATTTTGCAGAAAGCGCGGGAATTTTCCCGTCACAACTGCCTGGGTACACAAGTCATTCCCACGCATCGCTGGTAGCCCGCCAGAAAGTGTTTTCGCTAAGTTTCTGCGAAGTAACGGAACCTCTAGCCCAGCCGCTACTTCAGGCCCCTCCGGGCGTGTCTTTTGACAATGTCGGCGTCTGCAAAGCATTCACTCGACTTCCTCACACCCGTCGGCTTAACCCTTTCCAGATCAGCAGAGCCCGCCTGTCACCGGACCATCCGAGTGACGAGAGACACTGCGTGGGAAGTCCGCGTGTGAAGCAATAGCGACTTTTCACTGCATGCAATTAGAGAGGAAAATCGTAAGATAGAAATATGAGAGGGGGCTCATGCCACCTCTCAGCCCCTGATAAAAATCAGAGGTTCCTCACACTTCACTCAAGTCCTCAAAGCACTACACATGGAGTGCCCCTCAAAAAGCTAAAAATCAGCAATAAAATATGGTAGCGCCCACGAGCGCCAATCGTGTACGCCCTGCGTACCGTACAGGCTCTCTCAGAAGACTGGCAAAATCCGATCAACAAGTCCTAGCTCAGCATCAAACAGGCATCCGTTGTTACACTTTCTGACGTCACAGCCTATGTCCCAATGAAAATACTGTTACTTTGCGTGCACAGGAAGCAGCTTGGCTTGTGTACCCACGTGACACCAAAAAACGCAATACCTATCCCAGTGACATAGCGTTGGATGCGATGCACAGCTGGCCCATTTCGCCCGCTGAGGTGAAATGTTTTTCACTAGCCTAGCTCATAGTGATCTCGCAGAAATGTCCACAGAAAACATTGTGAAGATCCCTGCAGAAAACTGAGGAATGCGCTCTGCTTGGCCGAGAACAATGGCCAGACCGCCCTTCCTTCGTAACTCGGCGAAAGCAGTCGTAAAAAGCGCTGCCTCTGGCCCCTGGAACAATGCGCCGAAGCCCATTACGGGCTCACAGCCGACTGGGCGGCGCACCGTTGTGGCTTTGCCCATCGATGGCAGGACTATGAAAACCTCGTAACTCCATTTTGTTAAATTCTACAGGTGAACCAAAAACGGTTTCTTAAAAAATAATATAAAGTGATACAGAAAGTTGCTGCATGTGGAGTTGCATAATAATAGCCTACTTACTGACAGATCAGACAAATCCATGTACTTACAAATCTTTCTTCGATAGTGGAGCTGCTGGTTGTTGGAATTACGAGTTTTCAGAGACACGTGGGGTTACCGAGGTTTTCACTGCATACCATCGCCATGTCCTTCACCTCACCGTCTTCTCGATGACACCGCTAGCCCATTTCTCCTGGCTTGTTTAAACATAATGCGTCTCACATCCTGTCGTGTTCTCTCAAATGCCACCAATAAACCATCCTGGCCGCAGGGGTGAATGTCAGACAAAACGTGCGTTCATTTCTGTCAACTCTGATGACTTCGTGTAACTAGGTATAATCGAAGTCAGTATGACAACCACAGTGCATCCTCATTAGCAAGCATCCCTAACCCACAAAAAAAAAATGCCCAAATTATTTTTATCTGCCTGATTAAATGATAGAAAGGTGGGCATCTTTCACAACCCTCCACTCATAGCAAATTTTTGCGTGGGGCGTATTTCACTTAAATCATGAGAGTGGTGCCTGGACAAACAAAAATTTTAACTTCAAAATAAATCTGAATCAAAATGCCCGGCCGCTGTAGCGGGGCGGTTCTAGGCGATACAGTCTGGAACCGCGTGACCGCTGCGGTCGCAGGTTCGAATCCTGCCTCGGTCATGAATGTGTGTGATCTCCTTAGGTTAGTTAGGTTTAAGTAGTTCTAAGTTCTAGAGGACTCATGACCTCAGAAGTTAAGTCCCATACTGCTCAGAGCCATTTGACCATTTTGAATTTGAATCAAAATGGGAAGGGGAAAACTTTTCCAGCTCTATGAAAGATCAAATGTAATCAACCACATGAAACATACAAATATGCTCAGGGATTCAAACAGATATCGATATATACAGGGTGGTCCATTGTTGTGACCGGGCCAAATATCTCACGAAATAGAAACAAACGAAAAACCTACAAAGAACGAAACTTGTCTAGCTTGAAGGGGGAAACCAGATGGCGCTATGGTTGACCCGTTAGATGGCGCTGCCATAGGTCAAACGGATATCAACTGCGTTTTTTAAAATAGGGACCCCCATTTTTTATTACTTATTCGTGTAGTACCTAAAGAAATACGAATGTTTTAGTTGGACAATTTTTTTCGCTTATGATAAATGGCGCTGTATTAGCCACAAACATATACGTACGTGGTATCACGTAACATTCGGCCAGTGCGGGCGGTATTTGCTTCGTGATACACTACCCGTGTTAAAATGGACCGTTTACCAATTGCGCAAAAGGTCGATATCGTGTTGATGTATGGCTATTGTCATCAAAATGCCCAACGAGCGTGTGCTATGTATGCTGCTCGGTGTCCTGGACGACATCATCCAAGTGTCCGGACCGTCCGCCGGATAGTTACATTATCCCAGGAAATAGGAAGTGTTCAGCCACATATGAAACGTCAGGCACGACCTGCAACAAATGATGATGCCCAAGTAGGTGTTTTAGATGCTGTCGCGGCTCATCCGCATATCAGTAGCAGACAAATCGGGCGAGAACTGGGAATCTCAAAACGTCGGTGTTGAGAATGCTACATCAACATCGATTGCACTCGTACCATATTTCTGTGCACCAGGAATTGCATGGCGACGACTTTGAAACTCGTGTACAGTTCTGCCACTGGGCACAAGAGAAATTACGGGACGATGACACATTTTTTGCGCTCGTTCTATTTAGCGACGAAGTGTCATTCACCAACAGCGGTAACGTAAACCGGCATTATATGCACCATTGGGCAACGGGAAATCCACGATGTATGCTGATTTCCTGCGTAATGTTCTTCCGATAATACTACAAGATGTTCCACTGCATGACAGAATGGCGATGTACTTCAGACATGATATATGTCCGGCACATAACTCGCGTGCGGTTGAAGCAGTATTGAATAACATATTTAATGACAGGTGGATTGGTCGTCGAAGCACCATACCATGGCCCGCACGTTCACCGGATCTGACGTGCCCGGATTTCTTTCTGTGGGGATAGTTGAAGGATATTTGCCATCGTGATCCACCGACAACGCCTGACAACATGCGTCAGCGCATTGTCAATGCATGTGCGAACATTACGGAAGGCGAACTACTCGCTGTTGAGAGGAATGTCGTTACACGTATTGCCAAATGCATTGCGGTTGACGGACATCATTTTGAGCATTTATTGCATAAATGTTGTATTTACAGGTAATCACGCTGTAACAGCATGCGTTCTCAGAAATGATAAGTCTCAAAAGTTCATGTATAACATTGGAACAACCGAAATAAAAATGTTCAAACGTACCTACGTAATGTACTTTAATTTAAAAAACCTATCTGTTACCAACTGTTCGTCTAAAATTGTGAGCCATATGTTTGTGACTATTACAGCGCCATCTATCACAAAGCGAAGAAAGTGGTCCAACCAAAATATGCATATTTCTTTACGTACTACACGAATATGTAATAAAAAAATGTGTGTTCCTATTTTTAAAAATCACAGTTGATATCCGTTTGACCTATGGCAGCGCCATCTAGCGGACCAACCATAGCGCCATCTGGTTTCCCCCTACATGCTAGACAAGTTTCGTTCTTTGTAGTTTCTTCGTTTGACCCTTATTTCGTGAGATATTTGGACCGATCGCGATCAGTAGACCACCCGGTATACTTCACTGCTGAATTCAGGGGCGTAGACCTTGCTGGATGGCTCAAAAAATGATTCAAATGGCCCTCTGCACTATGGGACTTAACATCTGAGGTCATCAGTCCCGTAGAACTTAGAACTACTTAAACCTAGCTAACCTAAGGACATCACAAGGATACGGATCCTGTACACCTCCCGCAAACTCGATCCTCCTCATCCAATTGTCTCACCCATCCTCTCCCACCCCCGCCCGCTGCCGTGCCTGTATTCCCACGTCCCACCCGGTCTCCATCTCTCCACCCTCCTCACCCTCTCCCAAGGTGGCTTCCGCCGGCTTCCCCTCCCTGATAATGTCCTCCTCCCCTCCATCTACCCCTCCTATCAACTTTGATCCTCCCCCCCACATCCTGTGTCCTTTCCATTAGGCACCCTCCCACCCTTCTCTTTCCTTTTTCCCCATCCCCTCCCTCCTTCCCTCTTCCCCCGGGCTTCCCCTCCCCCTTCCTCCCTCCCCCCTATCTCCCCTGCCCATGGCATCTGCTCTCCCCTCTCCCTCTCCCGCCCCCCCTCCTCCTCTCTTGGCAGGTCCCCGGACTCGTGCACGGATAGTGAACATTCGCGCGCCGGAGATCAACGCCTCGTGTTCTGTGTGTGCCGTCGTTTTGTGCTTAAGTGATTCAGTGTTATTCGTTTTGTGCCCCTACGTTCACGTGTGACAATTTTCGTCTCTGTCTGTGTCGAAGTGTCTGCACAATTTTATCTAGGACTCTACGCCCGTGAACGGCACCTTGTATTTTAAACAGTGTTTGTCTCCGTTTATATGTCCATCATGTTTTTTCTTTAAATGCCTTCATTTGTATATTTGTGTTCTCTGCGGCTAAAGAGCGGCGTCGTCTGCTGCTGCATGGCCTGCCTGTAATACACGTTTCAAAATCACAATAAAGAAAAGAAACGGACATCACACACATCCATGCCCGAGGCAGGATTCGAACCTGCGACCGTAGCAGCAGCAGCGCGGTTCCGGACTGAAGCGCCTAGAACCGCTCGGCCACACCGGCCGGCTGGGGCTTATAAAAATCATGCACAGTGACTCAAGAAGCTACTGTTTTATTTATTGACTGAACATACGTGAAAAGTTTTGGATAAATCTAACTGAGATTAGAATGTGAACTGATACTGTGAACATGAGGTTTACTTTATATTGATAAATTTGCTCCCTCCTACATGCGAAGTTCTAGCAGTTGTTTGATCAAGTAATTTACTCTATGACCCAGTGCATACAGAAGAAAGTGTCAAATGAATCTATCAAGTGAACATATTACACCAGTTCGAGAAATCTGCAGAATAATTATCACAAATCTGTCAGACTGAGCATTTGTTGTTGCTTGTATGTGTCTTGGTTCAGTTCAGTATCTAGCAAAGTATATAAGTACTGAGAATCTTTAATGTTTTGAATAGTTTTGGGTATATCTTCGCTGGCCTTCGTAAAAACATCAGGATCTTGCCACACTGGATACGTTCCACTTTTTCTATTGACTAAATGTGACCGTGGTGCACGAGGAGATCATAAGATTCTATAAAAAGTCAGTAACATCCAGCAAGCACTGCGGTCGCAGGTTCGAATTCTGCCTCGGGCATGGAAGTGTCTGATGTCCTTAGGTTAGTTAGGTTTAAGTAGTTCTAAGTTCTAGGGGACTGATGACCTCAGATGTTAAGTCCCATAGTGCTCAGAGCCAGAGAGCTGCTTGAATTTTCGCGCAGAGCGATCGGTTTGGCTAACTTCAACGCTAATTACATCGGATGAGGCGCATCGCATTGATTTGTATCTGAATAATTGTTTTGAACCCCAACTTATTCTGCAACTCCCTAACAAGCTTTTCCTAATGTTCCTGATCATTTCAGAATGTGTAGGTATGTTTCACAGCTATTTTGGTGATGGCTTTCGTTAATTCGTTTTTCCACATAAGTTGGGTGTTATGTCACTCTAGGTTTCTATGTCGGGCCTATGTGATAACGAAGATTAGGAATGATTTTTTCTACACATTCTGCCATGCCTCCATCGCCAGGATAACATCTCTGTTTTCAAGTTCCATTAGATCTTATGAAGATAATGGCGTAGCAGCTCGAAACATGTCATCTCTCTATGGTTATCTACTATACGTATTATGCGTAACAAATTGTGTAAGAGTCACTATCTCAAGAGTTGCGATTCGACTGGCAGATGTACACCAGACAAGTACATCCCAATCATGATCCGCTATTTGACACATGTAGCTTCATGCAAAAAGAAATTATTGATCCAATTTGCAGACTGGTGATCACAAAATAAATGACGCAAGCAAGCAAGAACAGTGCACTAGTTATCTTGCACTAGTTATCTTGGTTACTCACATATTGATGAAGATTCATAGTATATGTTGACGAATATAGTACCTGTCTAGAAATTACTACGGATCAACTGGTAAAATACGAACGATTGCGTTCATATTATCAGCAGGATGATGTCGCAGCACTCACCATACATACAACCTTGGCTCGAGTTCACCAGATGTTTGGTGACTAGACGACACTGGCAGTGACAGTAAACTCTCCTAACCTCCAAGATCGCATCATATTTCTTCTTTTGAGACAAATTGAAGGGTCAGACGTAGTCAGATAATCCACGCGACGTGGTAGCGCTGCAGCAGAACTGACTTCGCTATTCCCATCATCCGTCAGGAAGAGTAGCTATGCATGTCCCACAGTTTCCTAAATCTCGTGAAACACTAAATCGAACTCTTATTTCAGAACCCTCTGTAAAGATCATTTCTTATGTTCTTCAACTTCAGTAACGCATTTCGTGTCAGACATGTAAATATTTATTGTGCCAGTCTTTTAGCTGCCCCCACCCTCTCAGTTATTAAATAAAACTAGAGTAATTAACTGAGTAATACAGCCTACCTGCTATTGCCGTTGTTCTAAGCGTTTCTGTCGTAAATCCGTAATTTTGTGTTGTAAAAGTTAATTGACGTCAGTAGTAAACTGCAGGTGGCAATAAACGTTCATATTACGTTTGGCTTTCTGTATAAGGAAACACATTATGTAACAGTTTAATGATAGTTGAAGGAAAGAGGAAAATAAAAGTATAAGTAACTCCAATTTAAAGTTATAAACTTGTAAGTAGGCTGTTTAGGTTTTTATGCTGGTAACGCCACGTAGCGCTCTGTATGAAAATCACTGATTGTGCTGTGTGAAGTCGGTGGTTGGTTTGCATTGTTGGAATATTTGCTATTGTAGTGTTGGGCAGTTAAATGTGAATAGCGCGTAGCGCTGCGCAGTTTGAGGTGATCCGCCAGCAGTGGTGGATGTGAGGACATGTGTCCATCAGAAAGAGTAAATTTGTAATAATGGATATCATGAACTCATATATATATATATATATATATATATATATATATATATATATATATATATATATATATATATATAATGACTTTTGAATATTATTGAAGTAAATACATTGTTTGTTCTCTATCAAATATATTATGACTTTTGAATATTATTAAGGTAAATGCATTGTTTGTTCTCTATCAAATATATTATGACTTTTAAATATTATTAAGGTAAATGCATTGTTTGTTCTCTATCAAAATCTTTCATTTGCTAACTATGCCTATCAGTAGTTAGTGCCTTCAGTAGTTATAATCTTCTATTTAGCTGGCAGTATTAGCGCTCGCTACATTGTAGTAGTTCGAGTAACGAAGATTTTTGTGAGGTAAGTGATTCATGAAAGGTATAGGTTATTGGTAGTCAGGGCTATTCTTTTGTAGGGCTTATTGAAAGTTCGATTGCGTTGCGCTAAAAATATTGTGTGTGAGTTTACTGATGATCAGAATAAGTAAAGAGAGAAATGTCTTAGTACGTTCAGTTCTTCTCAGCTGTTTGAAAATCAAATAACATAAGGGGTTACCCAGTTCAGTAATTGATAATTTTTTCTAAGGGGACGTTTGAAACTTACGGAGGATATTTGTCTTACACATTAATGTACGTACATTACTCTGTTAATTTCAGAGACTACACGAGTGACTAACCTAGTAGATCGATATTCTAGCTGTTAATTGCGGTATGCCGACGTCTGATCTATTTAAAGTGTTTAATGCTTTCAAGAAAATCTTAACTCTTGTAAAGTCAATTATTTCAACAAAACATCCAATAGTCATTGAAATGCGGGACGCACCTCAGAAAATCAGACAAATAGACAAAAACTTCGATATCCTCCATACTAGAGTTACAACCAAAGAGTTGCACTGTTAGTTTTTTATGTTTTACCATTTTGTGTGCTTCATAAACAGGTTTTCTGTGTTACACTGATAAGAAATGTTTCTGTACCTCCAAAAAACGAATTTTTGCCTTAATATAGCTTGGTGTACTTACATTTTTATCAGCATTAATGAGACATCGTAAGAACTGGTGCAACTTAAGCCCTGACCACATGTTCCGAAATGTCATAAATCGCGAAGCTTATGATGTCGGCGTACTGACCGTGCAATCGAATGTCAGCATACAGCGTGCAGAGTTTCTGACGCCACAGCGTGGTAAAACCACGTCGGGCAGTGCTCCCGAACGCGCAGAACAATATCTAGCACGTCACTCTGACCGTGCTTTCAAACGTATATCAGTGAGATGGAAGAACGCCACCCACGTCACATGATCCCATCTCTTTTCAGTACGAAGTAGTGAGACGCCATATTGGCTTTCAGCTGAGGCCAATACGTATGTATGCCGTTTTAAGCGTCAGAAAATTCAGAATCTCTCGAAAACCGGTCATTAATCGTACGATTTGCTATAATAAATGAATGTGTACCGTTTGAAGGCAACGGCACATTGAGGATCCATCCTAAACGCGTCGTTCTTGACACAGTTTATTACACTCAAATGTCAGTTTACAAGGTATCTGCGATTAAATATTTCAGCAAAAATTAAGATGCAATGCATGGTCACTTACATTCACGAGAAGAACGCAAAATCCGCAAGATTGGCTAAGTTTCACGGAAGCTCGAAATTTAGTGCGGACGTCAATGCGAGATGCTTTTAATATGTGTGTGTGCGTGTATGTGGTTTGAGGTTCTAGGGCGCTAAACAGCGTGGTCATCAGCGCCCAAACGCATAGAAACAGGAACACATGCAGTGAAGGGACGAAGACGGACAGCGAACAAGGAGAACGGCTAAAACACACAGACCTGACGCAGTTCCAAATCCTCACATACAGAGGCAAAACAAGAAGAGAAGAAACGCACTAAAAGAGGAAAGGAAACACAAGGAAAAGAGAACAGAAATCGAAGTGAAACAAGTAGGTAATCGTGACTGGCGGACCTCTTACCTAGAGCCTGGGTGAGCCAGTCACCCAGCAGCACATTAAAATCCTCTCCCTAAAATCTGAGGCAACAAATTGGACAGGACACAAAACCGTAAGACCTTAATCACAGTCGTTGCGTCGTCTTGCAAAATAGAGGGCAAATCCGGTGGCAAGGAAACCACCGCCCTCTGGTCAGAGAATAAAGGACAGTGAAGTAAAATGTGGCAGACCGTAATCTGGACGCCACAAGCACTGCAGATTGGGGGGTCCTCCCGCCGAAGTAAAAAACCGTGCGTTAAGGGACTGCTTTTAATAGTTTCCACAATGAAACATTGTCTCAAAATATGGTAGCAAACCCAAAGAGATTCCGGTCGTATGTAAAGTACACCAGTGGCAAAGAACAGTTAATACCGTCGTCACTGCGCGATAGCGTTGGAAATGTTACCGATGATGGTGCCACTAAATCAGAGCTACTAAATACAGTTTTCCGTAATTCCTTCACGAAAGAAGACGAAGTAAATGTTCCAGAATTCGAAACCAGAACAGCTGTTAGCATGAGTGACCTAAAAGTAGATATCTTAGGTGTTGGGAAACAACTCAAATCACTTAAGAAAGGCAAGTCTTCTAGTCCAGATGGTATACCAGTCAGGTTCCTTTCAGAGTATGCAGACACAATAACGGCTTTCTTAGCAATCATATACAACCGCACACTCGACGAAGGGTCTGTTCCTAAAGACTGGAAAGTAGCACAGGTCACACCAATATTCAAGAGAGGAAACAGGAGTAACCCATTGAATTACAGACCCATATCACTGACCTCAATATGCAGTAGGTTTTTGGAGCGTGTACTGTACTCGAACATCATGAATCACCTTGAAGAAAATGACTTATTGACACACGACCAACACGGATTCAGAAAATATCGTTCTTGTGCAACACAGCTAGATCTTCATTCCCATGAATTAACGAGTGCTGTCGACAAGGGATCACAGATACTAGATTTCCGGAAGGCTTTTGATACCGTTCCTCACAAGCGACTATTAATCAAATTGCGTGCATATGGAGCATCGTCTCAATTGTGTGACTGGATTCGTGATTTACTCTCAGAGATGTCACAGTTCGTAGTGATAGACGGTAAATCATCGAGTAAAACAGAAGTGATATCTGGCGTTCCCCAAGGTAGTGTCATAGACTCTCTGCTGTTACTGATTTACATATATGATCTAGGTGATAATCTGAGCAGCCCCCTTCGATTGTTTGCAGATGATGCTGTAATTTACAGTCTAGTAAAATCATCAGACGATCAATTTCAATTACAAAATAATGTAGACAGAATTTCTGTATGGTGCGGAAAGTAGCAATTTGGCACTAAACAAAAAAAAAAAAAAAGTGCGAGGTCATCCACTTGGGCACTAAAAGAAATCTGATAAATGTTGGGTATACGATAAATCGCACAAATCTAAGGGCTATCAATTCGACTAAATACCTAGGAATTACAATTACGAGCAACTTACACTGGAAAGACCACATAGATAATATTGTGGGGATGGCGAAACAAAGACTGCGCTTTGTTGGCAGACCACTTAGAAGATGCGACAAACCCACTAAAGAGAGGGCCTAGATCACACTTGTCCGTCCTCTGCTGGAATATTGCTGTGCGGTGTGGGATCCTTACCAGGTAGGATTGATGGAGGACATCGAAAAAGTGCAAAGAGGGGCAGCTCGTTTCGCGTTTTCGGGCAATAGGGGTGAGAGTGTCACTGACGTGATGCGCTAGTTGTGGTGGCACTCACTGAAACAAAGGCTGTTTTCTTTGCGGCGAGATCTATTTACGAATTTTCAGTCACCAACTTTTTCTTCCGAATGCGAAAATATTTTATGGACACCCACCTACGTAGGGAGAAGTGACCATCATAATAAAATAAGAGAAATCAGAGCTCGAATTAGGAGTTCCTTCTTCCCGCACGCCATTTGAGAGTGGAATGGTAGAGAAGTAGCATGAAATTGGTTCGATGAACCCTCTGCCAGGCACTTAAGTGTGAATTGCAGAGTAACCATGTAGATGTAGATGTAGACGTTTAGTGTAATGAGTAACGAGGCAGATGTGAAAGGTAGTAAGTGATGTGTTGCTGGTTAGCTTCTCACTGGATCTAAATACTTCGTTACTGACCTTCGCGTTTTCTAATAGCTTCTGATTTTTTTATTGGTTTGATAGAGAAAATATTCTATGATCGAACTTGCGTAAATATAAGTGCACTCTTTCTGTGGAGTGAGTTTGTTCGATTCACTATCTACAAGACACCTTGCACTACTTGCAGCAATATATTTTGTATATTTTTGTTTAACAAACTATACACACAGATACTGGTAGCAGTCTTAGGAGCACCTAGTGACCATGACATTGCTGTCCTAGCGGAAAATGAGGAAGAATTACAAGTAGTGTTGGAGGAAATGGAAAACACTCTTGATACACGGTACAACATGAAAATTAATAAGTCAAAAACAAAAATCTTAGTTGCAAGCAAACAAAATAATAAACAAATTACGAATATAAGGCTGAATGGAGAGAAGCTGAAAGAAATACAAGACTTTGTCTACTTGGGAAGCAGAATAACATCAGATGGTCGTAGTAGGAAAGATGTAATAAGTAGAATAAATCAGGCAAATATTGCATTCTATAAAAGGAAAGGACTCCTCACATCAAATATGATAAGTCTGTCGTTAAGGAAGCGGTTAATAAAGACCTTTGTTGGGAGTGTGCTTCTCTACGGCAGCGAAACCTGGACACTTGGAGAGGACGAAAGAAGAAGGATTGAAGGATTCGAAATGTGGTGTCTGCGAAGGATGTTAAAAATTCCATGGACGGCCAGGATGACAAATGAAGAAGTCCTGCAGAGAGCGGAGGAAGTTCCAGTTCTTTGGAAGACGGTCAAGAAGAGGAGAGATATATGGATGGGACACATTCTGAGACATGAAAGTCTTCTCCACACTATAACGGAGGGCCTTGTGGAGGGCAAAAGGGCAAGAGGCAGACCTAGAAGAAAGTACATAAGCCAGATAATGCAGGACCTAGGATGCGGAAGTTCCACGGAATTGAAGAGGCTGGCCGACAATCGCACTGAATGGAGAGCTGCTATAAATCAATCCTAGGATTGGCAACTTAAGAAGAGAGAGAGTGACCATTTGTGCAGCTGGAGACAGACTTGCAGCCTTCTACACTGATCACCCGGAACATTATCACCAGCTACCTAATAGTCAGTATGTTCACCTTCGGCGCGGATAACAGTGCCGACCAGTCATGACATGGAAACAATAAGGCCTTGGTATGTCGCTTAAAGGATTGGCACCACGCTTCTGGCCATATGACATGGTGCTTTATCTTGTTGAAAAATGTCACTGCCCTTGGGAAACATGATCGTCATGAAGGGATGCAAGCGATCTGCAACCAATGTACAGCACTCCTCGCCATCTTGGTGCCTTGCATGAGCTTCACTGGACACATGTATGCCCACTTGAATGTTTCCCAGAGCATAATGGAGCCGCCGCCAGATTGTCTCCGTCATGCAGTATAGGTGTCAAGAAACTGTTGCCCCTGAAGGCGACAGATTCGCGCCAATCGGCATGATGAATAGGATATCGAGATTCATCATACCATACAAAGCTGCGCCACTGCGCCAACGTCCAATGCCGAGGGTCACGTGCCCATTTTAGTCGTGTTTGCCGATGTCGTGGTGTTAAGATTGGCACATGAATGGGTCGTCATCTGCCAGAGGTCCATCGTGCGCGTGTTCGGTGCACTGTGTTTTTAGACCCATGTGTACTCTGCCCGGTATTAAAGTCTGATGTTAGTTCCTCAACAGTTCGCCCGCATCTCGTGGTCGTGCGGTAGCGTTCTCGCTTCCCACGCCCGGGTTCCCGGGTTCGATTCCTGGCGGGGTCAGGGATTTTCTCTGCCTCGTGATGGCTGGGTGTTGTGTGCTGTCCTTCGGTTAGTTAGGTTTAAGTAGTTCTAAGTTCTAGGGGACTGATGACCATAGATGTTAAGTCCCATAGTGCTCAGAGCCATTTGAACCATTCCTTAACAGTTCACCTCCTGTCCTGAATTACCAGTGTGCACAGCCTACGACGTCCGACATATACTGGGTGATCAAAAAGGCAGCATAAATTTGAAAACTGATTAAATCGCGGAATAATGTAGATAGAGAGGTACAAATCGACACACATGCTTGGAATGACATGGGTTTTTATTAGAACCAAAAAAATACAAAAGTTCAAAAAATGTCCGACAGATGGAGCTTCATCTGATCAGAATAGCAATAATTAACATAACAAAGGAAGACAAAGCAAAGATGATGTTCTTTACAGGAAATGCTCAATATGCCCACCATCATTCCTCGACAATAGATGTAGTCGAGGAATAGTGTTGTGAACGGAACTACAAAGCATGTCCGTAGTTATGTTGAGGCATTGGCGTCGAATGTTGTCTTTCAGCATCCCTAGAGATGTCGGTCGATCACGATACACTTGCGACTTCAGGTAGCCCCAAAGCCAATAATCGCACAGACTGGGGACCTGAGAGGCCAAGCAAGACGAAAGTGGCGGCTGAGCACACGATCATCACCAAACGGCGCGCGCAGGAGATCTTTCACGCGTCTAGCCATATGGGGTGGAGCGCCAGCCTGCATAAACATCGTACTTTCCAGCAGGTGTTTATCAGTCAGGCTGGGGATGATGCGATTCTGTATCGGCGTACCTCTCACCCTTCACGGTTGCAGTTTTGCTGTCCAGCGCCATCTGTCGGACATTTTGTGAACTTTGTTGTTGTTTTTTTTTGTTCTAATAAAACCCCATGTCATTCCAAGCATGTGTGTCAATTTTTACCTCTGTATCTACATTATTCCGTGGTTTATTAAGTTTTCAAATTTATACTGACTTTTTGATCACCCAGTATAATAAGGGGTCGCTGCCCAACCCCACGATATCTGTACGTGGTTTCACCCTGGTTCCGTCACGTGATGAAGACACTCACCAGGCACCAGCACTGTTTGAACATCTGACAGATCGTGAGGTTTTCGAAATGCTTGTGCCGAGCTTCCGGGCCACCACAATCTGCCCTCGGTGAAACTCAGATCGCGCTATTTTCCCCATTCTACAGACGGACAGCATGCACACTGATACACAGGCACCGTGCGTGTACCTGATTTGCAGTCATTCCTCGCCAGGTGAAACTGGCATCGCCTCGACGGGTTTATTTCGATAGTAGGTAGTAGAGATGGGTAGTTCACGAACGAACGGGTGCAAAGGAACGATCCACCAAGATGAACGAAAGGACCGAGGAACGAATTCCAAGGAACGATCGGTTCATAGTTCACTTCGGTCGCGGCGGTCTACTTATAGTTCCCGGGAACGAGGAACGATCGGTTCATAGTTCACTAGTTCACTTCGGTCGCGGCGGTCAATTCGGCAGTTCTCGTTCCAGCCTCGGTCGCGTGCTCGTCTCAGTCTCGGTCTCCCTCCGCCGCATTCGTCGTTCTTCGCATGACCACCTGTCTCAGTTCCACTGCCGACTGCTCCTAGTTAGTTCAGTATCCGGTTGTTCGTTTCATTCACTGCGCTCGCCCATTTTACATGCGTTCCAAACTGTTCTTGCACTTGGTTCTGGCTATTCTGCGTCCTCACCCGGTAATCGAAAAGTATTTTATAGTTACCTAAATTACATAAAAATTACGATGTATGTAATAGGTACGTCTTTCCAGGTAACAAAAGGGCATATCAGCTCACTTCATTATATCGATGAACAGCAGAAGACATACTTATAACAAGGCGAGTTTTTTTTGTGATTCATATATTTTTTGGTTTCATCGACTTGATTTAGCCGCTAACTTTCAATAATTTGCTTAATTTTTAGTGTAAGAAAATTCATATAAAACGATTTTCGTGTATCTTTCATATACAAAACATTACATTTAGGAAGGCTCTAATTATTTTTAAGTTTGGTTGTTTCCAATTTCCATTACCTGCTAGTTTGGTTTCTTTGAAAAAAAAAAAGTGGGTTTTGGGTCATTTTGGCTCAGTAGGAAAAGCAGTGCCTCTGCATTTGAAAAGACATAGATTGCCGTAAAATCGTATTTATTATTATCTCAAAAACATTTGTTCGGAAGGAGCTATCAAACCAAAAACTTCATTACTGCGAACTTAATTATTATTATTATTGCTGCATTAACTTTAATAATGCAACATAAAAACCTAATTTTTACTAAGCGTGTGACGCAAGTATGAGAAAACCACATTTTATTTTATGATTCCATAAAGTGTCTACTTAGTACTTCGCCTACGAACTCAGAGACAACGTGAAGTATATATAGGGTGTAAACGATTGTTGTTTACAACGTAGCATAGCTGTGTAGTGGAAGTCGAGACGAAGAACTTTATACAAGACACATGTGGTCTATTAGGTTGGGAAACAGCCACCAACAGGTTTGCAAGACTACATGAGCTATAGCCCACGCGCGAGATTTTCGTGTTCTCTTCTCCTGCTCTCTACACATCGTCATCGATTGTTTCGCAATTGTTGCTTGCATTAGCACGTTATTTCTTCACTGCCTAAGTATTACATGTTTGTCTGTTTGTTGTATCTGCTCGTAACGGGCGACGCATCGTCTGTAATTGGCGAGCAGTCTGTACTAGAGGCCGGTTTTCTGTGCGCCACCCTATATTATTTCCCTGTGATCAGCCACACAAGGCTACGGTTGGCTAAACGAGAGGTTCTTGAGAATCACAGAAATTACTTTTAAAAGTGTTGTGGACTGGCAAGACAGCCAATCCACTAGGAGGAAGCCGAAAGGCACGCGTTTAAGCTCACGCAGGCTGGCGTGAGGTGTGTTTTACAGCATCAATAGTAACTGGTAATGGCGCCTTGCTAGGTCGTAGCAAATGACGTAGCTGAAGGCTATGCTAACTATCGTCTCGGCAAATGAGAGCGTAATTTGTCAGTGAACCATCTCCAGCAAAGTCGGCTGTACAACTGGGGCGAGTGCTAGGAAGACTCTCCAGACCTGCCGTGTGGCGGCGCTCGGTCTGCAAACACCGATAGTGGCGACACGCGGGTCCGACGTATACTAACAGACCGCGGCCAATTTAAAGGCTACCACCTAGCAAGTGTGGTGTCTGGCGGTGACACCACAAAAAGTGTGTAAGAATTCTGTAATGAATAGAAACTCCATAGTCCAGTGGGGAGGCAAATGCCCCCTCTTGGTGCCCTCCATCCTTCAGTCACCTACACTACTAGTTTTCAGTTTTTCATAAGAACCATATACCAAGCACAAATGAACGCTGAACGAGTAAAAATGAACGGTTTCCAAAAAAGAACAACCAGCAGTGAACTAGTTCCCGAGGATGAACGAGTTAGCCCATCTCTAGTAGGTAGGCGATCATAATTTTCTGGCTCGTCAGTGTATGTGACGAACAGTGGTGGACCCGGCTGAGTTGCCTGAGTACAGTGAAGATTACTCCTGCCTTCGTGAGTTACAGACCGTATAGGGGTGCTAGCTGAGTTACTTGGTCCAGGAGCAGTGGGCTCCGAAGGAACTTTGAAAGACCTCTCGTGTCCAACATGCAACGGTCGTACATGTTGACGAAGTGGCCCATCGCTTGATTGTGTCAGTCGCTAGCTAACGAAAGAAACGAGCGGTTATTTTTAATCATAGCGAGCAACATGTGGCACCGACTGCACTGCGAGCGCCTGCAGAGGGGTTTCTCGGAAGGCTCCATTATAGAAAATGGCGCGTGGCGGGGGGAGTTAAAGGGGAGGCTCTTCCTAGGAAATACTTGACGGAAAACTTGTCGAGCACGGTGCAGCCGTTGGGGAGGGGAGGAGGTGGTGGGGGGGGGGGGAAGGGAGGGAGCAGGCGTTTCCACGTAAAGCGTCCGAGCAGCGACCGGCTGATGTTTTCACCAGAAGTTATGCCTTCGGACGATCGTCTGCCGGCTGGGTGGCCTCCCGGCTCAGGGGAGGTAAGGTACCAGAGGAAAGGCGCATCGACGCCGAAGGTTGCCGAAAATATCCGAGGACAGCCGATGTCGTACCTGTCAGGCGGCCAGTACTGCACTGGTCGCCAGTGAGGAAACGTCTCTCAGCGAGGAGGGAGGACGGGTGCTTAGCGAGTCCGCGTGTCTCCATAGCTGACCGCATTTCACGGGAAAAAAAGATTAACACTGTTGTCGGTTGCACAGGTACCTCGGTGTTCCACACACGTTGGTTACCAACGTAGCAAGGGGACAATGCACTGAAGTGGATAAAAACTCAAATGATTTAAATAATGAAACACTTCATGCATAGCACGTCGTGTATCGAGGATTCGTTCTCATTACCAGATGCAAATATTTACGCTGGTATTTTATGTTATGTTTGTGTGTGTGTGGTGTTCTGCCTCTCTTCACCCGCAGTCGTATTTTTTGCTGCTTTGAATCGCTGTGCATCTTTCGTAGCACAGAAATCCACAGGCACTAAAACAATTACTCACGCGCTTTTCATATGTGAAATATAAAAAAATCATAGCGTTCTACAAACGATATTTATAGGATACCTTAATTTTATTGAAAGGTGACACTATAAATTTGTCCAATAATGTACACAAGAAAATAAATTTTACAGCTGGGTAGAAAACATTAGCATTTACTTCCTAGATTTCCGGACAGGAAATCACAAGTGTCATAATTGTAAAATACGTAATAAATTTTGATTTCACATTATCAAACAGGGAGAATGATGGTGTTTTTGTGTGTGGATTTCTGCACAAGGAAGGAGGCAAACCACAAAAAGATGATTGCATGGCAGCAGAGGCAATATAATACACGCGGAAACATTCCATAGAGTAGCAGTGTAAAATACTTCCACTTCGTAATGTGAATAAATTCTCGAAACGCGTCGTGTTATGCACAAAAACAAAGTAACTGGTGCAGTGTTTTATTATTTGCGTCAAGAATGATACAGTTGGAGAAAGACACAGTTTAGGAGGTTTTCTAAAAATATCATTTACGATGAATGAGATTCAAACACTTCAGTACTGATACATTACTGTGTCGTGAATACCGTTTAGTATATGGAGAAGCTTTTGTAACATCAAATAAGACTAAAGAAATTGCGCAACTCTAATATTCCGTTCTAACTGCAAAAACCAGAGGAACTGACACGTGACCTCACCGTAAACGTCTCGAAATTACTGATTCATTTCATTTTGCTTCGAACAATCAACAGTATGTGCTTCTTCTGCAGTTATTGTTCCTGAAATTACGATTTGTGATGGACTCACGATGTTTGGTACAAAAAGAAGACACGTTTTGTGGCAACAAATGCTGAGTCAAGTTGTTATGTCTGTATGTTTTTCCATCATCTTACCGCAGAGATGAATGTTTGTTATCTCGGTAGGAGGATTTAAGGCTTAAACTAACATTGCTGGTTATTTCAAATTTAAGTAAAAGATTTATAATTAAATCTATTTAGATAGACTCTGTGATCAACTGCTGAACTACGATCTTACCAAATTGTTTCTGACTCAGTGGCTTGTAATATATTAATTTTCTGTTAGGTTCCTGAATTTGCTCCCAAATAAAATGACTGAATTTAATAAACTCGTCTTTTCTGAGGATTGCATTTGGTCTCATTATTCCATCGCACGCCCTAGCCTACAGAATGTTTTGTTTCTCACATACTGCGCGAATCGTTATTATGTTAGTAGATAACGATAGTACATTCTGTTCCTATGGTCACTTCATTACATTCTAAGAGAATGTAATTGTTCGGTCTTCCTTGATACGTTTTCAAACTACACCATACGTTAGTAACGAATGAAACAGAGCTTCTCTTTCCTGTGGTTTCTTGTTTCCAGTTACCATTACTCCTGATACATACAGAGGTGTACCTGTCTCTTTGATACAAACAAATATTTCTTCCAGTTTCGTTCTGTGAGTGAATAAAACCAAAATGTAATTACTGAGTCTAACAAACCCTCTGGTATCTGTCAGCCATTGTTTAAATTACTATGCGCTTCAGCTTAGACGGGGTATCAGGTTGGAAGTTGCATCCTCGTATTATTGTCAACCTACCTGTACACGGCCTGGGGACATTAAAGTACAATCACACCTACAGTAGCTCGCACAAAGACACGCAAAAGGTCGTACGTAAATGGAACTGGAGGAAACTTAAATACAACTAAAAGTCGTCGTTTGCACGCATTTTTAGATGACCGGCAAATTATCGGTTTAGGTAGCCTCGGAAGATCTGTATAGGCTTCGTAACTAATATTTCCACCTGCTTGCCAGCAGCTGAAAATCAAAATCAGTCGTGTAGACTTATAGAGCCTCATGAAAACTTTTATCAGCATTAATAGCCAATGCTGCAAGTAAAATTCCTCAGCTTATACTTTTTGCTGTAGATTTTTGTCAAGAGAATACAATGAATACTTCTACTTTCCACAACATGGTGCGGTCTTTCGGTCTTCTCTCCAACAGCATAAATGCTCCTTATAGTACCGGCAAGGTTTTAATTTTTTAATGTCTCTCACAGGACTGTGTAACAGCGATCACACTGTACGGATCTAGAGAAAAACGGGGACCTTGCCCGTTAAATAGCCACTTCGTTAGTCACGTACATCGGTCGAGGTAACATAACAAATGCCAGTCATAACCGGTTCTTGCCGCACAACTTTGCAACGTGACTAACGATCTCAGCTCACACATGTCAAAATCGATAGTTTCCTGTCCGTAATTTGTGCTACTGCCTCTTCGCCAGTTTTTTCACCGCATGCACCTTTAAAGTCGCTCACAGATAATGTAAGAACATGCACCACCGGCATTATCAATGTCTGAAATAGTTCTGCCTTGATAAATTTTTCCCATTTTGTTGTAGTCTAAATGTGCTTCAGAAGCAGACCAAAGGTCTTATGTTCAACATCTTTTTTATTACCATAATTACGTAAGTAATCAGTCGGGACTGGATAAACTATATCACCGTTTCTTATTGCCATTCATAATCGATACTACGTCATTAACCTGTCGGGAATGTATGAATTAGGAACTGATGCCGTAGTAAAAGAACAATACAAGTATGTCAGCTAGTGTCGTGCACAGACTTGCAAGTCAATAGACAGTTTTCCTACAACTAGCAATAAAAAATATAGCACTTAGATTGAAGGACGTGCTGTCTGCTCACTCAGATTTTTGATCCACTGCTGGGGACCGAACACTGTTCAGCAGTACATTCTCGAAGCCACCATCACATGTCTAGGTCAGTCGCCATCTTGGACTAACGAGAACTTCTTCTTTTGTTTTCTTGTGTGTGTATTTTATATCAAGTATTATGAATTTTACATCTCATGTCCAGGTTCAGTCTAACTGAGTGAGAATTTGTTTTTCAGTTGTCTACAGGGCAATATCACTTGCCTGCAGTGTCCGCCCTCATACTAGCAGCTAATAACTAGTGTGACCGAAACAAAGCACTAGTGCACAGGCAGGCTGTCAGCAGGTGCTTTTCTGTTGAGACACTTCTTAGTTTCCTCAGGATTTAGAGAGCTAGTGTACCGCTAGTGTACAGCCGTTTACCGCAAGTCTCTAGAGGAACGGAAGGTTCCAAATGATTGGAAAAGAGCACAGGTAGTCCCAGTCTTCAAGAAGGGTCGTCGAGCAGATGCGCAAACTATAGACCTATATCTCTAACGTCGTCTATTGTAGAATTTTAGAACATGTTTTTTGCTCGAGTATCATGTCGTTTTTGGAAACCCAGAATCTACTATGTAGGAATCAACATGGATTCCGGAAACAGCGATCGTGTCACACCCAACTCGCTTTATTTGTTCATGAGACCCAGAAAATATTAGATACAGGCTCCCATATACACTCCTGGAAATTGAAATAAGAACACCGTGAATTCATTGTCCCAGGAAGGGGAAACTTTATTGACACATTCCTGGGGTCAGATACATCACATGATCACACTGACAGAACCACAGGCACAGAGACACAGGCAACAGAGCATGCACAATGTCGGCACTAGTACAGTGTATATCCACCTTTCGCAGCAATGCAGGCTGCTATTCTCCCATGGAGACGATCGTAGAGATGCTGGATGCAGTCCTGTGGAACGGCTTGCCATGCCATTTCCACCTGGCGCCTCAGTTGGACCAGCGTTCGTGCTGGACGTGCAGACCGCGTGAGACGACGCTTCATCCAGTCCCAAACATGCTCAATGGGGGACAGATCCGGAGATCTTGCTGGCCAGGGTAGTTGACTTACACCTTCTAGAGCACGTTGGGTGGCACGGGATACATGCGGACGTGCATTGTCCTGTTGGAACAGCAAGTTCCCTTGCCGGTCTAGGAATGGTAGAACGATGGGTTCGATGACGGTTTGGATGTACCGTGCACTATTCAGTGTCCCCTCGACGATCACCAGTGGTGTACGGCCAGTGTAGGAGATCGCTCCCCACACCATGATGCCGGGTGTTGGCCCTGTGTGCCTCGGTCGTATGCAGTCCTGATTGTGGCGCTCACCTGCACGGCGCCAAACACGCATACGACCATCATTGGCACCAAGGCAGAAGCGACTCTCATCGCTGAAGACGACACGTCTCCATTCGTCCCTGCATTCACGCCTGTCGCGACACCACTGGAGGCGGGCTGCACGATGTTGGGGCGTGAGCGGAAGACGGCCTAACGGTGTGCGGGACCGTAGCCCAGCTTCATGGAGACGGTTGCGAATGGTCCTCGCCGATACCCCAGGAGCAACAGTGTCCCTAATTTGCTGGGAAGTGGCGGTGCGGTCCCCTACGGCACTGCGTAGGATACTACGGTCTAGGCGTGCATCCGTGCGTCGCTGCGGTCCGGTCCCAGGTCGACGGGCACGTGCACCTTCCGCCGACCACTGGCGACAACATCGATGTACTGTGGAGACCTCACGCCCCACGTGTTGAGCAATTCGGAGGTACGTCCACCCGGCCTCCCGCATGCCCACTATACGCCCTCGCTCAAAGTCCGTCAACTGCACATACGGTTCACGTCCACGCTGTCGCGGCATTCTACCAGTGTTAAAGACTGCGATGGAGCTCCGTATGCCACGGCAAACTGGCTGACACTGACGGCGGCGGTGCACAAATGCTGCGCAGCTAGCGCCATTCGACGGCCAACACCGCGGTTCCTGGTGTGTCCGCTGTGCCGTGCGTGTGATCATTGCTTGTACAGCCCTCTCGCAGTGTCCGGAGCAAGTATGGTGGGTCTGACACACCGGTGTCAATGTGTTCTTTTTTCCATTTCCAGGAGTGTAGATTCTATTTTTCTTGACTTCCGGAAGGCGTTCGATACAGTTCCGCACTGTCGCCTGATAAACAAAGTAAGAGCCTACGGAATATCAGACCAGCTGTGTGGCTGGATTGAAGAGTTTTTAGCAAACAGAACACAGCACGTTGTTATCAATGGAGAGACGTCTACAGATGTTAAAGTAACCTCTGGCGTGCCACAGGGGAGTGTTATGGAACCATTGCTTTTCACAATATATATAAATGACCTAGTAGATAGTGTCGGAAGTTCCATGTGGCTTTTCGCGGATGATGCTGTAGTATACAGAGAAGTTGCAGCGTTAGAAAATTGTAGCGAAATGCAGGAAGATCTGCATCTGATAGGCACTTGGTGCAGGGAGTGGCAACTGACCCTTAACATAGACAAATGTAATGTAGCGAATACATAGACAGAAGGATCATTTATTGCATGATTATATCATAGCAGAACAAACACTGGTAGCAGTTACTTCTGTAAAATATCTGGGAGTATGAGTGCGGAACGATTTGAAGTGGAATGATCATATAAAATTAATTGTTGGTAAGGCGGGTACCAGGTTGAGATTCTTTGGGAGAGTCCTTAGAAAATGTAGTCCATCAACAAAGGAGGTGGCTTACAAAACACTCGTTCGACCTATACTTGAGTATTGCTCATCAGTGTGGGATCCGTACCAGATCGGGTTGACGGAGGAGATAGAGAAGATCCAAAGAAGAGCGGCGCGTTTCGTCACAGGGTTATTTGGTAACCGTGATAGCGTTACGGAGATGTTTAACAAACTCAAGTGGCAGACTCTGCAAGAGAGGCGCTCTGCATCGCGGTGTAGCTTGCTCGCCAGGTTTCGAGAGGGTGCGTTTCTAGATGAGGTATCGAATATATTGCTTCCCCCTACTTATACCTCCCGAGGAGATCACGAATGTAAAATTAGAGAGATTAGAGCGCGCACGGAGGCTTTCAGTCAGTCGTTCTTCCCGCGAACCATACGCGACTGGAACAGGAAAGGGAGGTAATGACAGTGGCACGTAAAGTGCCCTCCGCCACACACCGTTGGGTGGCTTGCGGAGTATAAATGTAGATGTAGATGTAGTGACAGCTCGACAGTCGACGCACCCGCCCAATGTGCTCTTGGGAACAAAAGGGCCTAGAACTTTAACAGTTTCAGTGTCGCCCGATGCTGCAGTTTCAGTGAGGCCTCATGTCGTTCTCTGCGTTTTCTTTTTGTTTATTCGCGTTAAACAACACTTCGACCTCGTCAAATAGGACATCAGCATCTTTCACTGCCTCGTTATCTCTCTTCCCACTTGATAGGATGGTTTTATCGTATACAACTGTAGGATGTCTACAGCTGAGCTTACGACTTAAAGAAGATCGGGAAAAATATATCCTTGTGACACAAAGTGATGCAACTTATCTTTGTATGAGACTACCCCATGCCATGACGTTAGTCGGTTTTGAATATCTACAGTAACTTGTATTCTTTCGAAGCTTCTTACTGTATCCATCTCGTGGTCACCCAGTGCAATTTTCTTCCCATCCTCCCCTCCCCTCACCCTCTACCCTCCAATACGGAACGAAGACTCCCTCATGCCTCAGCATGCGTAATAACTACCAGTTTCTTCTTTTAGGATTCATTTTTTCTCCTCTCGATTCAGTATATCCTAATTAATTACTTGATGTACACATCTAATTTTCTATCCTCAAAAGCTATTCTTTTCGATGGGATGAGAAGTTCCGCCTTATGCAAGACACCTTTTCTCTTTTGTTTCACCCATACATGTTTCAGCACTTTTGTGCTATCATCAGTGGGTTCTATTTATATTTTTTTAACTGTAAATTTGTTGTTAACATATTAACATTTTCGTCGTTTACAACATTATGTAAAAGTTGCATTTATAACTTAATTGGCGAAAAGTAACATACCTTACATTATATTATTGTCCTCTTGTTTTGGTAGCTGTTATGCTACACAATATACAACATGTCATCTGCAAACAGCAAAACGTAATTTATTTTCTATTTGTTATGTATTTACGAACTCTTTCTGTAACTTACAGTTTTGAAGTTGTGGTATGTTTTCCTGTTTTGTTGGCGAAGTAAATGGGCTTACTTCTTTGCCTGTGTCCGTGTGGCAATGCAGTTTTTCGATTATTCAAAACATAGGCGGAGTTTTCGCTGCCATTACGTGTTGTTGTGGTTGTGTGGCGTTCATTTGTTTCGTAGCGTGTTCTGTTGGCTGAGGCGCGCGAGTTTGAATTGTATTTGGTGTTAGTTGTGTATGGTTTATGTGGGTTTGTCTGTATGTGATGAGTACTGGGGCAGAGAGAGAGTGTGTGTGTGTGTGTGAGAGAGAGAGAGAGACTGAAAGAAAGAAAGAAAGAAAAGAGAGAGGATTAATGTGTGTGTGTGTGTTTTACTTGTATAGTTCTTCTATTGTGACGAAGAGAGTTTTGTTGCACAGTGATGTGCATTCATTGAGTACTTTCTTTCTTTGGGCTATTGATTTTTGGATGTGGTAGTTTTCTTCTATAGTTAATTTTTGGTATAGGCTGCTGCTAGTTTTTAGGGTGTGAAGGTCAGTTTCAATGTTTGTTGGGTGGTGGTTGTGTGCTACCATGTGGTCTGCAAATGTTGAGTGTGTGCTATTGCTTTTCAGTGCTCTGAGGTGTTCATTATATCTGCTTCTGAAGGTCCTGCATGTTTGGCATAAATCCTCTCTCTTTTCTTTCTTTCTTTCTTTCAGTCTCTCTCTCTCTCTCTCTCTCACACACACACACACACACTCTCTGCCGCAGTACTCATCACACACAGACAAACCCACATAAACCATACACAACTAACACCAAATACAATTCAAACTCGCGCGCCTCAGCCAACAGAACACGCTACGAAACAAATGGACGCCACACAACCACAACAACACGTAATGGCAGCGAAAACTCCGCCTATGTTTTGAATAATCGAAAAACTGCATTGCCACACGAACACAGGCAAAGAAGTAAGCCCATTTACTTCGCCAACAAAACAGGAAAACATACCACAACTTCAAAACTGTAAGTTACAGAAAGAAAACGTGATACAGTCTTATTTCCGTTCGTAAATACATAACAAATAGAAAATAAATTACGTTTTGCTGTTTGCAGATGACATGTTGTATATTGTGTAGCATAACAGCTACCAAAACAAGAGGTCAATAATATAATGTAAGGTATGTTACTTTTCGCCAATTAAGTTATAAATGCAACTTTTACATAATGTTGTAAACGACGAAAATGTTAATATGTTAACAACAAATTTACAGTTAAAAATATAAATAGAACCCACTGATGATAGCACAAAAGTGTTGAAACATGTATGGGTGAAACAAAAGAGAAAAGGTGTCTTGCATAAGGCGGAACTTCTCATCCCATTTTCTTAGCAAGCACGGAGACAACAAGAAGAACTGCACCACAAGATGGCTATTCTTTTCCCGTTTGGTCTGCGCATCGTTCACGTTTGACTTCTTCACAAGGCTATACTCCATACGAATACCTTTAGGGTCAAGCACTTAAATTTATATAAGTTACTAACGAATTATTGTATTTCGGAAATGCTGTTCTTGGTATTGCAGTCTGTTTCGGGCATCTTGAGTAATTTAGATGGCGAAATAGCGAGACTCATATGTTATATTTAGTGTCTTATTTCCTACTGAAAAACCCTTGATTTGATATAATTCGACTATATTCCATTACTATTCTTATTTTTATGGTAATGTTCATCCTGCAACCTATTCCAGCTGCCACATTAAGTCCTTCGCCGTCTCTGATAGAATTATAATGTCATCGGCAAATCTCACCCTCAACTGTAATTCGATTTTGTAAATTTCTTCTTGTTTTCCTTTATTGCCTGCTCAGTATACAGACTGAACATACGGACTGAATGCTGTATCACTATTTGCTCCATTTTGTTCATTTCATTGTTCACTTGTCTGAAGATGGTCACTTTTGACTGAAACAGCTTACCACAATAAATAAATAAATAAATATTTGTTGCTATCTGGGCTGATTGTTTTGTTACAATGTAAAACACGATCGCTCTCGTTCCAAATTGACTTTAAAAATTATTGGATTGAATAACATTGGATTTAATAACCCTGCCACATAGCCTTCTCATTTACCAACGTCCCTTTCATGTTTTCAGTCTCTTACAAATGCAGTCTCGTTTCTGAACAATCTGTAAGCAGTCAGTCACTTCCAGCCCCTCTTCTGGGACGGGGAGGTGGGCCGCCCCCATATGGAATCCACCCGGCGGATAAACAAAATGGTTCAAATGGCTCTGAGCACTATGGGACTTAACATCTGAGGTCATCAGTCCCCTAGAACTTAGAACTACTTAAACCTAACTAACCTAAGGACGACACACGCATCCATGCCCGATGCAGGATTCGAACCTGCGAACGTAGCGGTCGCGCGGTTCCAGGCTGAAGCGGCTAGAACCGCTCGGCCACTCAGGCCGGCGCGGATAAACAGCGAGGGTCGCTGTGCTGTCGAGCCTGGATGTAGTTTTTAGGCGGTTTCCCCCCTCCGAAAAGATAAATACCAAGCTGATACCAAAGCCCCCTTTAGTTACACGAATCGCAAACACCAAAAAAAAAATTTCGATCTCTTTCGCAAGTATCAACACTACACGCTGACAGTTGAGGTACACACTTTCAGTCCCAGGGGTTGGGGGATAACGGGGCGGCTATAGGAAGGGTATCCGGCCATCCCTTAGATTACACACGTCATATCCATGCCGAGACCGCGCAAATGCGGGACAAGAGAAAGAACAAGTAGTCACGTCAATATTGTCAAAAGCTTTTTCTACATCAGCAAATGATATAAACGTGGACTTGATTTTATCCAAGCCATCGACTACGATAACTCGTAGGGTGAGCGTTGACTAGGGGGGTTCCTACATTTCTCTGGAACCAAACTGATTTTTCCCAAAAACCGGCCTCCACTCTTCGGTAAATAATACTCTGCAGTAGTGACTTACTTAAATAATGGTACGGTAGCAATGAGAGCTCTCAGCACCTGCCTTCTTTGGAATCGCAATTATTGCGATCTTGTTGAAGTCTGAGGCTCCTTCGCATGTGTCGTATATCACACACGCTGGGTGGAATATACTTGTCTGGTTCACTCGAGGACGTAGATAATTCTGTGGCAATGCGGGTTACTACAGAATCCATATTTCGGTAAAGGTCTTTCGGCGATATGTCAAATACTTGTCCCAGTATCACAAATCCCATCTTCTCCTGATTTACTTTCTCTACCCTTTCGTAGTTTCGTCTGTAAGAAAAGTTGAGATATCTTTGGAGAAAAAAAGAGCAGTTGTATGAGCTTCAAAGAACTCAAATAGCAAGCCTCTACTACTACTACTACTACTACTACTACTACAAAAAAAAGGTTCGCTGAAAGTTTGGAAGAAATGCATGGAATACAAGGTTCAAATGGTTCTGAGCACTATGGGACTTCTGCGGCTATCAGTCCCCTAGAACTTAGAACTAGTTAAACCTAACTAACCTAAGGAATACAAGGAAAACGACGTTTAGGGTCATATGTACGATTCATACCATTGCGGTAGAATAATGACTTTTCTGGAGACTAGAAATCTACTCTGTAGGAATCAGCAAGGGGTTTCGAAAAAGACGGTCATGTGAAACCCAGCTCGCGCTATTCGTCCACGAGACTCAGAGGGCCGTAGACACGGGTTCACAGGTAGATGCCGTGTTTCTTGACTTCCGCAAGGCGTTCGATACAGTTCCCCACAGTCGTTTAATGAACAAAGTAAGAGCATATGAACTATCAGACCAATTGTGTGATTGGATTGAGGAGTTCCTAGATAACAGGACGCAGCATGTCATTCTCAATGGAGAGAAGTCCTCCGAAGTAAGAGTGGTTTCAGGTGTGCCGCAGGGGAGTGTCATAGGACAGTTGCTATTCACAATATACATAAATGACCTTGTGGATGACATCGGAAGTTCACTGAGGCTTTTTGCGGATGATGCTGTGATGTATCGAGAGGTTGTAACAATGGAAAATTGTACTGAAATGCAGGAGGATCTGCAGCGAATTGACGCATGGTGCAGGGAATGGCAATTGAATCTCAATGTAGACAAGTGTAATGTGCTGCGAATACACAGAAAGATAGTTCCTTTATCATTTAGCTACAAAATAGCAGGTCAGCAACTGGAAGCAGTTAATACCATAAATTATCTGGGAGTACGCATTAGGAGTGATTTAAAATGGAATGATCATATAATGTTGATCGTCGGTAAAGCAGATGCCAGACTGAGATTCATTGGAAGAGTCCTAAGGAAATGCAATCCGAAAACATAGGAAGTAGGTTACAGTACGCTTGTTCGGCCACTGCTTGAATACTGCTCAGCAGTGTGGGATCCGTACCAGATAGGGTTGATAGAAGATATAGAGAAGATCCAACGGAGAGTAGCGCGCTTCGTTATAGGATCATTTAGTAATCGCGAAAGCGTTACGGAGATGATAGATAAACTCCAGTGGAAGACTCTGCAGGAGAGACGCTCAGTAGCTCGGTACGGGCCTTTGTCAAAGTTTCGAGAACATACCTTCACCGAAGAGTCAAGCAGTATATTGCTCCCTCCTACGTATATCTCGCGAAGAGACCACGAGGATAAAATCAGAGAGATTAGAGCCCACACAGAGGCATACCGACAATCCTTCTTTCCACGAACAATACGAGACTGGAATAGAAGGGAGAACCGATAGAGGTACTCAAGGTACCCTCCGCCACACACCGTCAGGAGGCTTGCGGAGTATGGATGTAGATGTAGATGTAGACGCTTTTTTCTTCAGAAGCTATGAACGATTCATGTAACTCAGGCACGCATACTGTCCATAAACTCTGAATTCCATACAGCTGGGCTTGCCAGCGTGTGGTCCGCGGACCGCTTAGGGGTCCGCCGGCTCTTTCTAAAGGGCCCGCGGCCACCTTTCACCAAATCGTGTAAAATAATGAGTAAAATTATTGAATAAAAATGTGAAAATCAAGTTCATCACTACTTTTTTTCTTGTGAAAACATTTGTACTTTTACTTCAGGTCGTATCCCCAAGGAGCCTTTGCTGTTCCCAAGTGTGAACGTATACACAGTTTTCTGCCGGAGAATGAGGCTTCTCCGATCGACTGTTTCGCAACAATACGGGGTCGTTTGAGCGCCGGCACACACCGGCGCTGAAGCCTTTTACGCATGCGCGGAGCGAGCTTTGTCGACTAATCACAGCACTCGCTGGCACGTATGCGAGCCCCAGGCATCATTAAGGGGCTCCGGAACGCCCTATACTTGCAATGTTAAAATAACGCTTATAAATTACATCTTTCCTCACAAAGTATTTGAGGTAGGAAGTTGAACTTTTTACAGATTATTTATTGGAATATGGGCTACAACTTAACACAGGGATTTTACAAAATTTTAGTTCAGTTATTAAAGATGATTTTTTTTTCAATTGTAATGAAAATTCACAACTTTTTTTGCAATTTTTTATTTATATATTCAAAAATATACAGTTTTTTGGAAAAAGGCTGTGTTAAATTATGCAGAAGGTACTGTGTAACATTTACTGAAAGTTTGAAACAAGTATGTTTGGAAGATCCTTAGAAAACATGTAATTACTATGAGAAAATAAAAGTTTTGGGAATCGAGCGACAAAGATTGGATTAACTTTTTAGTGCATTCCAGGTCCATAGGATGGATTATCTTCATCCTCTGCAAACTCCTCCTCCAGCTTCCTCTTGTTCCTCCTCCTGTTTACTCTTGCTTGTATTTCTAGACTCTTTACAGCCCTGTCTGCAGCCCGAAGGCGTTCCTTGTCTAAAGCAAGCATCGCTCGTACCATGTTAGAAACTATCTTCATTCCCATATTTCTAAATACCTTGCACCTTACAATGTTGCCATCATTGAAAGTCGCAACAGCATCATACACACCAAAGTGAAGTGTTTCTATTCCAACAAATACAGTCTTGGGGATTCTCGACCATATACCACTATTTACACTTTCATTGGGGTTTTGAGTTTTTCCGTGAATACACTTTTTCAACAGTTCAGGTGCTGCTAAGTCTCTGAAAATAGGTTTTATCACCTCCATTATTGCATGAGGCAGACTATGCTTATGAGTGTACATTTCACCAGTTAGCAATCCTTTGTTATATTTACACCAACTGTCTTCTTCTTTGGGACACAAGGTTCACTCACTTGGTTATCGTCTTTATTGTTTACAGTAATAACACATACCTTTGGCTTTCCAACATTTCTCCTTTCCTTAAAAGCCTTCAGAGGATTTCTAATACCTTTACTTTTACTCATTATTATACTTCAACAAAACAGAGACTCAAGAAACAGAATTAATTACGAATGTTTTCGAGATAACGACAGAGTAAATAAACATGAAACAATCGACAATCACACCAGCGATATATATTGAACCATCACAGGTTAGCCACAACAAATACTTTATCTCACATCACTAAAATGTACCTGATGAACACGGACGTTAATAATAACACCATTTCACAGCAGTTTAACAGCGCCACAGTGGGTCACGCCCATGTAGAACACATTTCAAAAAAAAAATTTAAAAATAGTTGTAGTCTTCGGAATTGAATAAATTATATATCTATTATAGGGTAATAGTCTGCAGATTCAGAAAACGCAAAAAAGTAAAAATTGAACTTTTCATGATTTTGAGCCTTTCCGGAGCCCCTTAAATGTTAAACTTGCTTTGTCAGTGCGCTACCTATTTCATAAGTCGATTTTTGACCGATCGGTGGCTGAAGTCAGGATCATTGAAGAAGGGTGCAGTTTCTCCATCGCCTTTACAACAAGAGAAGTCTCCAGTTGAAATCAATGAGGAGGGACGACGACCAAAGGAAGACTTTACATACATTTGAACATTTTTCTTCGGGTTTCACGAAAAACCACACACACACACACACGCACACACACACACACACACACACACACACACACACGACTGTTACGAAATATGCATGCTCCTTACACAACAGTATCCAAATAGTGGAAGTGAACAGACCATAAGCGGCAACTTGTCAACAACGAACAGTTTGGGCGTGACGTTGATTGCTCTTGGAGGGAGACAGCTCCATCGTGTGAAATTTCAATTACCAAGTAATTTTAATCAGGCTACAGTGTGTTGAACAAAGGGAGTAAATCCACTAGTAAGTGTCTGGATACAGTGGGAATTCAAATTGGCCCGGTTCCCCGGGTTCAATTCCCGGCGGGGTCAGGGATTTTCTCTGCCTCGTGATAACTGGGTGTTGTGTGACGTCCTTAGGTTAGTTAGGTTTAAGTAGTTCTAAGTTCCAGGGGACTGATGACCATAGATGTTAAGTCCCATAGTGCTCAGAGCCATTTGAACCAATTCAAATTGGATCGTTAATTTCAAGTTGTTATTATTCATCTCTAAACCAAAGACTATTGATACCTTGGCCGGGGGGGGGGGGGGCGCTGGGGGGGAGTGGGGTCATTGGAAACATGGCACTTGCATTAAGAAGCTTTCAGTTCGCATGAGTTTCGCTCTGAAATTTAAAGTTGCTGTGCTCTTGACTGACTAGGGGTCCGCCATGGATTTTCGACTGAAGAAGGGGTCTGCCAGCTGAAAAGGTTGGGAAGCCCTGCCATACAGTGTAGCTCCAAGATTCAACACAGTAACCGCCCATCGATGGCCTAGTGAATGATATAAGACAATTTACGAGGTGCATTCAAGTTCTAAGGCCTCCGATTTTTTTTCTCCGGACTGGAAAGGGATAGAAACATGCGCATTGTTTTAAAATGAGGCCGCGTTCATTGTCAATACGTCCCAGAGATGGCAGCACCGTATGGCAGATGGAGTTTTACCACCAGCGGCGAGAATAAGAACTGTTATAAATACTTAAAATGGCGACGTTTTCCTTACTTGAACAGCGTGCAATAATTCGTTTTCTGAATTTGCGTGGTGTGAAACCAATTGAAATTCATCGACAGTTGAAGGAGACATGTGGTGATGGAGTTATGAATGTATCGAAAGTGCGTTCGTGGGTGCGACAGTTTAATGAAGACAGAACATCATGTGACAAGAAACCGAAACAACCTCGGGCTCGCACAAGCCGGTCTGACAACACGATCGAGAAAGTGGAGGGATTGTTTTGGGGGATCGCCCAATGACTCTTGAACAGATCGCCTCCAGAGTTGGCATTTCTGTGGGTTCTGTGCACACAATCCTGCATGACGACCTGAAAATGCGAAAAGTGTCATCCAGGTGAGTGCCACGAATGCTGACGGACGACCACACGGCTGCCCGTGTGGCATGATGCCAAGTAATGTTGACGCGCAATGACAGCATGAATGGGACTTTCTTTTCGTTGGTTGTGACAATGGATGAGACGTGGATGCCATTTTTCAATCCAGAAAAAAAGCGCTAGCCAGCTCAATGGAAGCACACAGATTCACTGCCACCAAAAAAATTTCGGGTAACCGCCAATGCTGAAAAAATGATGGTGTCCATGTTCTGGGACAGCGAGGACGTAAGCCTTACCCATTGCGTTCCAAAGGGGACTACGGTAACAGGTGCATCCTACGAAAATGTTTTGAAGAACAAATTCCTTCCTGCACTGCAACAAAAACGTCCGGGAAGGGCTGCGCGTGTGCTGTTTCACCAAGACAACGCACCCGCACATCGAGCTAATGTTACGCAACAGTTTCTTCGTGATAACAACTTTGAAGTGATTCCTCATGCTCCCTACTCACCTGACCTGGCTCCTAGTGACTTTTTGCTTTTTCCAACAATGAAAGACACTCTCCGTGGCCGCACATTCACCAGCCGTGCTACTATTGCCTCAGCGATTTTCCAGTGGTCAGAACAGACTCCTAAAGAAGCCTTCGCCGCTGCCATGGAATCATGGCGTCAGCGTTGTGAAAAATGTGTACGTCTGCAGGGCGATTACGTCGAGAAGTAACGCCAGTTTCATCGATTTCGGGTGAGTAGTTAAATAGAAAAAAATCGGAGGCCTTAGAACTTGAATGCACCTCGTCTATATCTACATCTACATCCATACTCCGCAAGCCACCTGACGGTGTATGGCGGAGGGTACCTTGAGTACCTCTATCGGTTCTCCATTCTATTCCAGTCTCGTATTGTTCGTGGAAAGAAGGATTGTCGGTATGCCTCTGTGTGGGCTCTAATCTCTCTGATTTTATCCTCATGGTCACTTCGCGAGATATACGTAGGAGGGAGCAATATACTGCTTGACTCTTCGGTTAAGGTATGTTCTCGAAACTTTGACAAAAGCACGTACCGAGCTACTGAGCGTCTCTCCTGCAGAGTCTTCCACTGGAGTTTATCTATCATCTCCGTAACACTTTCGCGATTACAAAATGATCCTGTAACGAAGCGCGCTGCTCTCCGTTGGATCTTCTCTATATCTTCTATCAACCCTATCTGGTACGGATCCCATACTGCTGAGCAGTATTCAAGCAGTGGGCGAACAAGCGTACAGTAACCTACTTCCTTTGTTTTCGGATTGCATTTCCTTAGGATTCTTCCAATGAATCTCAGTCTGGCATCTGCTTTACCGACGATCAACATTATATGATCATTCCATTTTAAATCACTCCTAAAGCGTACTCCCAGATAATTTATGGTATTAACTGCTTCCAGCTGCTGACCTGCTATTTTGTAGCTAAATGATAAAGGATCTATCTTTCTGTGTATTGGCAGCACATTACACTTGTCTACATTGAGATTCAATTGCCATTCCCTGCACCATGCGTCAATTCGCTGGAGATCCTCCTGCATTTCAATACAATTTTCCATTGTTACAACCTCTCGATGCACCACAGCATCATCTGCAAAAAGCCTCAGTGAACTTCCGATGTCATCCACCAGGTCATTTATGTATATTGTGAATAGCAACGGTCCTATGACACTCCCCTGCGACACACCTGAAATCACTCTTACTTCGGAAGACTTCTCTCCATTGAGAATGATATGCTGCGTCCTGTTATCTAGGAACTCCTCAATCCAATCACACAATTGGTCTGATAGTCCATATGCTCTTACTTTGTTCATTAAACGACTGTGGGGAACTGTATCGAACGCCTTGCGGAAGTCAAGAAACACGGCATCTACCTGTGAACCCGTGTCTATGGCCCTCTGAGTCTCGTGGACGAATAGCGCGAGCTGGGTTTCACATGACCGTCTTTTTCGAAACCCATGCTGATGTGATCGTATGCACTTTCTCGCCAATGCGGGACTTTACCTCAGTTTATTGAATGTCTGAGATGGAAAAGGCTTTACTTAGAAATTCGCAGAAAAGACGTCCTGCGCTTCGAAAGCGCCGGAGCGGCGGACAGGAAGCAAGGTGACTCGACTCCGTGGCTAACGGGCCGCCCCTCGCGCCGTTATAAGAGTCGGCATTCGCTGCTCCTCGGGCGAGTGGCTGTTGTGCGGGCGCTTGGGCAATGCTCTTCGCGGCAGCTCTTGCTCAAGCCGTTCCCAGAAGCTCGCTTTCTACGTTCTCGTTTACTGGGACTGCCGCCGCAGTGGAGGACTTTCGCTTCCTCCTCCGCGATGCTCCGCTCCCGCCAGCATCCTCCGCGGTGTCTCTCCAGAAGACTTTCCTGGACCTGGAATCGTAGCTTCCGATCCATGTCTTGCTAACATGAATAGCTTTCAATTTTATCTACTTATTTCTGTTTCTTCTTGCCCTTTATTCCAATCCGTTCCTGCAGCACATACAACAATCTACTTCTACTATCTGTTGCATGTCTTTGTAACTCACCATACAGCGGAGACGCCGAGTCGCAGATAGGCACAACAAAAAGGCTGTCAGAGTCACATTCAGACAGTGTGGTTTCAGTTGCCTGGGACTGCAGTCGTGCGTGTAAGCTGCGTTTCCATGAGCGTCTGGCGTGTATTGTTGACGAAGGCCTTAGAAGCCGAAAGATTTGTGAATCTTTTAGTTGTCCCCATCTGCGACTCAGCATCTCCGCTGTATGGTGAGTAGCAACTTCCCTTTTTATAATATGTTATATTCCGTCCTGGATTTCCGATGTATACAGGCTGGTCCATTGATCGTGACCGGACCAAATATCTCCCACGAAATAAGCGCCAAACGAAAAAACTAGAAAGAACGAAACTTGTCTAACTTGAAGGTGGAAACCAGATGGCGCTATGGTTGGCCAGCTAGATGGCGCTGACATAGGTCAAACGGATATCATCTCCGTTTTTTAAAATAGGAACCGACATTTTTATTACATATTCGTGTAGTACGTAAAGAATTATGATTGTTTTCGTTGGACCACTTTTTTCGCTTTATGATAGATGGCGCTGTAATAGTCATAAACGTATAACTACGTGGTATCACGTAACATTCCTCCAGTGCAGACGGTATTTGCTTCGTGATACATTACCCGTGTTTAAATGGACCATTTACCAACTGCGGAAAAGGTCGATATCGTGTTGATGTATGGCTATTGTGATCAAAATGCCCAACGGGCGTGTGTTACGTATGCTGCTCGGTATTCTGGACGACATCATCCAAGTGTCCGGACCGTTCTCCGCATAGTTACGTTATTTAAGGAAACAGGAAGTGTTCAGCCACATGTGAAACGTCAACCACGACCTGCAACAACCTGTTTTAGCTGTTGTCACGGCTAATCCGCACATCAGTAGCAGACAAATTGAGCGACAATCGGGAATTTTTGCACGAGTTATCTGTGACGAAGCGTCATTAACCTTCAGCGGTAACGTAAACCGGCATAATATGCACTATTGGGCAACGGAAAATCCACGATGACTGCGACAAATGGAACATCAGCGACCTTGCCGGCCGGAGTGGTCGGGGGGTTCTGGGCGCTCCAGTCTGGAACCGCGCGACCGCTACGGTCGCAGGTTCGAATCCTGCCTCCGGTATGGTTGTGTGTGATGTCTTTAGGTTAGTTAGGTTTAAGTAGTTCTAAGATCTAGGGGACTTATGACCACAGCAGTTGAGTCCCATAGTGCTCAGAGCCATTTGAACCATTTGAGCCTTCAGCGACCTTGTCGGGGTAATGTATGGTGCGGCATTATGGGAGGAAGGATAATTGGCCCCTATTTTATCGATGGCAATGTAAATGGTGCAATGTATGCTGATTTCCTACGTAATGTTCTACCGATGTTACTACAAGATGTTTCACTGCATGACAGAATGGCGATGTACTTCCAACTTGATGGAAGTCCGGCACATAGCTCGCGTGCGGTTGAAGCGCTATTGAATAGCATATTTCATGACAGGTGGATTGGTCGTCGAAGCACCATACCATGGCCCGCACGTTCACCGGATATGACGTGCCTGGATTTCTTTCTGTGGGGAAAGTTGAAGAATATTTGCCATCGTGATCCACCGACAACGCCTGACAACATGCCTCAGCGCATTGTCAATGCATGTGCGAACATTACGGAAGGCAAACTACTTGCTGTTGAGAGGAATGTCGTTACACGAATTGCCAAATGCATTGAGGTTGACGGACATCATTTTGAGCATTTATTGCATTGATGTGGTATTTACAGGTAATCACGCTGTAACAGCATGCATTCTCAGAAATGATAAGTTCACAAAGGTACATATATCACATTGGAACAACCGAAATAAAAAGTTCAAACGTACCTACGTTCTGTATTTTAGTTTAAAAAACCTACCTGTTACCAACTGTTCTTCTAAAATTGTAAGCCATATGTTTATGACTATTACAGCGCCATCTATCTCAAAGCGAAAAAAGCGGTCAAACTAAAACATTCATATTTCTTTAAGTACTGCACGAATATGTAATAAAAATGTGTGTTCCTATTTTTAAAAAACGCAGTTGACATCCGTTTGACCTATGGCAGCGCCATCTAGCGGGCCAGCCATAGCGCCATCTGGTTCCGAACGAGTTTCGTTCTTTGTAGTTTTTTCGTTTGATGCTTATTTCGTGAGATATTTGGCCCGGTCACTATCAGTGGACCACCCTGTATATTTGTAACTCAAAATACAGCGGAGATACTGAGTCACAGATAGGCACAACAAAAAGATTGTCACTCACAGTCAGGCAGCGTGATTTCAGTTGCCTGAGACTGCAGTCAAACGTGTAAGCTGCGTTAGCATGAGCGTCTGGCATGTATTGTTGACGAAGGCCTTAGTAGCCGAAACCTGTGTGAGTCTTGTAGTTGTCCCTATCTGCGACTCAGCATCTCCGCTATATGGTGAATAGCACCTTTCCTTTTTATAATATGCTACATTCTATCCTGGATGTCCCATGTATATATTTCTTGTCTACAGATTTAGGAACCAGATTTAAATTTTAAGACATTTCCAGAGGCAGACGTTGTCTCTGACCGCAATTTATTGGTTATAAATTGTAGGAACAAAATGAAAATGGTAGGACATTAAGGAGATGAGACCTGGATAACTTGAAAAAACCAGAGATTGTTGAGAGCTTCAGAAGAAGCGTTATACAATGGTTGACTAGAACAAGCGGAAGGAATACAGTAGAAGACGAATAGATAGCTTTAAGAGATGAATTGGTGACGGAAGCAGAGGATCAAACAGGTGAAAAGAAAAGGCCTAGTAGGAATCCTTGGATAACAAAGGGATAATGAATTAAATTGATGAAAGGAAAAAAATTAAAAATGCAGTAAATGAAGCAGGTAAAGGGAATACAGACGTTTAAATCATGAGATTTAAATAAATTTTTCATATTGTGGGGCCACAGTCATAATACATTTCTTGAAAGTCATTACCGCCATTAGACTGTTTTTTTATTTGCAGTCTTACATTTACACGATCATGATTTCGGCTTTAAATTGCCATTACAAGTGTTAGACAATGCGTCCAACAGTGTATTTTAAATATGACAGTGTTCCATCTTAGGCACAGTATAACATTAAAACACTTGATAATGACAATTTAAAGCCGAAATCATGATCGTGTAAATGTAACACTGCAAATAAAAAACAGTCTTATGGCGGTAATGACCTTATAGAGATGAGATTTAAAAGTGGATAATTGCAAAGAAGGGATGGCTAGAGGACAAATGTAAAGATTTAGAAGCATATTTCACTAGGGGAAAGGTAGATACCATCTACAGGAAAATTAAACAGACCTTTGGAGGAAAGAGAACCACCTTTACGAATGTCAAGAGCTCAGATGGCAAACCTAGTCTAAGCAAAAAAGGGAAAACTGAAAGGTGGAAGGAGTATATGAACGTCTATACGAGGGAGGTGAACTTAAAAGCAGTATTATAGAAAGCGAAGTTGAGGAAGATGAAGATGAGTTTGGAGAGGTGATACTACGAGAAGAATTCGACAAAGCTCTGAAAGATCGAAGTCGAAACAAAGTGCCGGGAGTAGACAGTATTCCGTCAGAACTACTGATAGCCTTGGGACAGCCAGCAGTGACAAAACTCTTCCATCTGGTGTGCAAGACAAATGAGACAGGCAAAACACCCTCAGACTTCAAGAAGAATGCAGTAATTCCAATTCCAAAGAAAGTAGTTGCTAACGGGTGTGTAATTTACCCAACTATCGGTTTAATAAATCATGGTAGCAAAATGCTAACACGAATTCTTCATCGAAGAATGTAAAAACATGCAGAAGCTGACCTCGTTGAAGATCATTTGGAATCCGTAGAAGTGCAGGAACACGGGAGGCAATTCTGAAATTTCGACTTATCTTATAAGACTGGTTAAGGAAAGACAGACCTACATTTATAGCATTTGTGGACTTAGAGATTGCTTTTGATAAAGTTGACTGGAATACTGTCGTTTAAATTCTGAGGGTAACAGGGATAAAATTCAGGGAGTGAAAGGCTATTTACAACTTGTACGGAAACGAGGTGACAGTTGTAAGAATCTAGAGCACAAAGGCGGGCAGTGGTTTAAAAGTGAGACAGTGTTGGAGCCTGCCCCCGATGTTAATCTGTAAATTGAGCAAGCAGTAATGGAAACCAAAGAAAAATTTGGAGTAGAAATTAAAGTTCAGGGACAAGAAATAAAATTTTGGTGTTTGCCGATGACATAGTAATTCTGTCGGAGACAGCAAACAGCTGCACGCAATGGACAGTGTCTTGAAAGGAAGATATAAGACGAACATCAACAAAAGCGAAACAAAGATAATGGAATGTGGTCCATTTAAATCAGGTGATGATGATGATGTTTGGTTTGTGGGGCGCTCAACTACGTGGTTATCAGCGCCCGTACAATTACCCAATCTTTGCTCAGTCTAATTTCGCCACTTTCCTGGATGATGATGAAATGATGAGGACAACACAAACACCCAGTCATCTCGAGGCAGGTGAAAATTCCTGACCCCGCCGGGAATCGAACCCGGGGCCCCGTGCTCGGGAAGCGAGAACGCTACCGCGAGACCACGAGCGGCGGACATTTAAATCAGGTGATGCTAGATTAAGAAACCAGACATTGAAAGCAGAAGATGAGTTTTGCTATTTGGGCAGCAAAATAATTGATGGCTAATGTAGAGAGGATATAAAATAAAAACTGGCATTGGCAAGAAAAAGCATATCTTCAGAAAAGAAATTTGTTAACTTCGAGTATACATTCAAGTGTTAGGAAGTCTTTTCTGAAGGTATTTGTCTGGAGTGTGGCTGTGTATGGGAGTGAAAATAGACGACACACGGTTTAGATAAAAAGAGAATGGCTCCAAGCACTATGGGACTTAACGTCTGAGGTCATCAGTCCCCTAGACTTAGAACTACTTAAACGTAACTAACCTAAGGACATCACACACAACCATGCCCGAGGCAGGATTCGAACCTGCGACCGTATCAGCCGCGTGGTTCCGGACTGAAGCGCCGAGAACCGCTGGACCACAGCGGCCGGCCTAAAAAGAGAACAGTAGGTTTTGAAATGTACAGTAATGATAGAAGCTGAAGAAATGAATTACATTTACTGCCACTTTTGAAATGTGGTATTACAGAAGTATGCTGAAGATAACGTGGGTCTATCACGTAACTAACTGAAGAACTGAACAGGATTGGGGAGACCTGGAATTTGTGGTACAACTTGACTAAAAGTAGGGATCGGTTGGATAGCTATTCGGAGATAAAGAGGGTCGCTCAGGAAAGAGTAGCATGGAGAGAGGCATCGAACCAGTCTTCGGACTGAAGACCGCTACAACAACATATCGCAATCTGTCGTTAACTACAGTTTTTACCCTCTACGGCCTCCTCTAATACTTAAATCTACATGCATACTCTGAAAACCACTGTGAGGTGCTCGACAGAGGATACGTCCCATTATACAAGTTATTAGGGTCTCTTCCTGTTTCATACATGTATGGAGTCTGGGAAGAGTGATTGTTTGAATACCTCTGTGCGTGAAGTGATTATTCCGATATTAATCTAACGACCGGACAGACGACCCTCCTTCAGACCAACCAACGAACCAGTCAGTCCTCACGATCCCTATGCGAGCGATACGTAGAGGGTTGTAGTATATTCCTAGATTATCATTGAAAACCGGTTCTTGAAATTTTGTTGTTAATAGACTTCCTCGGAATAATTTACATCTATCTTAGAGTCTCCCAGTTAGTTCCTTCAGTATCTCTGTGACACTCTCCCACAGATTAAACAAACCTGTTACCATTCGTGCTGCCCTTCTCTGAATACGTTGCGAGGTGCTGGGGCTAGCAGTGTATTTAACACTAAATTCTTCTAGAATCTACATATTTAAATGATGCTCTAAGCCCCCCCCCCCCCCTCCCTATTCTAACTCCGACTTTTGCTGTTGCACATGGATTAAACAGATACACGAACTGACTGTAATCAACCCTGCAAGTGGAGTAGAAAAGAATTTGGCACCTGCAATAATTTAATTTGATAAATAAGTTAAATAAAGGAAGGTTTCATTAACGTAGTGAGAAATGATAGGGTTGCTCTACCGATTAACAGAATGAAAGTTCTGTCCAAAATAACAATATGATTTATTAAGACTAAACACAAAATAATAAACAAAAACACATGAAATATTTACAATACATTAAATTGGCACAAATTGGATACTCAAATAAACGCTGTGAACGTGAAGTTGTCCCTAAACTAGATTGTGACGTTTATGACAAAGTGGTATGTGGAGCCAATTCCTTGCAACTCAAATCTTAAGAGAGACACACAACTAACCCAACATTAATTGCTGCTACATTAGTGAGAACTCAGACAATGAACACCCAAGATAGAACAAAGTTAGAAAAGACGAACAGGCGCGCTCTGCTGAGCTCTGATTATCGCCTAGCAAAAATGCCTGCTTTGCCGGTGCTGCGGACGTACATTACCAAGCTGTCTTCTTAGCTGAAAGGACACGATCTGGCGTACTGGAAGCGATGGCTGGTTGCTTCGATGTCCCGTCGCGAGTATAGCCCGAAACAAATTGTCCTGGTCTGGTTGTTCCAGACTAAAGACTTCCTATCAATACAAATGCGCCTCTGAGGGAGATGAAGAAGGCTCGCCACACAATCACTGACAGTACAGTGATTGATTTTCACAAGCGAAGTCACACAGTAACTCCGATACAGTCAACTTTAGCCAAAACTGCTCAAGACGGACAACATAGGAAGCTTGTATGCAGAACGCTCAATTGCCAGCTGTACTCGGAAAGTTACGTTGAAGTCGAAACTTCAGCAACTTCGTTAAACAGTTACAATCAAATAAAAGTATATTAGGCAGCCAACGGAAGGCAGGCTGTCCAGAGCAGCGGGAGCTCAGTGTTGTAACCTACTTTGACTGAAAGGCGAGAGCCGACTCCTCCACAAGAGCACCCGTACAAACCGAACACAGAACATTCCCGCCCCCACGATAGTGGCTGTGGTTAACCGTTCCAATCAGCAACTCGAAAACCGGCGGAAAATTCCACTCTATTGCCGGAGCACTACCATTCCACCAATGGAGATTCTTGGCGCCAATTTCTGCGCCGATTTTGCTACGTCACGGAGCTATGCCCTGAGCAAGCCAATCACAGTTACGATTTTGCAGAAAGCGCGGGAATTTGCCCGCCGAAACTGCCTGGGTACGCAAGTCATTCCCACGCCTCGCTGGTAGCACGCCAGAAAGTGTTTTCGCTAAGTTTCTGCGAAGTAACGGAACCTCTAGCCCAGCCGCTACTTCAGGCCCCTCCGAGCGTGTCTCCGCCGCTATTCTACAATGTCGGCGTCTGGAAAGCATTCACTCGACTCCCTCACACACGTCAGCTTACCCTTTCAAGATCAGCAGAGCCCGCCTGTCACCGGACCACCTGGGTGATGAGAGACGCTGCGTGGGAAGCCTACGTGTGAAGGAATAGCAACTTTTCACTGCATGCAATTAGAGAGGAAAATCGTAAGATAGAAATATGAGAGGGGGCTCATGCCACCTCTCAACGTTCAACGTCCCCTGTTAGTCCTGTCTAGTACAGGCCGCACACATTTGCACAGTATTCTAGAAGCGGTCGTTCGAGTGATTTGTGAGCAATATCCTTTGTAGACTGAATGCAGTTTCCCAGTATTTTACGAATAAACCGAAGTCTACCACCAGTTTGACCCAAGACTGAAACTGTGGGATCATTCCATTCCGTGGCCCTACAAGGATTTACATCCTGGTATATGTATGAGTTGGTCAATTCCAACAGTGACTCATCGACATTATAGTCATAGAATAGAAAGTTTTTTCGTTATGTGATGTGCAAAATTATACATTTCTGAACATTTGGAGCAAGTTTCTAGTTTCTGCACCATGTTTGAATCTCATCAAGACCTGACTGGACAATTATGCAGCGTCTTTCAGACATTACTACGCTATAGATGACTGAATCATCTGAAAAAAGCCCGATTTTACTATTCATATTGTCTGCAATGTCATTAATATACAAAATGAACGGCAAAGGTCTCAACACACTTTACTTCTACATCTGAAGATGACTCTCCATACAAGACAACACGCCGTGTCCTCCCTACCAATAAGTCCTCAGTCTGGTCACTAATTTCACTTGATAGTCCATATGATCGTGCTTTTGACAATAATCGTAAGTGTGGTACTGAGTCAAATGCTTTTCGAAAGTCAAGAAATACAGCGTCTACCTGACTGCCTTGATCCATGGCTTTCAGAATGTCTTGTGAGAGAAGTATGAGTTGCGTTTCACATGATCGATGATTTCGAAATCCACGCTGGTTGGCTTTGCGAAGGTCATTGTTCTCGAAATACCTCGTTATGTTTGAGCTGAGGATATATTCTAAGATTCTACAGTAAATTGATGTCCAGGACATTGGAGGGTAGTTTCGATGATCACTTCCACTACATTTCCTGTAGATGGGTGTGGCCTGTTCCTTTTTCCAAGAACTGGGCACGGTGTTTTGTTCGAGGAATCTAAGATAGATTATAGAAGAGGGGCTAATTCAGCAGCAAATTCAGTATAGAATCTGACAGGGATTCCATCGGGGCCTCGAGCTTCGTTCAGTTTTAACGATTTAGCTGTTTATCTACACCACTGACACTAATGCGTATTTCATTCATCTTTCCAGTGGTATGATGATTGATTTGTGCCATTTCTCCCGGGTTTTCCTTTGTAAAGGAACGTTTGAAAACGGAGTTAAGCATTTCAGCTTTTGCTTTGCTACCCTCAATTTCAGTTCCTGTCACATTCGCTAACGACTCGACACTAGCTTTGGTGCCACTAACAGCCTTTACATACGACCAGAATTTCTTTGGATTCTGTTGAAGATCACTTGACAGTCTGCTACAGTAGGCATAGAGGGCATCACACACTAATCTCTTGACAGCCAAACGCGTTTCATTCAGCATCTCTCTATCTATAGACTTACGCTTGGTCTTACAACCATTATGCAGTAATCTCTGTTTCTTTACAAGTTTCTTTACATTGACTGTCTACCATGGAGGTTCCCTCTCATTATGAACCGTTGTACTGGGTATATTTCTATCCACGGACAGCTATTCTTTTAAACTCGAACCAGAGTTCCTCTACATACTCCTGCCCTGTACTGAAAGTTTCAAATTCCTCACTGAGAAATGACACTACTGATTCTTTATCTAGTTGTAAGTAGGCTGTTTAGGTTTTTATGTTGGTAACGTCACGTAGCGCTCTGTATGAAAATCACTGACTGCGCTGTGTGCAGTCTGTGGCTGGTTTGTATTGTTGGAATATTTGCTATTGTAGTGTTGGGCAGTTGGATGTGAACAGTGCATAGCGTTGCGCAGTTGGAGGTGAGCCGCCAGCAGTGGTGGATGTGGGGAGAGAGATGGCAGAGTTTTGAGAGCGGACGGTCTGGACGTGTGTCCGTCAGAAAAACGAAATTTGTAAGGCTGGATGTCATGAACTGATATATATATTATGACTTTTGAACACTATTAAGGTAAATACATTGTTTGTGCTCTATCAAAATCTTTCATTTGCTAACTATTCCTATCAGTAGTTAGTCCCTTCAGCAGTTAGAATCTTTTATTTAGCTGGCAGTATTGGCGCTCGCTGTATTTCAGTATTTCGAGTAACGAAGATTTTTCTGAGGTAGGTGATTCATGAAAGGTATAGTTTATTGTTAGTCAGGGCCATTCTTTTGTAGGGATTATTGAAAGTCAGATTGTGTTGCACTAAAAAATATTGTGTGTCAGTTCAGTGATGATCAGAATAAGTAACGCGAGAAATGTCTGAGTACGTTCAGTTCAGTTCAGCTGTTTGGAAATCAAATAACGTAAGAGGTTTACCAGCACAGTAATTCATAAATTTTTCTAAGGCGAGGTTTCATAGTTTATTGAACATGTATACCTTCCTGCATTTTTTAGTTGTCCTTTGTCCTTTGGTTATCATTGTTGCCACAACTGCGTCATGGTCACTGAAATCAGTTTCAACGTGGACATCCTAAAAGAAGTCAGTTCTATTTGTTGCCATTAGATCCAATATATTTGCATCGTGAGTGGGTTTCCTAACTATCTGTTCTAGGTAGTTTTCAAAGACGACATTTTTTTAGTAAAGTTTCACAGGAAGTCTTATCAATCCTACCATTAACAAAACTGTAATTTTACCAATTAGTTATTGGATGAAATTTCCTAGCAGATATAAACTGTGTGCCGGACCGAGACTCGAACTCGGGACCTTTGCCTTTCGCGGGCAAATGCTCTACTTGTACTGGCAGAAGTAAAGCTGTGAGGACGGGGCGCGAGTCGTGCTTGGGTGGCTCAGATGACAGCCAGCACGGTAGCTCAGCGTGTTCGGTCGGAGGGTTCGCTGCACTCTGTAATAAAAAATAAATAAAAATAAAAAAAACCTGAGTTAATGGATCAACAACGAACTGAAACGAATGTCTTGCGACGTCCACCCCGAGCACTTGCAACGAAAAAAGAAAAATGATGGTAGAGCACTTCCCCGCGAAAGGCAAAGGTCTCGAGTTCGACTCTCGGTCCGGCACATAGTTTTGATCTGCCAAGAAATTTCATATCAGTGCACACTCCGCTGCAGAGTGAAAATCTCATTCTATTTGTTGGATGATTACTCTACGCCGATGATCCCAGTACGATTGGTAAACTTGCATACAACTCAACTGAGACTTTCTCTGAAGTTTCCGGGTACATGAGGAAACGAGACTAGTGGGCGGTAGCAGGATCCAATTATCATTCTATGCCCACTCCTGATGCCGAGCCTTGCCCAAACTATCTCGCATGCAGATTCAATTTCTATCTCGGTGGATCTGAGTTTCTTGTCTACTGCATCAAGTACACCACCTCCAGTTTGCTTATCCTTTCGTTATACACTTAAATTGTCCCCAAAAATTTCACTGCTATCAATTTCAGATTTCAACCAGATTTCTGTACCTAGTATTACGTGAGCTCCACTGTTTTTCACGAGCGCTTCAAACTGTAGCACTTTATTGCGAATGCTTCGTCAGTTTACCATGCGGGAGGCAATTCTTGCGATCTTACACTGGTACTTCTGTGTTTCCTTCAGCTATCATTATCTGTCGAATTAAGTCGGGTGATGTTCAGGGTATTAGATTAGGAAATGAGACACTTAAAGTAGTAAAGGAGTTTTGCTATTTGGGGAGCAAAATAACTGATGATGGTCGAAGTAGAGAGGATATAAAATGTAGACTGGCAATGGCAAGGAAAGCGTTTCTGAAGAAGAGAAATTTGTTAACTTCGAGTATAGATGTAAGTGTCAGGAAGTCATTTCTGAAAGTATTTGTATGGAGTGTAGCCATGTATGGAAGTGAAACATGGACGGTAAATAGTTTGGACAAGAAGAGAATAGAAGCTTTCGAAATGTGGTGCTACAGAAGAATGCTGAAGATTAGATGGGTAGATCACATAACTAATGAGGAAGTATTGAATAGGATTGGGGAGAAGAGAAGTTTGTGGCACAACTTGACCAGAAGAAGGGATCGGTTGGTAGGACGTGTTCTGAGGCATCGAGGGATCACCAATTTAGTATTGGAGGGCAGCGTGGAGGGTAAAAATCGTAGGGGGAGACCCAGAGATGAATACACTAAGCAGATTCAGAAGGATGTAGGTTGCAGTAGGTACTGGGAGATGAAGAAGCTTGCACAGGATAGAGTAGCATGGAGAGCTGCATCAAACCAGTCTCAGGACTGAAGACCACAACAACAACAACAACGACATCATTATCTGGATTGAATGGTGAGTCGCCTAATCTAAAAAAAAACTCTTGTGAGCACCCCGCACACAGTCAGTTACCTGAGTAGCAGCCTCTGATGTACAGTGCGCACCTGACCTATTTAGGGGGATCATACAGTTCTCAACCTTATGGCGCAAGTCTAGGAAGTTGTAGAAACTTGTCACAGAACCTTCGAAGTCTCTGATTCAGTCGTTCCACTCGACTCAGACTCGAAGGGCTAAGATCAGTTCTGGGGTAAATGCTGCAAATTGTGAGCTTTGTTGAAACTCCACCTGCAAGGTTGGTCTTCTCAACCTTCTCTGCCAGCCGCTGGGATTACCTCGGAGCACAGGCGACAGGCATCATTTGTGCCGATGTGTGCAACAATCTGCAGTTGGTTGCACCGTTTCCCTCACTGGCTGCCGGTATAGCCCCTTCAACGTGTTGAATGACTGCCCAAGGCATACACAATGCGTGCACCAAGTGTCCTTTCCTGTCCCTTGCTGCCTTTTTCCCTAATGGATATCATCATTTGCCGTACATGAGAGATGCAGACTGTTGTGGACTGACAAGACAGCCAGTCCACAGTGACGGGTAACCGAAAGGCACGCGTTTACACACGCCGGCTGGCGTTAGGTCTGAAACAGGATACGTAATGAATGATATAAAGAAAAGTACGTAGCTGCTGGAATACTTAACTTTAATCCATCATTTGTATACAGCATTCTTGATGATACAAGTGAGACTCTCTCTAGAAATGGTTAATGGCGCCTTGCTAGGTCGTAGCCATGGACTTGGCTGAAGGCTATTCTAACTATCTCTCGGCAAATGAGAGAAAGGCTTCGTCAGTGTAGTCGCTAGCAACGTCGTCGTACAACTGGGGCGAGTGTTAGTACGTCTCTCTAGACCTGCCGTGTCGTGGCGCTCGGTCTGCAATTACTGACAGTGGCGACACGCGGGTCCGACATGTACTAACGGACCGCGGCCGATTTAAAGCTACCACCTAGCAAGTGTGGTGTCTGGCGGTGACACCACACAGACAATTAATAGACCCTACTCTTTTCCGTTGGCCTCCTCCTGAAATCGGACAAAACAGGTGAAATGAGTCCTACTGACTCACTCGTGATGTTTAAATTTTGAAATAAAAATTTATTAGCTTCGACGTATAAGCTACTCTTCGGATCCATATGCGAGTTACTAGGGAGAGACATATAAGAAGAAGACGGAGGGAGAAAGTAGGGTCTGAGTGTTGGGTGGGGGGGGGGGGGGAGGGAGGTTCAAAAATGGTTCAAATGGCTCTGAGCACTATGGGAGTTAACTTCTAAGGTCATCAGTCCCCTAGAACTTAGAACTACTTAAACCTAACTAACCTAAGGACATCACACACATCCATGCCCGAGGCAGGATTCGAACCTACGACCGTAGCGGTCGCGCGGTTCCAGACTGTAGCGCCTTTAACCGCTTGGCCACCCCGGCCGGCTGGGGAGGGAGGAATACGAGGCATGTTCATTACCTTCGTAACTCAGTTAGCGCTGAAAGATGGTGTTTGGAGGCAACAGAGCAAGAGGGTTAAAAAAATCGCTTATCGACTCTTGACAAGATCAGTGTATAGTTCATGTAATAAATTTTTTCGTCTCTTACTTCTACAGGTTCTGCATGTATTACACTCAAATGCTATTTCAGAACATCGCACCACCAAACAATTGAAACTTCATGGAGATCTCATGACGCCTAACAAACACAGATACAGCGTCATCTTTTCATTAGTTACACATACGACGAGTTCGAGGACACACCCCACGCCCGGGTTCCCGGGTTCGATTCCCGGCGGGGTCAGGGATTTTCTCTGCCTCGTGACGGCTGGGTGTTGTGTGCTGTCCTTAGGTTAGTTAGGTTTAAGTAGTTCTAAAGTTCTAGGGGACTGATGACCATAGATGTTAAGTCCCATAGTGCTCAGAGCCATTCGAGGACACACAAGTTTGTCAGCACATAATTTCCCTGACGTTTCACTTCTCAACACTTCAGATCGCGTGATTGTCAAACTACTATAAACGACGGAATGACGAAGCTGTAAACTTTACACATTTGCAGCCAGACCATAATGCAGAATCAACGTGAACAATGGCCACATTAAGCCGTGCTTGTCCAGGTTACCTGTCACGTGGTACGACACCGATTAGTGAAACGGCGATAATTATACGCGAGCGACTGTTAAGACTGCATTAATTTGAGTACCTAACCTTAAGGACTTTGGGCGCGAAATTATGAAGGGAGTAAATAATATTTATTTTCTGTCATGAGGAACATGAAACGTTTAGTCAACTGATGCAATACGAGATGAAGAAGTATTAAAAAGAATACAGGACGAAAGATAAATACGTAAACTGCTAAACCGAAGACAAAACTGGGTAGTGGGTCATGTGCAGTTACATCTAAGAATAGTTAAACTGGCTTCTGAATAAAGCTTTTATGGTCGAGAAAGGACTAGATTCTGTGAAACAGATTATTAATGTGTAGGTCGTCGTCAAACTCTTTAGGTAGCCTACTTAAAAAGAGGTATAGGTATAAGATATGTCAACATAAAGGACGGCATGAAACCCGTTGAGAGACTGATGAAAAAATAAATGGAGACTGATGAAGCCATCGCTTGGAATATTTCAAGATGGCTGAAGAAAAACGTCTTTCCTCATCGGTAAAGTTGTTGCAAGGGGACCATACAGTATTGTAACAGCCCGAAACATCGTAATACTTAAAAAAAATGGCTCTGAGCACTATGGGACTTAAGATCTGAGGTCATGAGTGCCCTAGAACTTAGAACTAATTAACCTAAATAACTAAAGGACATCACACACATCCATGCCTGAGGCAGGATTCAAACCTGCGACCGTAGCGGTCGCGAGGTTCCAGGCTGAAGCGCCTAGAACCGCTTGGCCGGGAGGAAGACTTTTAAGCAGCCTTACCGAATTCCACAGGCTATGAAAGAAGGCGTAGAAAATGAATTGAAAGAAAAATTGGAATAAAAGAGTAAGAGAGGGTTTAGCCAGAACAGCAGCCCTTTAGCCATTGCGGGAAAGAAAAACGAAAATGTGAGCCTAGTGTTAGACAATCTGGCCAGCTGGTGTGGCCGAGCGGTTCTAGGCGCTTCAGTCTGGAACCGTGCGACCGGTATTGTCGCTGGTTCGAATCCTGACTCGGGCATAGATGTGTGTGGTGTCCTTAGGTTAGTTAGGTTTAAGTAGTTCTAAATTCTAGGGGACTGATGAACTCAGAAGTTTAGTCCCCTAGTGCTCAGAGCCATTTGAACCATTTTGTTAGACAAGGTAAAAAAGTATTGGAACCAGAGCGGGAACGACCAGTAAACATAGACTAGCTAATTCATAAATTCAAGTGACGTAAAATATTTAGAAGTCTCTATTTGAAATCTGGATATAATACAGCTCTGCCGATCCAGTAATCGAGGCCATATACAGCATTTTTAAATGAAGGGAGTTGTTATCAGTGGAGAGTGCTACCGTTTGGATTGAACATATTGTTCTCAGCTTTTATCAGGACACTAGAGGATGCCCGTGGAGGAACTGCTGAAAAAAACATTGACATTTTCGTGGATGATGTACTGATACCCAACAAAGTACGGGAAGAACACTCAAAGACATTAGAAGAAATCTCAAGAAAGTGTGCTGTTGCAGGTGAAAGACTAAATTTTCAGAAACTGAAATCTGGAAGACTGGAGATACCTTTCATAAAACACATTACTGGGCCAGAAGGGTTAAAACCGACCTAGAAAAGCTGTCACCCAAAAGAGATACTAAGAAGTAGGAAGTAATTAAAAAGCTTTTTGTATTATGTAAATAAATACTTTGCCAGAGAACTGTCACCCCAGAAGAGAAGGAACAGGGAAGTAGGAAAAGAAATTAGCTGATGTTGAGAAAGTGAGACCTAAATGTAACTATACGACTGTCTGAAATGAAGTACGTCAGTAATGTGGAGTTAGAATTAGATAAGCTTCTCTTAAGGATCAATGTGTTAATGAACATTACTAAAGGAGTGTTACATGTGTGCGTCTTCCGGTCTGTGCTAGTTAAGGTTGGTTTGAATGCATTCAGTTATACAGCCACTTATTTAGACTGTTGTGTTACAGTGCAGTGATTCAAAAAAAGACAGAGTGTGTCCAGCGCTTGCGACATTTGTTACATAGCGTGGCAGGTGTGAGCGGCCGCAGAAAGTTTATGAGAACAAGCGTGATGTGTTGTTATATGGGGAAAGCCTGTGGGACCAGGTGCTGCACTTACCAGTAGCCTTGTCATTCACGAGACTTCAGGCAGCATCCGATGGGAGGGGGAGAATCCAGCAGCTGGCCACACGTCTCCAAAGTGTGCGGACATCCACCCCATCAGCTGACAACACAAGGTGGAGACCCACTAGCGACAGCTCGCCGAGCTGTTGCATATGCAAAGCAGAGCTACACCAGGCCGGCGTGTGACGAGAATGAGTTTGTGGCGCATTAAATTATGTGTGTGTGTGTGTATGTGTGTGTGTGTGTGTATGTGTGTGTGCAGATCCCGTTCGATATCCCAGTAGTGTCTCGTTGTGCACTTACTTGTACAGTATAAAGACGTGCTCATGAATGCACAAAACTTTTATTTCTTATTTGTGGTAATATCTGTTTTCTTTACACTAAACTGTTCAATTTATGTCTTGCTAATTGTGCCATTCATATTTCTTAGGCATCAAAAGCATTAAAATAAGCAATGGTAAATTTATGGAGAAAGAAACATTGCTATGACATGCTTGAATAATTTAGTGAAATACACTCCTGGAAATTGAAATAAGAACACCGTGAATTCATTGTCCCAGGAAGGGGAAACTTTATTGACACATTCCTGGGGTCAGATACATCACATGATCACACTGACAGAACCAGAGGCACATAGACACAGGCAACAGAGCACGCACAATGTCGGCACTAGTACAGTGTATATCCACCTTTCGCAGCAATGCAGGCTGCTATTCTCCCACGGAGACGATCGTAGAGATGCTGGATGTAGTCCTGTGGAACGGCTTGCCATGCCATTTCCACCTGGCGCCTCAGTTGGACCAGCGTTCGTGCTGGACGTGCAGACCGCGTGAGACGACGCTTCATCCAGTCCCAAACATGCTCAATGGGGGACAGACCCGGAGATCTTGCTGGCCAGGGTAGTTGACTTACACCTTCTAGAGCACGTTGGGTGGCACGGGATACATGCGGACGTGCATTGTCCTGTTGGAACAGCAAGTTCCCTTGCCGGTCTAGGAATGGTAGAACGATGGGTTCGATGACGGTTTGGATGTACCGTGCACTATTCAGTGTCCCCTCGACGATCACCAGTGGTGTACGGCCAGTGTAGGAGATCGCTCCCCACACCATGATGCCGGGTGTTGGCCCTGTGTGCCTCGGTCGTATGCAGTCCTGATTGTGGCGCTCACCTGCACGGCGCCAAACACGCATACGACCATCATTGGCACCAAGGCAGAAGCGACTCTCATCGCTGAAGACGACACGTCTCCATTCGTCCCTCCATTCACGCCTGTTGCGACACCACTGGAGGCGGGCTGCACGATGTTGGGGCGTGAGCGGAAGACGGCCTAACGGTGTGCGGGACCGTAGCCCAGCTTCATGGAGACGGTTGCGAATGGTCCTCGCCGATACCCCAGGAGCAACAGTGTCCCTAATTTGCTGGGAAGTGGCGGTGCGGTCCCCTACGGCACTGCGTAGGATCCTACGGTCTTGGCGTGCATCCGTGCGTCGCTGCGGTCCGGTCCCAGGTCGACGGGCACGTGCACCTTCCGCCGACCACTGGCGACAGCATCGATGTACTGTGGAGACCTCACGCCCCACGTGTTGAGCAATTCGGCGGTACGTCCACCCGGCCTCCCGCATGCCCACTATACGCCCTCGCTCAAAGTCCGTCAACTGCACATACGGTTCACGTCCACGCTGTCGCGGCATGCTACCAGTGTTAAAGACTGCGATGGAGCTCCGTATGCCACGGCAAACTGGCTGACACTGACGGCGGCGGTGCACAAATGCTGCGCAGCTAGCGCCATTCGACGGCCAACACCGCGGTTCCTGGTGTGTCCGCTGTGCCGTGCGTGTGATCATTGCTTGTACAGCCCTCTCGCAGTGTCCGGAGCAAGTATGGTGGGTCTGACACACCGGTGTCAATGTGTTCTTTTTTCCATTTCCAGGAGTGTATATTGATTTCTGTCATGCAAGACACGTTCTTTTACTTATGTACCCACCTGCTGTGGACTTTTTGGTAAAAGCAAATAGCAAAATTTCGTGTAAAGAATTCTGAGAAATGTTTTTCTACGTGGACGCTTACGTTTTATGAATCTGAAAATGTTCTGATATGAAATGTAATTGTAATCTACAATTCGACTTTTTCCTGTCTCAATAATTCTGATCATTATGAAACTGAATATATCCTTGTAGACCTCAAAATTAATAGGGATCGATGGATGTGGTATATGTGAAATATAAATAAAAAAGAAATAAAGATAAATGCCAAGCTATGAGGACACTATTGCCACTATCACTTAGTGGGCAATTTTCTTCTTCTGTAACTGAGACGTATACGTACATATGGAGTTGAAGTCTTAGCTTTTTTCTAATTTTCCGAGTCAGCTGTTTGGCACGAAAATAAGTACCTGGTTATCAATCGTTTGTCTGGTTTCGTGTCATTCTCCATCTCTTCCCACTGGTCTCAGGTAACCTATACATATCTACTGCTCCCGACATCGTTAATTATCTGCGTCAAGTGTTCTACCCTAGACTTGACCCAACAATTTGTCACCGTTACTGACATCTGTATCGTTAAAGGTGCGTTTACACCAGTGCGTAGTCCGCCTAGTCGCTGTGCGCCTGTTTGCCTCACACGCAAGTAAAGGCATGCGTGTAGGCGCATGCCTCTTTCCCTACACGTGCGCATGTGTCGTTCCATTTACAACTACATAGAACCACGCTCACTGTCTCGTCGATGTAGATACCTGATTTGTTTGAAGTGGGAGTTTCCAGAGCAGTTACATTTTGAGACAAAGATTATATCGTGGAAAGAAATCCACATATTTAGATAATTAATACCTTCGGAGTAATGCATGTGTGAGGGAGACGAAAGAGAAAGATTGCAAGGATTATAATGTTTAGTAAATGTACTCCTGATCTTTAGTTAGTATTTCGGTCTTGGTCACTGATAGCGGAGGAAAATATAAAATATATACACGTTATAACAGTGACACTTCGAATTCTTTATACTTAAGGGGCTCCGGAAAGGCTCAAAATCATGAAAAGTTCAATTTTTACTTTTTTGCGTTTTCTGAATCTGCAGACTATTACCTTTTAATAGATATATAATTTATTCAATTCCGAAGACTACAACTATTTTTAAATTTTTTTTGAAATGTGTTCTACATGGACGTGACCCACTGTGGCGCTGTTAAACTGCTGTCAAATGGTGTTGTTATTAACGTCCGTGTTCATCAGGTACATTTTAGTGGTGTGAGATAAAGTATGTGTTGTGGCTAACCTGTGATGGTTCAATATATATCGCTGGCGTGATTTCGATTGTTTCATGTTTATTTACTCTGTCGTTATCTCGAAAATATTCGTAATTAATTCTGTTTCTTGAGTCTCTGTTTTGTTGAAGTATAATAATGAGTAAAAGTAAAGTTGCTGTTGCGACTTTCAATTATGGCAACATTGTAAGGTGCAACGTATTTAGAAATATGGGAATGAAGATAGGTTCTAACATGGTACGAGCGATGCTTGCTTTAGACAAGGAACGCCTTCGGGCTGCAGACAGGGCTGTAAAGAGTCTAGAAATACAAGCAAGACTAAACAGGAGGAGGAACAAGAGGAAGCTGGAGGAGGAGTTTGCAGAGGATGAAGATAATCCATCCTATGGACCTGCAATGCACTAAAAAGATAATAAAACCTTTGTCGCTCGATTCCCAAAACTTTTATTTTCTCATATTAATTACATGTTTTATACGGATCTTCCAAACATATTTGTTTCAAACTTTCAGTAAATGTTACAAAGTATCTTTTGCATAATTTAACACAGCCTTTTTCCAAAAAACTGTATATTTTCTGAATATATAAATAAAAAAATGCAGAAAAATGTTGTGAATTTTCATTACAATTGAAAAAAATCATCTTTAATATCTGAACTAAAATTTTGTAAAATCCCTGTGTTAAGTTGTAGCCCATATTCCAATAAATAATCTGTAAAAAGTTCAACTTCCTACCTCAAATACTTTGTGAGGAAATATGTAATTTATAAGCGTTATTTTAACATTGCAAGTATAGGGCGTTCCGGAGCCCCTTAATTAAGTATTATACAAAAAATTTATAACTTTCATTGCAGTGGCGCAGTCAGACTAATGTATTTCGTAGACTAATCATCTCGCACAATTATTCGCTTCTCTTTATACAGTTTGGTTGTGTAATACATAGCGTTTTACGTCTTGCAGTGCTGTCAAACAAATATCTTATTTGTATCAATATGCGACGTAATTGTGTTCCGACGCAAAATCAAGCGCCGGCACGGCAGGCGGGAACTTTGGAGCAGAGAGAGCTGTAAGACGATGTCAACCGATTGCACGCTAACTCGCCTCTCTCCAGGACGACAACGCGACGACAGCGCACATACACGAAGAGGACATAAGGGCCGCGCCGCCTGTCCGCGGCCAAGTGCTGTGAATTCTACGAGAAGCGTCAAAACCAGCGACCTGGATAGAATCATTCACTACATTAGTTCACTTCTATTACGAGCTGTATATATTGAGCACATTTCTTATTTGTCTGTCGCCCTTTTGCTCGCGACACATTTGTATTTCTCAAAGTTAAGTATTGTCATTTATTTTCTGTAATAAAATTCGTTAATACGATTTGCTTGAATTGTTGTCTAGCGATCCGAGAAAGCATGCTCCCTAGGCACCCCATTTTCGACAACTAGGTAGGATACAACAAAGTGCATCTCAAGAAATGAAATTAGCCTCAAACCAGTAATATAAATTTTGCTACAGGGGGCAATTGCCTCCGTTCAAGGTGTCTACTGCATCGAAATCTAACATCAGGCTGTGCTTAAATCTCTGGAAACCTACATTAAACAAAGGTGATGACCTCTTGACTTTTTCTGTGCAAAATAATAATCATCACCATTTACATTCAAGTAGTAGGATCGAGGACACCGTTCCAGCTTCATTTTCTTGTCGGCCGGGGTGGCCGAGCGGTTCTAGGCGCTTCAGTACGGAACCGCGCGACCGCTACGGTCGCAGGTTCGAATCCTGCCTCGGGCATGGATGTGTGTGATGTCCTTAGGTTAGTTAGGTTTAAGTAGTTCTAAGTTCTAGGGGATTGATGACCTTAGAAGTTGATGCCCATAGTGCTCAGAGCCATTTGAACCATTTTTTTTTCATTTTCTTAGCGTCATCACTGTCTTGGCAGGCCTGCGTCCCTCACCCGTTTGGGCATATATTGCAAAACTTCTTTACGACATCTGCCTTGTTGCTTTAATTTTACATGTTCCTTCCATTTGTGCTTACATGTGTATATTTTTTCTGTTATTCTAATATTTTGAGCTTATTTCTAATATCTTCGTTTCTTCATTTATCTTCTACTTGAAATCCTTTAGCTGACATGAGGAATTACATTTCTTACTTCACTATTCGATTTCTACTCTGAAGAACCAAAAAACATGGTGCACCTGTAGGTCCCCGCGAGCATGCGGAAGTGCCGTAACACAATGTGGCATGGACTCGACTTATGTCTGAAGTACTGCTGGAGGGAAGTGACACCATGAATCCTGCAGGGTTCTTCATAAATCCGTAAGAGTATGATAAGTGCGGATATCTCTTCTTAACAATACTTTGCAAGGATTCCAAGATATGCTCAATAATGGACTTCTCTGGGGTGTTTGGTGGCCATCGGAAGTGTTTAAACTCAGAAGAGTATTCCGGGAGCCACTAGTAGCAATTCTGGACGTGTGGGGTGTCCCATAGTTCTGCTGGAACTGCCTAAGTCTGTCGGTATGCACAATAGATATGAATGGTTGCAGGTGATCACGCAGGATGTTTACGTGCGTGTCACCTGTCAAAGTCGTATGCAGACGTATCAGGAGTCCCATACCACTCCAACTGCACACGCCCCACACCATTACAGAGCCTCTACCAGCTGCAACAGTCCACTGCTGACGTGTAGGGTCCATGGATTCCTGAGGTTGTCCCCATACGTCCATCCGCTCGATACAATTTGAAACGACACTTGTCCGACCAACGCACATGTTTCCACTCATCAACAGTCCAATGTCGCTGCTGACGGGCCCAGGTGAGGGGTAAGCCTTTGTGTCATGCAGTCATCAAGGATACACGAGTCGGCCTTCAGCTCCGAGAGCACATATAGATGATGTTTCGTTGAGTGGTTCGTACGCTGACACTTGTTGGTGGCCCAGCTTTGAAATCTGCAGCAATTTGTGGAACGGTTGCATTTCTGTTCCGTTGAACGATTTTCTTCAGTCGACGTTGGTCCCGTTCTTACAGGATCGTTTTCCGGCCGCAGGGATGTTGGACATTTGATGTTTTACTGATACATATTCACAGTACATGCTCGTACGGGAAGATTGCCACTTTATCGCTACCTCGGAGGTGCTGTGTCTCTTTGCTCGTGCACTGACAATAACGCCACGTTCAAATTCACTTAAATCTTGATAACCTGCCATTGTAGCAGCAGAAGCCGATCTGACAACTGCGCCAGACACTTGTTTTATACAGGCGTTGCCGACACCAGGGTCTTGTTCTACCTGTTTACATATCTCTGTATGTGAATAAGTGTGCCTGTTAAATGGTTCAAATGCCTCTAAGCACTATGGGACTTAATATCTGATGTCATCAGTCCCCTAGACTTAGAACTACTTAAACCTAACTAGCCTAAGTACATCACACATACCCATGCCCGAGGCAGGATTCGAACCTGCGACCGTAGCAGCAGCGCGGTTCCGGACTGAAGCGCGTAAAACCGCTCGGCCACAACGGCCAGCAAGCGTGCCTATACCAATGTCTTTATCGCATCAGTGTATATGCCTTAGTTGCTATCCAAGCCTCAGTTTTGTAATGGAACAACTAGCATTGACTGGAATTTCAGCTGCGTTTCGTTAGTTGTCTTTCTATTTAACATTCTATTTGTTCTTTAACAGACATCCTGAAATTTGCTGTTTCATTCATTATACCTTTATCGTGAGCAAAATGTCGCAGCCGAGGTAGTTATAATGACCTATTTTCTCGATTTTGTTTTCTGTCGCTATTTTTGTCGCAGTTACTGTTTTCAGTGTAATCCTGTTACTTTAGTCATTGCTGCAGATGTTCTGAAACTGTAATGTTGACCAGTTTGACTTAATTAAAATTATTTATTTGTAATTCTTCATCTGAAGTGGTTATCGTAGGCTGGCCGTCAGCATACCTTCATGTTTTTATTTAATGATCATTATCATGTTTTATTATTTTTACTTTTCGTTTCATCATTTCACTCCAAAATCTTGTCACTTACATATCAGTGTTTAAATCCTAAGTTAGTTATGATACCATTCTTACTTATTTTGTTCCCTGTTTCTATTACAAATTTAGTTTCATTGTTGATGTGCGGTTTTCACAGAATGGATTCGGAGACGGGGGCTCGTACCGTTAGCCAATAAACAGACTGTAATGGAAATGCTGTGTGGCTAGGGCCTCTCGTCGGGTAGACCGTTCGCCTGGTGCAAGTCTTTCGAGTTGATGCCACTTCGGCGACTTGCATGTCAATGGGGGTGAAATGATGATTATAAGGACAACACAACACCCAATCCCTGAGTGGAGAAAATCTCCGGCCCAGCCGGGAATCGAACCCGGGCCGTTAGGTATGACATTCCGTCGCGCTGACCACCCAGCTACCAGGGGCGGACAACAGACTGTAATAATACTTGGAAAGTGTATTTCTTGGCGCAGACATACATCTTTTTAAATGGAGTAGTGTCAGCTGACATTAAGTGGTGTCTGTTGCAGGATTTCAGTGCGAGCTGTTTACGACATATCGTATTTTAAAAAGTTTCCACGCCGACACATGTTTGTGTCATTCAGCCTGGGCAGTTGCTAGGTACAATGTTGTTATGTTTGCTTATAGTATGCTTGTGTGTTTTTTGAGTGTATTGTGTCAGTATGTGACAGTCCAAGCAATAGCTGGTGAGTGGACGATGGGATTTGCCACTGCAGAAAAAATCGACATTCTCATAGAGTGTAGAGAGTGCAGTTCGTTCTTGTATATTGTATGCGGCGATATACTCCGCCAACTGTCTCAGCAATTATTTATCAACCTATTCAACCAGTTACGTGAAAGTTGTAGTGGAACGACTAGACAACGTAATAGAAGGAAACAGTTGATGGCAGAAGAGTGGGAAATTAACGTTCTTGCGGCTGTTGAAGTTCATCCGCATGTTAGCTCCGTCGAAATCGAACGAGGCTGTAGCATGAGTCAGACAAGTGTATTACACATTCTCCATCGACATAGGTTCTATCCCCATGACATCGCTCTCCATCGAGACCTGCATGAACACAATTATGAGAATCATGTTAGCTTCTGTACATGGGCATTAAGGAAGGATACTCCAGACGAATCATGTATCTTGTTCAGTGATACAGCCGCATTTACCAAACATGGCCAGGTAAACTGCCGAAAAACGCACTATTATGCCGGCACGGTAGCTCAGCGTGTTCGGTCAGAGGTTTAGGTGCCGTCTGTAACAAACATCTAAGTGAATGGATCAACGATGAACTTGAACAAGAGTCATGGGACGTCCAGCCGAAACAAATCCAACGACTAATAACGGAGAAAATGAGATAAAAAAATAATCTGTTGACAATGCCCATTGGCTTCGTCAGGTGTAACCTCAGAGTCCATGGAGTGTAAACTTGTGGTATAGGAGAGTGAACCATCAGTTCATTGACCCTTTTTCTTTTAATAGACAAAACAACGCGCACAAGTATCGCAGCCTCCTAACACCCCGATGGTAGAAGACGTTTCTCTGCAGACTAGCCGGCCGCGGTGGCCGTGCGGTTCTAGACGCTCCAGTTCGGAGCCGCGCTGCTGCTACGGTCGCAGGTTCGAATCCTGCCTCGGGCATGGGTATGTGTGATGTCCTTAGGTTAGTTAGGTTTAAGTAGTTCTAAGTTCTAGGGGACTGATGACCTGAGATGTTATGTCCCATAGTGCTCAGAGCCATTTGAACCATTTTTTTCTGCAGACTAGGGAGAACCTGCAGTGCCGACACTATGGCTGTCCATCCCATACTGCACAAAGTACTACAGCAGGTCTTCGCGAATTGCTTCCAGATCCTTGGATTTGGCGCAGAGGACCAGGCCGTTCCTGTGATTTGACGTCTGTAGACGTTTTACTGTGGGGGAAGCTGGGAAACGCTGTTTACAACGACATACCAACTACGCCTCGTGGTATGGAACGACGTATAACAGCAGACTGCTCTGACATCTCCGCTGAAATGATACCACATGTGCAGCTGTCGTTCCATACCAGACTGGCAGCGTCTTTTGCTGCTGCCGTTGATCGTTTTGGACACAATCTGTGATGGTCAGTTGTCTCGTTACAGGTCAGAATCCACGTTACTAGTGTACGCACGTGTGTTGTTCTTCATTGTGCGCTATCACAGGTATTGTACAAGTGTCAGTTTGGAAACCTCAAAATACCATATCTCGCAAACGACTCGCACTAAAATCTGCAGCAAACACCACTGACAGTCTAATTTACCTTACTTTTAGTTTGTCAATGTCAATAGGCACCCATTTCAAAAAGTTTGTTTGCACAAAAATACACATTCTAAGTGTTATTTCAGTCAGTTTATTGACTCAGAATACCAGTCCCTGACTACCTATCCAGTGTGAAAACCGCACATCAATAGCACGTTCCAATGCCGCAATATTTGCGGTGGACATAGTTAGTGGTCACATTATCACTCGACTGTGTACTAAATGTTAAACGTTTAGATTAGATTAGTTTAGATTAGATTAGTACTTGTTCCATAGATCATGAATACGGCGCTTCGTAATGATGTGGAACGTGTCAGGTTAATAAAAGGTGTCTTTACAAGATATTACATTAGACAAAATATTACATGACACTCAATATTTTTAATTTTTTTTTATGAGGGTTGAGAAATTACCCACTTACTATATCCAAAAATTCATCTAATGAGTAGAAGGAGTTGCCATTAAGAAATTCTTTTAGTTTTCTTTTAAATGCTATATGGCTATCTGTCAGACTTTTGATGCTATTAGGTAAGTGACCAAAGACTTTTGTGGCAGCATAATTTACCCCCTTCTGAGCCAAAGTTAGATTTAACGTTGAGTAGTGAAGAACATCTTTTCTCCTTGTGTTGTAGCCATGTACACTGCTATTACTTTTGAATTCGTTCGGATTGTTAATAACAAATTTCATAAGTTAATATATATATATTGTGAGGCTACAGTGAAGATTTCTAGCTCTTTAAATAAATGTCTGCATGATGATCTTGGATGAGCTCCAGCAATTATTCTGATTACACGCTTTTGTGCAATGAACACTCTTTTACTCAATGATGAGTTACCCCAGAATATGATGCCATACGAAAGCAGAGAATGAAAATAGACGTGGTAAGCTAAGTTACTCAGATGTACGTCGCCAAAACTTACAATGACCCTAATAGCATAAGTAGCTGAGCTCAAACGTTTCAGCAGACCCTGAGTGTGTTTTTTCCACTTCAACCCCTCATCAATGCATACACCTAGAAATTTTGAATATTCTACCTTACTTACGGATTTCTGATCGAAGTCGATATTTATTAATGGGGTCATTCCATTTACTGTGTGGAACTGTATATACTGTGTTTTGTCAAAATTTAATGAGAGCCCATTTGCAGAGAACCACTTAATGATTTTCTGAAAAACATCGTTTACAATTTCACCAGTTAATTCTGGTTGTCGGGTGTGATAGTTACGCTTGTATCATCGGCAAAACGTACCAGCTTTGCATCTTCGTGAATATAGAATGGCAAGTCATTAATATCTATTAAGAACAACAGAGGACATAAGACCGAACCTAGCGGCACCCCATTCTTGATTGTTCCCCAGTTTGAGAAATCACCAGTTTTTTGCATATTATGTGAACTGTTTATTTCAACTTTCTGCACTCTTCCAGTTAGGTATGAATTAAACCATTTGAGCACTGTCCCATTCATACCACAGTACTTGAGCTTATCTAGAAGTATTCCATGATTTACACAATCAAAAGCCTTTGATAGATCACAAAAAATCCCAATGGGTGACTTCCGGTTACTCAGAGCATTTAATATTTCATTAGTGTATATATATATAACATTTTCCGTTGACAAACCCTTCTGGAAACCAAACTGACGTTTTGTTAAAACTTTATTTTTACAAAGGTGTGAAGCTACTCTACAATACATTACTTTTTCAAGAATTTTGGATAAGGCAGTCAGAAGAGAGATTGGGCGGTAGTTGTCGGCATCAGTCGTATACCCTTTTTTATGCAGTGGTTTAACAATGGCATACGGCTCACATCCGAACAGGCATTGGTTTCCGGTCATACGTTTATTGGAACCTTCCCTCTTGTTTTGACCATTACGACCTCCTTACGAGAGTGTGACACTTTTTCTTCAAACACCTGTTAGATCAGGGCTTCACAAGATACGTGCTCGCGGAGCAAGCTGTGAGCAGCAACAAGACGCGAGCACAGAGCAGCGCGAGCACGCTACCCCCACTACCGGAAGCTACTCTACAATACATTACTTTTTCGAGAATTTTGGATAAGGCAGTCAGAAGAGAGATTGGGCGGTAGTTGTCGGCATCAGTCGTATACCCTTTTTTATGCAGTGGTTTAACAATGACATACGGCTCACATCTGAACAGGCATTGGTTTCCGGTCATACGTTTATTGGAACCTTCCCTCTTGTTTTGACCATTACGACCTCCTTACGAGAGTGTGACACTTTTTCTTCAAACACCTGTTAGATCAGGGCTTCACAAGATACGTGCTCGCGGAGCAAGCTGTGAGCAGCAACAAGACGCGAGCACGGAGCAGCGCGAGCACGCTACCCCCACTACCGGACCAGAGCGGAAAGTGGGGAGAGTCACGTGGGGCACACAACAGCTGCCGCCAGTCAATGTAAATCCGCGGCCACCTGCAGGGATATCACTCACGAATTATTACAGCGACAAATGAAACAAATAAAGGAGAATGTACTCATGCCACATAATTTTATTAGCTTAGTGTATGTTTCTGCATTCGCATTAATTTGTGAACTGTTACACAATAAAAGGTGTCACTGAAGTGTGGGATTCTCGGTTATCTTGTACTTTTTGCCCTTTACAATTGCGTCTATGTTCAGAGTAATTGTTCTTGTGCACTTTAGGCGCAGCGTGCAGTTTAAATTTCGATCAGACAATGCGTTTCTCAGGCGCGTCTTGTTACATTTCATTGCAGAGAACAGTTGTTCACAAACATACGTGGAACCGAACATTGATATTATTGTAGCCGCCAGTTTGTGCAAACGAGGAAATCTATCCTGAGGGAAGTGGCTGTAGAATTCCAAAATGTTTTTCTTGTTCTGAAATTTGTCTCTGTATTCTCTGTCACACTGCAGGTCAATAATTTCTTGCTGCAGCTGAGGACGAATCTCTTAAATAATCGCTGAATATGGAGAGAACAGATCAAAATCACTGTCTAGTGCTGTCAGATCTTGAAAGCGCTGATCAACTAAACTATGTGAATAACGTTCACAGTCTTTGTGAACATCTTGCATGGATGATAATTTAGGAAAATGAGCTAGGTTTCTTGTTTCCAGCTGACTGACCCAGAGTGTCAATTTCATTTTAAAAGCTCGTATTCGATCTATGAAATGAGTAATTAGCAGATCTTTTACCTTGTAGTGAAATGTTCAAAGCATTCAGATGGCTAGTTAAATCTGCTAAGAACGCGATATCACATTCAAACGTGCGCGCGCATTTCCCCTCCCTGCCTACTCCGCGACCTTGCACCTGCTCGCGAGCACGTGCCTGAGCAGACGCGAGTACTCGCGCTCAAAACCGCCCTGCTGTTAAGCCCTGTGTCAGATGTACAAAATAAATATGACGTTTCTCACTCGTGCACTTTAGCGTTCTGTGACAACTAGCGGAGACGCAAGTGGCGGGAGCGCTGTGTCGCCGCAGGAAGCGGGCGCTTTCTAAACACTTTGTCATTCCGCGAAACAGCGAGAGGCGCCACGGTTTGGTTCGCGTGACCGGCGCGACCCACTTGCCCGCCGGCCGATGCGGGTCGTGTCGGCAGCGCCCGCGCCTCCGAGCTCTTCCACGAATTCTGCACTGCGGCTCAGTGTGGTTGCTGCTGACTGCTGCGTCGTCCAGTTTGGTAGTCTACTGTAAATAGTATCTCTGAGCTTACTAGAAGACAAAGAACGAAATCGTCCGTCGTAAGCCAAGGAGGCAGTCTTCAAAACCCACTGTACAAACTACAATAAGTAATGCAACACATTTTTTTTCTCGGCCAATTTTGGTTGAAAAAACCGGAAATTTCTTGTGGAATATTTTCAAACATTCCCGCTTCGTCTCGTATAGTTTCATTGACTTCCGACAGGTGGCAGCGCTGTACGGAGCTGTTAAAATGACGTCTGTAACGGATGTGCGTTGCAAACAACGGCCAGTGATCGAGTTTCTTTTGGCGGAAAACCAGGGCATCTCAGATATTCATAGGCGCTTGCAGAATGTCTACGGTGATCTGGCAGTGGACAAAAGCACGGTGAGTCGTTGGACAAAGCGTGTGTCATCATCGCCGCAAGGTCAAGCAAGACTGTCTGATCTCCCGCGTGCGGGCCGGCCGTGCACAGCTGTGACTCCTGCAATGGCAGAGTGTGCGAACACACTCGTTCGAGATGATCGACGGATCACCATCAAACAACTCAGTGCTCAACTTGACATCTCTGTTGGTAGTACTGTCACAATTGTTCACCAGTTGGGATATTCAAAGGTTTGTTCCCGCTGGGTCCCTCGTTGTCTAACCGAACACCATAAAGAGCAAAGGAGAACCATCTGTGCGGAATTGCTTGCTCGTCATGTGGCTGAGGGTGACAATTTCTTGTCAAAGAAAGGCGATGAAACATGGGTTCATCACTTCGAACCTGAAACAAAACGGCAATCAATGGAGTGGCGCCACACCCACTCCCCTACCAAGAAAAAGTTTAAAGCCATACCCTCAGCCGGTAAAGTCATGGTTACAGTCTTCTGGGACGCTGAAGGGGTTATTCTGTTCGATGTCCTTCCCCATGGTCAAACAATCAACTCTGAAGTGTATTGTGCTACTCTTCAGAAATTGAAGAAACGACTTCAGCGTGTTCGTAGGCACAAAAATCTGAACGAACTTCTCCTTCTTCATGACAACGCAAGACCTCACACAAATGTTCGCACCCGAGAGGAGCTCACAAAACTTCAGTGGACTGTTCTTCCTCATGCACCCTAACGCCCCGATCTCGCACCGTCGGATTTCCATATGTTTGGCCCAATGAAGGACGCAATCCGTGGGAGGCACTATGCGGATGATGAAGAAGTTATGATGCAGTACGACGTTGGCTCCGACATCGACCAGTGGAATGGTACCGTGCAGGCATACAGGCCCTCATTTAAAGGGGGCGTAAGGCCGTAGCATTGAATGGAGATTACGTTGAAAAATAGTGTTGTGTAGCTAAAATATTGGGGAATAACCTGGTGTATTTCAATGCTGAATAAAACAACCCCTGATTCAGAAAAAAAATGTGTTGCATTACTATTGAACTGCCCTCGTATACATCTAAGAAGCAATGACTGAAATGACAAAAGGTTCATGAGTTCGAGTAAAATGAAGGCTGAAAGGATTTTTATTTATTTTTTCTTGAGGCATCATTCTTGTCACTGATCGATACGACCCACAACCCATTCCTCTCCTATGTCAGTCTCTTCATCTCAGAGTACCAATTGCAACCTATGTCCTCGATTATTTATTTATTTATTTATTTATTTATTTACACGTCAGGTTCCGTAGGACCAAACTGAGGAGCAAATATCCAAGGTCATGGAACATGTCAGTACATTAAATTACAACATAAAAGTAATAACAGATAAAAATAAATGTCTATGAACCCGAAAATAGTCAGTCCATAAGTTTAAGTAAACGCAGTCAGCAATAAAATAATAATCAACTTGATTTTTCAAGGATCTCCTCGACAGAATTGAAGGAGTGACCCATGAGGAAACTCTTCACTTTCGATTTGAAAGTGCGTGGGTTACTGCTAAGATTTTTGAATTCGAGTGGTAGCTTACTGAAAATGAATGCAGCAGTATATTGCACACCTTTTTGCACAAGAGTTAAGGAAGTCCGATCGAAATGCAGATTTGATTTCTGCCCAGTATTAATCGAGTAAAAGCTGCTTATTCTTGGGAATAATGTAATATTGTTAACAGGAAATGACAGAAAGGAATATATATATATATATATATATATATATATATATATATATATATATATATATATATATATACACTCCTGGAGATGGAAAAAAGAACACATTGACACCGGTGTGTCAGACCCACCATACTTGCTCCGGACACTGCGAGAGGGCTGTACAGGCAATGATCACACGCACGGCACAGCGGACACACCAGGAACCGCGGTGTTGGCCGTCGAATGGCGCTAGCTGCGCAGCATTTGTGCACCGTCGCCGTCAGTGTCAGCCAGTTTGCCGTGGCATACGGAGCTCCATCGCAGTCTTTAACACTGGTAGCATGCCGCGACAGCGTGGACGTGAACCGTATGTGCAGTTCACGGACTTTGAGCGAGGGCGTATAGTGGGCATGCGGGAGGCCGGGTGGACGTACCGCCGAATTGCTCAACACGTGGGGCGTGAGGTCTCCACAGTACATCGATGTTGTCGCCAGTGGTCGGCGGAAGGTGCACGTGCCCGTCGACCTGGGACCGGACCGCAGCGACGCACGGATGCACGCCAAGACCGTAGGATCCTACGCAGTGCCGTAGGGGACCGCACCGCCACTTCCCAGCAAATTAGGGACACTGTTGCTCCTGGGGTATCGGCGAGGACCATTCGCAACCGTCTCCATGAAGCTGGGCTACGGTCCCGCACACCGTTAGGCCGTCTTCCGCTCACGCCCCAACATCGTGCAGCCCGCCTCCAGTGGTGTCGCGACAGGCGTGAATGGAGGGACGAATGGAGACGTGTCGTCTTCAGCGATGAGAGTCGCTTCTGCCTTGGTGCCAATGATGGTCGTATGCGTGTTTGGCGCCGTGCAGGTGAGCGCCACAATCAGGACTGCATACGACCGAGGCACACAGGGCCAACACCCGGCATCATGGTGTGGGGAGCGATCTCCTACACTGGCCGTACACCACTGGTGATCGTCGAGGGGACACTGAATAGTGCACGGTACATCCAAACCGTCATCGAACCCATCGTTCTACCATTCCTAGACCGGCAAGGGAACTTGCTGTTCCAACAGGACAATGCACGTCCGCATGTATCCTGTGCCATCCAACGTGCTCTAGAAGGTGTAAGTCAACTACCCTGGCCAGCAAGATCTCCGGATGTGTCCCCCATTGAGCATGTTTGGGACTGGATGAAGCGTCATCTCACGCGGTCTGCACGTCCAGCACGAACGCTGGTCCAACTGAGGCGCCAGGTGGAAATGGCATGGCAAGCCGTTCCACAGGACTACATCCAGCATCTCTACGATCGTCTCCATGGGAGAATAGCAGCCTGCATTGCTGCGAAAGGTGGATATACACTGTACTAGTGCCGACATTGTGCATGCTCTGTTGCCTGTGTCTATGTGCCTGTGGTTCTGTCAGTGTGATCATGTGATGTATCTGACCCCAGGAATGTGTCAATAAAGTTTCCCCTTCCTGGGACAATGAATTCACGGTGTTCTTATTTCAATTTCCAGGAGTGTGTATTGAGAGGCCAATGTCAAAATACCCAGACTCGCGAACAGGGGTCGACAAGAGGTTCGTGAACTTACACCAGTTATTGCCCGAACCACCCGTTTCTGAGCCAACAATATCCTTTTAGAATGGGAAGAGTTACCCCAAAATAAAATACCATACGACATAAGCGAATGAAAATAAGCAAAGTAGACTAATTTTCGTGACGATCGATCACTCACTTCTGATGCCGTTCGAATAGTAAAAATGGCAGTATTAAATCTTTGAACGAGATCCTGAACGTGGGTTTTCCACGACAGCTTACTATCTATCTGAACACCTAGAAATTTGAACTGTTCAGTTTCACTGTGCATATGACCGTTCTGTGAAATTAAAACGTCAGGTTTTGTTAAAATGTCTGTTAGAAATTATAAAAACTGAGTCTTAGTTTGATTTAGCTTTAGTTTATTTTCTACAAGCCATGAACTTAGGTCATCTACTGCACTAATTGAAACCGAGCCAATGTTGCACACAGTATCCTTTACTACCAGGCTAGTGTCATCAGCAAACAGAAATATTTTAGAGTTATTCATACTACTGAGGGCATACCATTTATATAAATAAGAAACAGGAATGGCCCCAACACTGATCCCTGGGGCACCCCGCCCCCCCCCCCCACTTGACAGTATCCTACTCAGACCCCACATCAAAGGCGTTATCAACTTTGTGAATAATGACCTTTTGCTGCCTTTTGCTAAAGTAAGAGGTGAACCAATTCTGAGCTACTCCCTGTATTCCATAATGGTCCAACTTCTGGAGCAATATTTTGTGATCGACACCATGAAATGCCTTAGTTAAATCAAAAAGTATGCAAAGCGTTCGAAACCTTTTGTTTAGCGCATCCAGTACCTCACAGAGACAAGAGAATACAGCATTTTCAGTTGTTAAACGACTTCTAAAGCCGAACTGTACATTTGATAGCAAACCGTGTGATATAAAATGATCAGTTATCCTTACATAAACAGCCTTTTCAATAACTTTTGCAAACACTGCTGGCATAAAAATAGGTCTAAAAGTATCTACATTATCCCTTTATTTGCTGGATGTATCCCAGTCTGTCTCCCTCTAAAATTTCTGTCCTCGATCGCTCGCCCTAGTACCATGGAAGATATTCCGTGATATCTTAACAGATGTCCTATATCTACCTCTACATGGACACTCTGCAAATCACATTCAAGTATCTAGCAGAAGGTTAATCGAAACACCTTCACAAGAATTTTCTGTTATTCCAACCTCGAACAGCACGTGGAAAAAACGAATAACTATATCTTTTAGTGCGAGCTCTGTTTTCCCTTATTTTATTATGACGATCGTTTCTCCCTATGTAGGTCGGCGTCAACAATATATTTTCGACTTCGGAGGATAAAGTTGGTGATTGATATTTCGTGAGAGATTCCGCCGCAACGAAAAACGCCTTTGTTTTAATGATATTCACCCCAAATCCTGTATCATTTTAGTGACACTCTCTCCCCCATTTCGCGATAATACGAAATGTGCTGCCCTTCTTTCAATTTTCTGGATGTACTCCGTCAATCCTATCTGGTAAGGACCCCACACCGCGCTGCAGTATTCTGAAAGAAGACGGACAAGCGTAGTGTAGGCAGTGTCCTTAGTAGATCTGTTACATTTTCTAAGTGTTTTGCCAATAAAACGCAGTCTTTGGTTTACCTTCCCCACAACATTTTCTATGTGTTCTTTCCAATTTAAGTAGTTCGCAATTGTACTTCATGGGTATTTATCTGAACTTACGGTCTTCAGATTAGACTAATTTATCGTGTAACCGAAGTTTAACGGATTCCTTTTAGCACTCATGTGGATGACCTCACACTTTTCCTTATTTAGAGAGTCAATTGCAAGTTTTCGCACCATACAGATATCTTTTCTAAAACGTTTTGGAATTTGTTTTGATCTTGTGATGACTTTACTAGTCGGTAAATGACAGAGTCATCTGGAAACAATCTAAGACGGTCTCTCAGATTGTTTCCTAAATCATTTATATAGATAAGGAACAGCAAAGGGCCTATAACACTACCTCGGGGAACGCCAGAAATCACTTCTCTTTTACTCCATGACTTTCCGACAGTTACTACCCACTGTAACCTCTCTGACAGGAAATCACGAATCCAGTCGCATAACTGAGACGATATTGCGTAAGCACGCAATTTCACTCCAGGCAGCCCGTGTGCTACAGTGTCAAATGCCCTCTGGAAATCTAGATATACAGAATCAGTTTAAAATCCCTCGTCAATAGCACTCAACACTTCGTATGTGTAAAGCGCTAGTTGTGTTTCGCAATAACGATGTTACATAAATCCGTGTTCACTACCATCCTGTCCCTTCTCCTTGTCAGTGTTTTCCACATATTCCTGTCCTTTCCGGTTCTGCGCAGAACCTCCTAGTTCCTTACTTATCACTGTTCCTACTTTGCAACATTTACTCCACGACTTTCCGGCAGTTACTATGAACTCTCTGACAGGAAATCACGAATTCAGTCGCATAACTGAGCACCACATCTTGAACGTTTCGATTCTCTTCTGTTCCGGTTTTTCCCACAGTCCATGTTTCACTACCATACAACGCTGAGCTCCAAACGTACATTCTCCGAAATTTCTTCCTCGAATTAGGACCTATGTTTGATACTACTCGACGTCTGTTGCTCATGAATACCCTATTTGTCAGTGCTAGTCCACCTTTTAAGTCCTCCTTGCTCCGCCCGTCATTGTTTATTTTGTGCCTGGGTAGTACAGTTCCTTAACTTCATCTACTTCGTGTCTATCAATCTAGATGTAAAGGTTTTCGCTGTTCTCATTCCTGCTACTTCTCATTACTTTCGTCTTTCTTCAATTTACTCTCAATCCGTATTCTGTACCCATTACACTGCTCATTCCACGCAAAAGAACCTGTAATTCTTTTCCACTTTCACTCAGGATAGCAATCTCATCAGCGTGTCGTATCATTGGTATTCTTTCACCTTGAATTTAAATCCACCCTTGAATCTTCCTTTAATTTCCGTCATTGCTTCTTCGACGTACAGATTGAATGGCAGTGGCTGAAGACTAGATACTTGCCTTACACCCATTTTAATCCGTGTACTTCGTTCTTAGTCTTCCACTCTTATTTTTCCCTCTTGGTTCTTCTACACATTATATATTACCCGGCTTTTGCCAGAGTTTACCACTATTTTTCTCAGAATTTCTAACATCTTGCACCATTTTACACGGTTAGAAGCTTTTACCAAGTCGACAAATCCTGTTAACGTGTCTTGATTTTATCCATTATCAACCGCACTGTCGGAATTGCCTCTCTAGTGCCTTTACCTTTTATACAGCCAAAAGGATCATTCTTAATAATTTTTTTCATTCTTTTGTATCATTGACAGCACGCATGAGCTGTTAAGCTGATTGTGTGGTAACTCTCGTACTTGTTGGCTGTTGCAGTCTTGGAAATTGTATGGATCAAGTTTTTCGACAATCTGCTGGTATATCGCCAGACTCATTCACTCTACACACCAACGTGAATAATCGTTTTGTTGCCACTTCCCCCAATGATTTTAGAAATTCCGATGCAACGTTAACCATCCCTTCTGCCATATTTGATTTTAAGTCTTCCAAAGCTCTTCTAAATTCTGATTCTAATACTGGGTCCTCGGTTCTATCACATCAGGTAAGTCCTCTGCCTCATAGAAGCCCTCAACGTACTCTTTCCACCTATCTTCTCACTCCTATGCATTTAACAGCGGGATTCCCACTGCACTCTTAATGTTACCACTCTTACTTTTAATTTCATCGAAGGCTGCTTTGGCTTTCCTGTAGCTTGAGTCAGTCTTTCCGACAATCATGTCTTTATCGATTTCTTCATAGATTTTATGCAGTCATTTCGCACTAGCTTCCCTACACTTATTATTTATTTCATTCCTGAGTGACTTATATTTCAGTATTCCTGAAGTTGGCTGAACATTTCTGTACTTCCTTCTTTCGTCGATCAACTGAATTATTTGTAATGTTATCCATGGTTTCCTCGCAATTACCTTTCCTGTACGTACATTATTCTCTCCAACTTGGGGTGACTGCCCTTTTCAGAGATGTCAATTCCTCTTCAGCTGTACTGCCCACTGGGCTTTTAATTATCGCAGTATCTATAGCTTCTGAGAATCTGAAGCGTATCTCTTCAGTCCTTAGTACTTTCGTACAGTCAGTCTGAGTAACTTTTTACCAGTAGGAGTATCTGTGCAACATTTACGACTTTTGCTTCAAATGGCTGCTGCTCCAACTACTTGCATTTTTATGCTGACAGTAGCTGTTTTGTTACGTCTTTCAGTTGCCCTTCCAACTTCCTACATTCTTAGGCTTGTGGTTATCTTTTAATTACGTTGTCTATGGATAGAGCTTCTGGCGGTAGTGATTTAAGTTGAATAATGCCAGGTCGATACAAATATTTTGAAACTCCAAAGTAAACCTTCAGTACTGAATTAACATTATTTTTATTTCTTACTTACAGCTTACTTCCGTCTCACTCGATATAAATTTAGCTGGAGCATTAGATATAGGAAAAATTCTTTGTTTTTTAAGATTAGACTAAAATTATACTAAATGACACTTTAACTGTGTACCGGCATTAAGGCGGAAATTTTCCTCTAATAGGGCATAGTCAGTATAGATTTTGACTTATCCAGGGAATCGTAACTACAGATGTAGAACGTTACAGCCGGCCGCTGTGACCTAGCGGTTCTAGGCGCTTCAGTCCGGAACCGCGCAGCAACTGCGGTCGCAGGTTCGAATCCTACATCGGGCATGGATGTGTGTGATGACCTTAGGTTAGTGAGGTTTAAGTAGTTCTAAGTCTAGGGGACTGATGACCTCAGATGTTAAGTACCATAGTGCTTAGAGCCATTTGAACCGTTTTTGTAGAACATTACAATATCTGTTCCGATGTGTAATTTATTTTGTGTAGAGTATTTTCAAAAAACGGTAAGATGTGGGACAACGTTACCCCGATCGACTGTATCCCACTTGTTTGCGCATTGATCCTTCGTAACTAGTCTCTTAAATTTCAGCGTACTCTTCATCAGTACCAAATTATAATATATATATATAATATATATAATATATATATATATATATATACATGCTCCTGGGTACGCCTTGCAGTCCAGTATCTGATTTCGGAATCCTTGCCTCACCATGATGTAATCTAATTGAAATCTTCCGGTCTTTCACTAATACGCCTACTCTTCTTGTGATTCTTGAACAGAGTATTCAGCTATTACTATCTGAAATTTACTGCAGATCTCAAGTAGTCATTCTCGACTCTCATTCCTACTACCCATTCCATATTCCCCCCCTAACCCTTTCTTCTAGTCCTTCCCCTACAACCGAATAGGCACTAGCTTGTTGAGCTGTTGCTAAACAATGTTAGTAATAGCCAGTCTCTCTGCATACCACAAGATTACATATGCTGGACAATGTAGGGCACCGTGTGTTGCATTGCTGATTGGTTCTTGTGGTGTACTGGGCTACGTAAATCACTTAAGATTACTAGTTTACGTATATAACAGAATAAGGGTTTGAAGTTTCACTTGATGACTAACGATTTTGTGTGTTATACTTACACTTACACAAACGAGAAGATGGCCCCACTGCACACCTGGACGCTGTAAACATCAGGCTAACACATATTGCCCTTTCTAACTAATATACTCATTTTCTAATACACAAGTGTTAGATACGCAGGCTTTAAGGGCGCATGTGCGGGAAGAGTGGATTTGGCGAACAAAATATTTGAAATCTATTAAATAGTTAAATGAAGTAAGTAATATGAAGTAAGTAATAAGAACGGTTGTATTGACTGTAGGATATAGCCGCAAAAAGAATTAAGGATTATGTCCCTCTGTTATTTTTGTGAAGGGGACGGTAATTCTGTGTTTTCGAAGCGATTACGCCAGATTTATATCGCACACTGTCACTATCATTTACATTTTGATAAATGTGAGTCACAGTATAAATTTATTGTTTGTGTGATAATTGAATATACAGGGTTATTACAAATGATTGAAGCGATTTCACAGATCTACAATAACTTTATTATTTGAGATATTTTCACAATGCTTTGCACACACATACAAAAACTCAAAAAGTTTTTTTAGGCATTCACAAATGTTCGATATGTGCCCCTTTAGTGATTCGGCAGACATCAAGCCGATAATCAAGTTCCTCCCACACTCGGCGCAGCATGTCCCCATCAATGAGTTCGAAAGCATCGTTGATGCGAGCTCGTAGTTCTGGCACGTATCTTGGTAGACGAGGTTTAAACACTGAATCTTTCACATAAGCCCACAGAAAGAAATCGCATGGGGTTAAGTCGGGAGAGCGTGGAGGCCATGACATGAATTCCTGATCATGATCTCCACCACGACCGATCCATCGGTTTTCCAATCTCCTGTTTAAGAAATGCCGAACATCATGATGGAAGTGCGGTGGAGCACCATCCTGTTGAAAGATGAAGTCGGCGCTGTCGGTCTCCAGTTGTGGCATGAGCCAATTTTCCGCGGGCTACGCGTGAAACTTGCCCGCACGCGTTCAACCGTTTCTTCGCTCACTGCAGGCCGACCCATTGATTTCCCCTTACAGAGGCATCCAGTAGCTTTAAACTGCGCATACCATCGCCGAATGGAGTTAGCAGTTGGTGGATCTTTGTTGAACTTCGTCCTGAAGTGTCGTTGCACTGTTATGACTGACTGATGTGAGTGCATTTCAAGCACGACATACGCTATCTCGGCTCCTGTCGCCATTTTGTCTCACTGCGCTCTCGAGCGCTCTGACGGCAGAAACATGAAGTGCGGCTTCAGCCGAACAAAACTTTATGAGTTTTTCTACGTATCTGTAGTGTGCCGTGACCATATGTCAATGAATGGAGCTACGGTGAATTTATGAAATCGCTTCAATCATTTGTAATAGCCCTGCAGTGATACTACGTAATATTTGAAACTTCCTGGCAGATTAAAACTGTGTGCCCGACCGAGACTCGAACTCGGGACCTATTGCCTTTCGCGGGCAAGTGCTCTACCAACTGAGCTACCGAAGCACGACTCACGCCCGGTACTCACAGCTTCACTTCTGCCAGTATCTCGTCTCCTACCTTCCAAACTTTACAGAAGCTCTCCTGCGAACCTTGCAGAACCTTGCAGAACCTCGTAAAGTTTGGAAGGTAGGAGACGAGATACTGGCAGAAGTGAAGCTGTGAGTACCGGGCGTGAGTCGTGCTTCGGTAGCTCAGTTGGTAGAGCACTTGCCCGCGAAAGGCAATAGGTCCCGAGTTCGAGTCTCGGTCGGGCACACAGTTTTAATCTGCCAGGAAGTTTCATATCAGCGCACACTCCGCTGCAGAGTGAAAATCTCATTCTGGAAACATCCCCCAGGCTGTGGCTAAGCCATGTCTCCGCTATATCCTTTCTTTCAGAAGTGCTAGTTCTGCAAGGTTCGCAGGAGAGCTTCTGTAAAGTTTGGAAGGTAGGAGACGAGATACTGGCAGAAGTGAAGCTGTGAGTACCGGGCGTGAGTCGTGCTTCGGTAGCTCAGTTGGTAGAGCACTTGCCCGCGAAAGGCAATAGGTCCCGAGTTCGAGTCTCGGTCGGGCACACAGTTTTAATCTGCCAGGAAGTTTCATATCAGCGCACACTCCGCTGCAGAGTGAAAATCTCATTCTGGAAACATCCCCCAGGCTGTGGCTAAGCCATGTCTCCGCTATATCCTTTCTTTCAGAAGTGCTAGTTCTGCAAGGTTCGCAGGAGAGCTTCTGTAAAGTTTGGAAGGTAGGAGACGAGATACTGGCAGAAGTGAAGCTGTGAGTACCGGGCGTGAGTCGTGCTTCGGTAGCTCAGTTGGTAGAGCACTTGCCCGCGAAAGGCAATAGGTCCCGAGTTCGAGTCTCGGTCGGGCACACAGTTTTAATCTGCCAGGAAGTTTCATATCAGCGCACACTCCGCTGCAGAGTGAAAATCTCATTCTGGAAACATCCCCCAGGCTGTGGCTAAGCCATGTCTCCGCTATATCCTTTCTTTCAGAAGTGCTAGTTCTGCAAGGTTCGCAGGAGAGCTTCTGTAAAGTTTGGAAGGTAGGAGACGAGATACTGGCAGAAGTGAAGCTGTGAGTACCGGGCGTGAGTCGTGCTTCGGTAGCTCAGTTGGTAGAGCACTTGCCCGCGAAAGGCAATAGGTCCCGAGTTCGAGTCTCGGTCGGGCACACAGTTTTAATCTGCCAGGAAGTTTCATATCAGCGCACACTCCGCTGCAGAGTGAAAATCTCATTCTGGAAACATCCCCCAGGCTGTGGCTAAGCCATGTCTCCGCTATATCCTTTCTTTCAGAAGTGCTAGTTCTGCAAGGTTCGCAGGAGAGCTTCTGTAAAGTTTGGAAGGTAGGAGACGAGATACTGGCAGAAGTGAAGCTGTGAGTACCGGGCGTGAGTCGTGCTTCGGTAGCTCAGTTGGTAGAGCACTTGCCCGCGAAAGGCAATAGGTCCCGAGTTCGAGTCTCGGTCGGGCACACAGTTTTAATCTGCCAGGAAGTTTCATATCAGCGCACACTCCGCTGCAGAGTGAAAATCTCATTCTGGAAACATCCCCCAGGCTGTGGCTAAGCCATGTCTCCGCTATATCCTTTCTTTCAGAAGTGCTAGTTCTGCAAGGTTCGCAGGAGAGCTTCTGTAAAGTTTGGAAGGTAGGAGACGAGATACTGGCAGAAGTGAAGCTGTGAGTACCGGGCGTGAGTCGTGCTTCGGTAGCTCAGTTGGTAGAGCACTTGCCCGCGAAAGGCAATAGGTCCCGAGTTCGAGTCTCGGTCGGGCACACAGTTTTAATCTGCCAGGAAGTTTCATATCAGCGCACACTCCGCTGCAGAGTGAAAATCTCATTCTGGAAACATCCCCCAGGCTGTGGCTAAGCCATGTCTCCGCTATATCCTTTCTTTCAGAAGTGCTAGTTCTGCAAGGTTCGCAGGAGAGCTTCTGTAAAGTTTGGAAGGTAGGAGACGAGATACTGGCAGAAGTGAAGCTGTGAGTACCGGGCGTGAGTCGTGCTTCGGTAGCTCAGTTGGTAGAGCACTTGCCCGCGAAAGGCAATAGGTCCCGAGTTCGAGTCTCGGTCGGGCACACAGTTTTAATCTGCCAGGAAGTTTCATATCAGCGCACACTCCGCTGCAGAGTGAAAATCTCATTCTGGAAACATCCCCCAGGCTGTGGCTAAGCCATGTCTCCGCTATATCCTTTCTTTCAGAAGTGCTAGTTCTGCAAGGTTCGCAGGAGAGCTTCTGTAAAGTTTGGAAGGTAGGAGACGAGATACTGGCAGAAGTGAAGCTGTGAGTACCGGGCGTGAGTCGTGCTTCGGTAGCTCAGTTGGTAGAGCACTTGCCCGCGAAAGGCAATAGGTCCCGAGTTCGAGTCTCGGTCGGGCACACAGTTTTAATCTGCCAGGAAGTTTCATATCAGCACACACTCCGCTGCAGAGTGAAAATCTCATTCTTCCTACGTAATATTTGTTTCATTTTATGTTGTAGGTCATCATCAGGTATACTATGTCTTGACATGGCGAAAGGTTCCATGTTCTTTAAATGCACATAAATAGCCCAGTACGAAGTATTTCTTCGGAGAGTAAATGTTTTCGAAGTTCAACGAAAGAAGTTTTCATTTGAAGAGATATCCCCGGCAGAGTAAAAGATTAGAACGGACCTTACACACAAAGTAATAGTCAAGTGCACTAAATAAGAGAAATGAATTAACAGAAACTACTTATTTAAGAAATTACGTAATTATTTTGATAAGTGTGTCTCACTCCCTAGCATTTATTCACGCCCGAACCCGTCAGAGTTAATAATGAAAGAAAATTTACAAAGGCCATTTCTTTTAGTTGCCCTAAATTTGTGAAAGAATGCGTCTTATTGACTATGAGGGGTAGACAGATGAAACTCGAACACGTGACACAACGGGACCATGGAATGGTTCCGTTCAAAAGTGATCACCACGCACGTAAAGGCATGTATCCCACTGGGAGACGAGACTATCAATTAGTGCTTCGCAGAACGCGGTTGGCCGATGATGGATCCACAACCGACCCCACTCTTGCACTTCCTCGTTTGGCTGAAACAAACGTCCACGCTTCTTCAGGTTGCCAAGGAGGTGAAAATGACACGACGAACGATCATGGACGTACGGAGGATGATTGCAGTGTTTCCCAACCAAATCGTTGAAGCCCGATTGCCAGCGTGTGGGCGGATGTTATCGTGCTACAAGCTAACTCCGTCCGACAGAATTCCTGAGTATTTTGAAATGATGGCAAGTCGCAGTTTCTTCATAGCGCTGCGCAGAACCGCCAAGTACCTTGGCGTAACCTTGGACTCTCGTCTTACGTGGAAACCCCACATAGACGAGGTCCACAGGAAGGTCTGCGCCAGAATGTCCATCCTGTACCCTATCCTGAACACAACCAGCTCCCTTCCCTGCCCAGTAGCAGTAAATGTATACCAGGCCCTGATCCAGCCGGTAATGGAGTATGCGTGCCCAGTCTAGGGTTACGCGGCAAAGCAGCACCTGGACAAACTCCAGAGGCTGCAGAACCGCGCCCTCAGCAGGGCACTACATCTACCACTTGGATTCCCCACAGACGACCTGCACGCCGCAGCCGAAATCCCACTCCTGAGAGAGCGTTTCCAGGATCTGGCAAGGGCCTTCTATGAGGGTTCCTCCAGATCCGGAAATGCACTCATCCACTCCCTAGGTCGGTATGACATGTCCCGCGATAAGCACAAGCGCCCTATGACGATCTTCGACGATTAAGTCGAAGGGAAAATCCCAACACCCAATCCCTAATCCAGTTCCTTCCCATATAACACCAATCATCTCGCCTACCCCAGGCAAGTACCAGACACATTCACAACAATTCATCACATATCACAGACACCAAAAATATATAGAAAAAACACACACACACGTACACAGGGGAGTAAAAGCCAAAAGGCTACAAACTCCCCCTCACACTTCCCCAAAGAGGGGAAAGTATAAGATGAGAGCAGCAGCCCTGATTGTGGTACCACGGGGTTCCAGAGGGCCCCTGCAGTTGCAGTTACGCGATAACGACCGCTCCCACACCGCCAATCAGACGAAGGCTGCGCTTCAGCGAAGTGATCGGGAAACTCAGCAGCATCCTCCGTACAAACCGGGTAGTTCACGGTGGGATTTTCACGTCTTTGGCTACCTGAAGAAAGACGCACGCGGACGTCGGTTTCAGTCAGACGAGGAAGTAAAAGAGTGAGTGCGGTTGTGGATCCATCAGCGGCCGACTGGACTCTACGAAACAGGAATTGATAGTGTCATCTCTCAATGAGATAAATGTCTTAACGTGTGTGGTGTTTACTTTCGCACGGAACCATTCAGTAGTCCCGTTGTGGCTGGTGTTCAGTTTTCGTTTGACTGCTCCTTGGATTTTATATCCAATCCACGAGTCAGATCGAGTTTCCAGTTTGTTTCCGGGTCATTATAATTATCCACTTTGTATATTTTGAAAGTATCAGGCTTAATTATCGCTACTTTGGGAGTAGTCTATGCTTTTCTAAACACACACACACATTTCACTCTTAAATGACTGGTGTATGATTGCTCTCCGTGTCACTGTTGTGATCAGATTTTGTTATCTTTTATACCCTGTTTCTTATATTTGTAAGTGTGATCCAGCGCATAAATAATTATTCTACACTTGTAAGTATATGCAGTTGCTGGTTCACAAGGTAGATGGCAACTTACAGGTTCGCCAGTAACATAGCTGTGGTCACCGATAGTGAACAGAAAATGAGTAGGGTGCTTAATAACACGAGTGTTAGATGATGGCTGTCATTATCGCATGAAAATAAAGGAAGCTGAGGTAACAGTGTGTACAGAAGGTGGGCGTGGT